>NC_056735.1:1904068424-1904380924 GCF_019279795.1 Protopterus annectens
GAAAAACCACAGGGGGAAAATGTTTCAGGCTATAATGGAGGCACAGGCGTGTGCCGAATGGCACAACAGAGAAGGTCTGAGGCTTCAGAGGTCTGCTGTCTGTTCTTTAACTGACAACATCCAGGCAATTGCAAATGATCACCATCATCTTGAAAATGTTTTGGATAGACGATTGGGTGACATGGTGGGAGACCTTGACCATGGCATGTCAATCCTCAAGCGTGGAATGTCTGTGCTGGAATATCTGGTGGGAGTGAGGGTGAGGCGTCGGGCACGTGGACATAGATCAGCTACATCACCTGTTGAAGGTCTGCGTGAACATGCTACTGCACATGCCCGCTCCCATAGTGGCAGTAGCAGCAGTGCAGCTGGTGCTGTGCTGTCCACACCAGGACATAGCAGGCCATGTGCACATGGTCCTGGATGGTCCCAACAGAGGCAAAGTTCCAGTGGACATGTGTCATCAGACAGTACCCAATATGGACCTTTGCCTGGTAGTGCTCGTGCAATCCCTGGAAGGTGCAGGTCATGTGGCCGTGGCTGGACACCATGAACTGTGAAACCTGCCCTGTACAGTCTGCAGCTGTCAATAATACCCCTGTGTAGGCCAGCCACATGCCAGACCTATGTACATACATACACACACACACCAGAAGCAAATGTAGGGCACCTCAACACACACACACGCATAACATCCACACACGCCCAATGATATCAAAGGCCCTAACCTACACAGATGATGTCATCCAATGGAGCAGCCTAGGCCTCTGGTAAACAGTATCACCCTGTGCATATGATGATGCCTGTGCCGCATCCCTGTCATCCACACCATCGGTGTAGGGAAATGCTCATATGGTCTGATGCACAGAGTGAACATACTCGGAAGTCAATTGTAGATTAATATTGTTGAGTAGTGCTGACAGGCAGCAGACATACCATGTATTATAGTTTTAGAATGCATTTTGTACGTTTGACAGTATGTATCATGTGTAACAACAGTAACAGCATGTTGATCTTGATGTTCTGTCTTCTTCTTTCAGGTGTAATTGCATTTGCCGGGGGATGTCAGTGTTTGCAGTTAGTGTCTCATATGTACATGTTGACTACTCACAGCTCTGTATGACAAAACCTGCATGCACTTTGTAGCTTCCATATCACAGTTATAATCTCCCATGATTCAATTATGTTTACTGTTCTAATGATCCAAGAGCATGATAGCTGTGTAGTAAGCTACTGTGTTCAAAGCCATCACATCCATAGTGGGTGGCATCACAGGTATAGTTACCTGGAGCGGGGAGGAGGTAAAAGAGTGATATAGTGGATGACAAGGGTAAAAGCCAGTGGAAATAGTGGCTTCTCATTGGGAATCAGTAATCCCCACTCCCATGACAGAATGCAAACACAGACACACCCACAGGGATTCACAGACACAGTAACACACACTCTGACACACACACACAGTTGCCAGTGTTGGGATGAGAACCCCTACCTGTGTGCAAATCATCATTATAGTACTGCACAATTACAAGAAGCGACACAGAGATTACACATGTACAGGTAGTTGGAATGGTGTAAGATCGAGGACATCGACATGGATACTAGAGTGCAGTGAGTGAATGTGGGGAGGGTGGTTCATCAGTAGGCTATGTAATAACAAGCCACACCCCAGGGTGTACATGTTAACAGGCGGTTAGAATGCCCTTCTAAGATTGATGATATCAACAGGGATACTAGATTGCATTGAGTGGATGAGGGAGGGGCATTAACATTTCACTATGGTAAAATACAGCCTCACTCCAGGGACCGGACAGCCATACATACACAAACACACACACACACACACACACACACACACACACACACACACACACACACACACACACACACACACACACACACACACACACACACACACACACACACACACACACACTGTGGCATTCACAAAGATATACACCTATGTCACACACATACAGACTCTTGACATGTGTGAGGTTCAACCACCTACCTATGCCTTTCTTTCTACACTTCACTCTGTACTGATGTATACAACAGTGTTCAGGAGAGTGAAAAACATGTGGGATGTATTCCCCCACCATACGTGACATATATGGACACACACACACTCACATGTGCCAGTACTGTGAATCAAACACCTGCCTATCTCATGATAGGTATTACAGAGGTACAGTACTATCACATGTGCTACAAAGCCTACTGACTCTTTCCTTTCCAGCTGGGCTGATATATGCACAATATATGCACGGGGAGGTGTTACTGTTACAGGTGTCAAGAGGTTTGCCTTCAGTGTCACCCTTACTGCATTCTACATTGTCTGTCTTCCACTTCAATTAACAAAAGCATAGCTTAGCAGTTACACAGATTATTGTAGGAATGGTTGTAACACACCTGTGAGCTGTCCTCAGTAATCACTCATCTGCAAAGTAGCCCCACCACTTAGTAGTCATGTCCAAACATCTGCCCATACCTAAAGTACAGCTTACTGCACTTTGAGCATATCACCATATACAGTTGACAATGTTGAGGCTGCATTGCAACAGCATGATGTACTAAGACAACAGTCACCTTCAAACAGCAGACACTGCACACACATGGAATCTAAACACACATCAATACATGTACATATATGCAATCTACATCAGTAAGTGGACTAGCAGGTCAAGAGGATACATTCCACACCTTCCCCATGCCATGTGTGAAACCTAGCCGAGCATTACACCATAATGGATGTTGTATTCATGTACTGGTAGGACACACAACCACCTTCACTGAGTATATATGCCAACAGCAAATATGAGCAAGACACACACACAGCAATATTCCATGTCATGATCCTACAAACTGTTACTTGACAGTTCCATGGTGAAGCCAGGGCACTGTAATGGTCAACAGTGAGCACAACATATTTGCCACATATACCTCATGTTTACTGGAAGAGTGCCAGCAATGTGCTCTGTTAGAGCTAGGCAGTACACTCATTCAAGCATGTGCAAGGTCTGTGGCTTGTAGACATCTCACTCCAGCATGTTCTGGCTATTGTGGTAATAAGGCTAATGTCCAGACAGCTCACAGCATGCATGGCTTGCAATTGATGACATGGGGTATATGTAGGAGCTGTGGGCACACATGGCTGTACAGGTCATGGACATATCACCTGTAACTATTCAGGAACATGCAGAGCAGAGCTGGTTTTCCTTGAGTCTGTCAATACAGGTTGTGTGTAGGTCCTATGATCCTGTTATTTGGGTATGCTTGTAGGCATTGCATTAGGTGAACATGTCTAATGACATACATGCCACATGGGTTGTTGTATGATATGTTAGATGTCATGGGTGACCAGTAGAGAGGGAATATTACCTCTGTTAACATAGATATCAACCCTTATGTACTGTTAGCATGCTATCTGCCATGTGCATGTGTGTAATGAATGTAGCCACCTGTATGTAGAAAGGACAACGGCAGCGATGGTATTTTCATTTATGTTGTATGAGTGTGGGATGTACATATCCAGGGCTGATACAGTTAGGTCATATCCAACTATGAGGGTGTTGTTTACTGGTGTGCAGCAACAGTCAGCTGTGTTATTGCTGACAACATCCGAGGGACCCTGGTATGTGTACAACTGTTCTGGTTACAAACAGTGGTATTATTGCATTGCATGACACATTATGCAACTGTGTCAGTACATAAGTACTTTGCACAGTTTATGTAGGCCTAGGTACAGTCCACCAATCGAAGGTTATCTGGTGGTCTACCATACTATGTCACACCACATGTACGGATGCGTGTTGGTAGTCTGAGGACAAGGTGGTGGATGTATAAGAGGATACAACCTAGAATGCAGTGTTTGCCACTGTCATCTGTACCTGGCTCATCTGTGTTGAGTTATGTTGGAGTAGTGGTCTTTACATGTGAGTAGCCTTTATGAATATGTGGACATCACCACAACCTGGAATGGTCCATGCCAGTGTTATGGCCCACATGTCTGGATCTGAGTTATATGGTGGTAGTGCAATTGGCACTACAGAGCCTTCAGACAGGTGTTCCTCACTGCACAGATGTCAGTATTCCTCATTGTAGGTTCTACATTGAGCAAATGGATTACAAAAGCCACACATCTAGCACTGGTTAGCATAAGCATCCAATGCAATGGTCTTGTAGGTGTCAGGGTGTTACTTCTGTGTGTAGGACTTTTGCCTTGGAATGTGACTATATGGGTAAATGCAACCTAGGTATTATCCACACTCACTTGAAACATGGATGCATGTGCTCTGTGTCGAAGGCTTGTCATTCAGCCATGACAGCCCGGAATGACAGACACTGGAAAACCTCATAATTACAGCAGGATATTGGCTCATTGTTTTGGTCAAGCAGTTGCCACTCTTACCATGACATCACTGCGTGTGACAGTAATGTGTTTGGTATCAAATGTCACATGTAAGGTGATGGACAGCAGCAGACATTGTGTATATGACCAATGTCAGATATACTTAGTGTAGCGGTCCTGCTAATAATGACAACTACTAACACAGCTGGGAGAGGTCATCTTGACACCTTCACCTCAGTACCATTACACAATGGGGGTCACATATTATGCCTGCACTTGCCACTGTTCCAAGTATAATGCCACTGTCCACAACCTGCTATCAATGTATGCCTTTCAGGGCAGCAAAGTGTGTGACACATGCTGTAGGTAGCATCCACCTGTGTGTCCCAGTTAACCTACTGTCTGTCACTTCCACACATGCATGATTGTGTATACTTCACATATATATGTCAGTACTTCATGTACATGTATGCATGTGTATCACACAGCACAGACACAAATATATAATTTACAGGCCACATACAGGTATCTGGTAGTAAACCTGTATGATGTGCATATATACTGACAGTTAAGATATACATAGCTGTAAACCTGTGTGTTTACAATAGGAGTCCATTACAATATGTTCTGTACATGAAAGTGTATGAGCATGCACACTGTGGCCTTCTGTGGTTAGAATCGGAGTGCATCCCAAACAGCCCTGTGCTACTAAGTGTATGAGCGTACCCACTGCCACCTTGTGTAATTTGAGTCAGTGCATCCAAACAAGCCCTTTTTTTTAAGTGTATGAGCATGCCCAGTATAACCTTGTGTAGTTGTAGCCAAAGTGCATCCCAAACGGCCCTGTGCTACTAAGTGTATGAGAATGCCCACTGTCACCTTATGTAATTGGGGTCAATGTAGCCAAATAAATCCTGTGATTCTATGTGTATGAGCATGACCACTGTAACCCTGTATAGTGATAGTAGTTGTCCATTCCACAGATGGGCATACTCCAGTTCAGGGCTTGTTGTGCTACAACTATACCTCTCAGGCCAACCTATGTCTTACCTGCAGATAATGTGTCTTGTTTGTGCATACAGGTTGTAATGGACTCCTACTTTAAACACACAGGTTTACAGCTATGTATATCTTGACTGTCAGTATCCCTGTTGTTGTCCTCAATCTTAGAAGGGCATTCTGACTGCCTTGAAATGTGTAATCTCTGTGGCGCATCTAGTAACTGCGTAGTAGTGTAATAGTGATCTGTAGGTAGGCGGGAGTTCTGATCCCACCACTGATAACTGTGTGTATTTGTGTCTGCATTCTGTCATGACAGTGTGTTTTGCTGCATTCCAAAGAGATACCACCTTTTGCACTGGCCTTTATCCTTGTCAACTGCTAAACCTCTCTTGTCCCCCCTCCCCACTGCAAGTAATCAGTCCTGTGATGTCACCCAGCTTAGAAGCGGAATCAGAGTAAGTGTAATTGTATGGGTTCTGTGACACATACCCCAACTGCATGCCACTCTACTAGTTACTTTTACATAGGCAAGACATGCATGCACAATACTGGCAAGTATGTGTGTGTTTGTATGTGTGACTACCCAGTAGCTAGGCATATATATGTGTAATGTCTTTTAACATGCTGCACTGCACACCATGGTAGTCATCTGCGGTGAGTGAAGTCTACAAATTATTACATAGTTAGGAATAGAAAAGAATAGACAGTCAAGAATGACTACAGTTGGGTATGTTATTTTCCTGTGCCACTGTCATGCAGTGACACAGACGTGGTCACCGGGGTGTAAGTCCATAGCCATCATTCCCCCACCCAAACTCCACAATCCCCGGGGTAGATTACCTTAGCCATCATTCCCCACCCCAGACTCCATATACACAACAACCATCCCTTCTCTGGTGAACTGATTAAGATTTAAATGTTATAAAACAAGAGATGCCTCTGTTTTGTGTACACATCAGTTCCTTTGGAACCCTTCTGTGTCACACAGGGTGTTCAGACATGTGTGTGTATATATATATATATATATATATATATATATATATATATATATATATATGGCTATAGCTGTGTCTGTGTATATGCATGTATATATATATATGTGTGTGTGTGTGTGTGTGTGTGTGTGTGTGTGTGTGTGTGTGTGTGTGTGTGTGTACACATCCCGTAGGTGCATATATATATTTAGTTATGACAGTTGTACAGATGTAGACTTGTCTATGTTGTTTCACGGAGTACAGTCATTCAAGAGTACTGTACATATGTACACAAAGTGACTGTCCCATTTGTTTTCAGTACTGTGGAATACCTGTAGTAAGATGTGTATTATAAAATCCATGAAACATGTATGCAACCAAGATGGCTTGATGGTAAGTCCAGTGACCTTGGTGTGCTTGGTCCAGGCTTCAAAGCCTGCAAGGCTTGTTGATAATGTCAAGTTTTTGTGACAGTAAGCAATGGATACACACAGATAAAAGACATGTATAACTCGCAGTACACTTGAAATGCCCTTCTTTGGCAATCCTGCTGATGTCACCCACCTAGGAATACACCTCTGGGACTGCTGTACCCCAGTAATCTCCATAGTGCATGCTGTAACTGTGTAATGCTGTAGTGTGATAAACTAGTTTGATAGGTGTTTAAATCCCAGACATGCCAACTGTGTCTGTCTGCCTGAGAAAAAAACAATGCTTTTTAGAGTATGCACACTCCTTGCAATTCACATACTCACCTTTGGCAATCCTGCTGATGTCACCCACCTATAAATACACCTCTGGGATTGCTATAATCCAATAGTCTCCGTAGTGCATGCTGTAACTGAATAATGCTGTAGTCTGATAAACTAGTTTGGTAGGTATTATAATCCCAGACATGCCACATGTGTGTGTGCCTGTCTGCCTGAAAAAATAGCAATGCTTTTTAGAGTACACACACTCCTTACAATTCGCATACTCACTTTTGGCAATCCTGCTGATGTCACTCACCTAGAAATACACATCTGGGACTGCTGTGACCCAGTAATCTCCGTAGTGTATGCTGTAACAGTATAATGCTGTAGTATGATAAACTAGTTAGGTAGATGTTCTATTCCAAGACATGGTGTGTATGTGTTTGACAGTCAGAGCCTGTGTGGAGGTGACTGTGAGTTTCTAACCACTAGACATATTGGGGACTGGGTTTTGTAGTTTTTCTATATAGTGGCCATATTATATGTCACAATGTCCACCTCACAAGGAGTACAGATGTCAATCAGCCAAGTGAATGGTTTGGCAAGCCATACCCCTACATCTGGCAAAAGGTCTGGTGAACAAAGTATGCAACCCTACTATTACCTGGAGTATGGTCTGAACCCATGTGTCATACACAAACACACTTGCCTAGAATATCCCGCTATGTTGGTAGTATCCTACACATTGTTGACAGATAGTAGGCATGGCGTCATTGCAGTGGGCTGCAAAAGGCATGGCACCCTGTCCAACAGTACAATAGCACATAATTGTGGACAATGCACCTTCACTATGTTCCCCACTGGATGCCTGCAATATATGTGGTGCCATCAAATGTGATCCAGAAACAACATACAATGCCTTACACACATGCCCTGTATGGACAGATACCACTGACACCAGGGAATACCTGTATCATGCTATCAATGCAGGTACAGGGTCAACCTGCTGTCTATTAGCAGGTCTTGCCACACCAGGCCAGTATTGGCACATCTGATGATAATCTTCTGTGTACACAACATGTGCCAGGCAAACCAGGTACACTTGTACATGTCACTGTATGTTATTGTGGGACATGTACATCCCAGGCAATGTCCATGTCAAGGACTATCAAACACAGACATGGCATGCATTGCAAAGCAATGGCCACACACAATGGTAACCAGGATGACAGCACAGTTCATACAATACCCATCTGTGTGGGACATTGCAGACACTACACCCCTGAACCACACTGCACACCATTGTCAGGTGGTGTGATGCCAAGGATTACCTCTCACCCAGCCTTGTACAGCCATCTTGCACAGCCAGTCACTACACACCCATGAAGCAATGCACACATGCATGTCAGTACTGGCACCTTGTGCCTGTGTGTGGGGTATGATGTTCCCAACCACAGTCACACCCAGTATAACTCCTATTAACATACTGACTGATGTCAGACACATTCACATGCCCTAGCCCATAGAACCTCAGGATATCCCCTGTGGTGCATATAATACCTGTGCATTACTGCAGTGTGGCAAACTAAGTAGTTAGGAAGTGTATTTGTGAGCCTGGCAAAGTGTGGCAATGTGTCTGAGTCCCTTAGAGAGTGTGGTTGCGTTGACAATGACATCTGTTCATGTGGACAGCCATGTGTGCTACACCTAATGTATGTCTACTATATCTCTGTTGCAGATGTCGCTCACCAGCACACATATATGTTCTTACATCACACCAACATGTCAGCTATGTGGCACATAGAGTAACTGCATGCACTTGTAATAGTAATGGCTATTCAGTCAGGGGTTTAAACCCCTGACCTGGTAGGTGTGTGACAGATGATGCTTAGGTTTTAGTCTACAAGCCCTTCTCTGATGTACTTTGCCTCTGTCTGTACCTTCCACACACTCTCTGGTGGATGTGCAGTTGTACACCTGCTCAGCAGCAGCTTGTGTTTAGTAAGTGATGGTCATGATCAGGTGATGGCCTCTGAACCTATTGCAGTCCTCCTCTAGCTGATTGCATGTGGAATAGCTGTGGTGATGTTCCCATAGCCAATCACATGGAAACACAGTACAATATCTAGGAACGTCATGCTGGTGTTTGCCCATGACAGTCGCTGGGAGTGGAACCTGGATCTGGTGTTTGGTAAACAGCATCACAGATGATATCTGGATATTCCTCAAACAACATAAACAGTGAAAAATAGTCTAAAGACAGGAGGGTGATGTGCCAGACATGACTACAGCATGTAAGTGTAGCTATGCTTCATTGAGACTACTGACAATTTAACAGGTTGTGTGTGGTAATGGCTAGTCTGCATGTTTTAAAACTGACAAGACAGTGTTCTGTTTGTGAGGAAACCCCCATCTGTAGGGCCATCTGTGGACTGGTCAGTGTGTGGAACCATTTGTTTCTTATGTTAATCACTGAACACACATCTGTGAACTGCAGAAGCATAGTGTGAGGATTGCAGTCAGTACACGATAGTGATGAGAGTTACTGCCATTGCATCCCTGATTGGACATATGTCACATGAAACAGTGGTATGACAGTCACTGTCTGGGGTCCTCACAATGACACGCCAATAATGGGCCACTGTTCATAGCTGCAGTCACAAGTCTTCTATGCTTTGCACAGATGTCATGCAGTATATATGGATGTTTTGTGCTCACTCTGCAAATGTATGACATCTGTTGTGTTGGGTTGATGGCCACATCTATGCATGCTGTTATAAGTAATCCTGAATGCTGTTGACTATTACTAAGCCATATCTGTGTTAAAACTGCAACACCATAGGCTGTATGGGATTGAAGGTCCCAGTGGAACCTCCTGTCCAACTTCAGCTGGCCATGGCACCGGGCACCAGTATGCAATAAATTTGGCAGTACATTTCGACACTCACATCCCTGAGAGAGGAGTGAGGACAACAATAGTATGTTGTGATGCCAATTAGAAACATTGACATGTGTCCAGTGGAGACGTGCAAAATGAACAGCTATGTATGGGGTGTGCTTTTTTTGTGGGAACAGATTGCCCTTTTGTTCTTTTATGTTTATGTTTAGGTGAGAGTGGGATGTTGGGGAAGGAGAGTAGGTTTGATCAGGGAGGATAGGTTGGGTAGGATGACAGACAAGAAAAACAAGATGTGTACGGGGCGGTATATGACATGTGGGGGGGAACACCTTGGATGGGGTGGGGTGTTTGGAAGTCGCAAGCCAATGAACCCACAAATGGATACAAAAGGTGGCTGTGCTGGGGGCTGTGTAGGAGGGGCAGGCTCACCCTCTAGTTGCACCACTCGGCCCTCAAGCTGGCATAGGCAGTCTTGAATCTCCCTGTCGAGCTCCCTACACACCACGGCCCAGACCATACCATACCATGGGTGACAGGTTCCTGTCCGCTCCTGCTCCCAGGGGGGCCATGCCCCATCTCCTGTAGCAGTTCCATCCGAAGGTGGTGGAGGGCCAACGGACAAGAAGATACCAGGCTGGGCCCTAGATGTGCTGGTGCCCAGTGCCATGGCCAGCTGCGGTGGGACAGGTGGGTCTGCTGGGACCAGCCTTCCAATACGAGCTATGTTGTAGCATATTTAAGGCAGATATGGGTTAGTAATAGTCAATAGCATTCATGATTAGTTATAACAGCATGCATAGGTATTCCCATTACCCAGGGCACCAGATAAAAATTGTTGCAGAGCAGTTAGAATGCATGCATATATGGGTAAACAGTGGCCATTACAATGACATGCAGGATTCATTGATGGCAAAGGCCACCAATATGGGAGTATTTTAACATGACACATGCATAGTAACAGATGTGAATATTTATAAACCAATAGGACATATGTCCCAACAAAGGTTAGGAGTGTAGACATACCAAATGAGTTGTGCAAATCGGTTATTTTTGTACATATGGTAGGGGTGAGAGAGAGAGTTCAATTAACAACTAATAAATCCTTGTAGTTTTCACAAAATTCATAGTCACTGCAGTGGTCTTTCCCTTACATGTATTATTACACTACCCAATGGCGTAATATTGTACAATGGTATGTTTGTAGATTAGTATGTACGGGACCTGTGTCTTATGTACAGGCTTGACTAGATGCAGGTGTTAATGCAACATGTTTTGAGACTGCTCTCATACACTTTGGGTGAGATGCTGGGATGACAGGTATGTTTGCAAGTACATTCTCTGACTATGTACAAGTCTGACTATCAGTTATATGTCATTAACAGCTGCCTACATTTCTTGGATCATCACACTAATTTGTCAGGGGAACAGGGCAAAAGGCAGGTGATGTAGGCCATTTATCAGGACATACTGGGCAGATTGGAACAGTTGAGGGGTATGAATATGCATACCACTCTCTATTTAAGCATTCTAGAAAACTCTGTACAGTTGTTAAGTGTAAATATGCATACAGCTTTCTCTCTGAACATTCTAATAGACTATGTGCAGTTGTTTGGAATGATTATGCATACAACTTACAAGTGCTCCTGGGATCCAAAGCCATGCTGTTTGTGACAAAAGCATTACAGTTAAGATCACTGTACACTATGCTATCAGACAATTGTTGTGAGGCTTTGCAATGTATTTTGTCTAATATGACTGACTTGTTTGCACTTCTGACATTGTTATACAGCACTTCATACACATTTTATCTGCATACCACAGTGTGGGTAACACTGCTTACTACAACAGTACTATTTAATAAATGCAACATTACAACAACATATGACTGCAGAGTAAACATAAGCAATGCAGGGGTTACACCTTTATTTGTAGCATATTACACTATTCTGTATACTGGTACAACACTTTTTGAGGCTCTTACATTTATTTTGTATGACAGTACATGCAGGCTGTTTACTAACCTGCCTCACGATGCAGCCTTTGCAGCCTAGCATCATATTCTTTCTGGTTTGCAGCATGCTCATCTGCAGCTGTCAGAGAAGTACAGTGACATTTAGCCATACCTATCCATAGCATACACAAGCTAGGCAATTATTAACTACATAGTGGAAGAAGTACTTACTCAGTTCTGGGGCATTCTGCATCTGCGTTGCTTCCTGGATCCACTATTCCAGGACATCCCCCCTCCACTGCTTCAGGTCTGCATGGTGGTGCCTGACCTGCTCACCAGTCCAGGGGTTTCCTGTGGCACTAGCGAGGTCATGGGCGAGACTGTCCCAGGCCTCCATTTTGTACTGCGAGCCCTGGTACTGGCCCTGCAGTAGTCTCCTGTCATGGTGCTTTACCAGGAGCCATACCATGGATTTGGACTCCTGGATGCCCCAGCACTGCACTCTAAAGTGAGTGCCTTCTCCCACTCTAGCCATTCTGCCTTCAGGGGGATGCTACAACCAGTTATGAGCCGTATTCCCACCTCTTCAGTTTAAGTATGGCCGGATTCCTGCACTTTTCCGTAATTGGCCGGTTTTGAAAAGGCTGAGCTATGGGCACACCTGCTTAGTTCAGTTTGGCACTGCCTAAAGAGGTGTACCTATGGGTATATTGTATTGGCTTCCCTACACATTGCTTACAATTACTTAGTTGTGCTGTGCTGCGGTTAGCATTGCTTATTGGTTATCTAGCATTATACTTTACTTTTGTCAACAATGACTTACTTATTACAGGCTATATATGTGTCTGGTATCCGTCATTCATGTGTACATATACTGTATGGGGTCCTGGGGACTTCAGAACCTTATTACAGTGACACCTCAACTCTATGTTTACTGCAGTACTCCAATTCACATATTTATGGTCTGTGTCAGGTTATAGAATATTACACTGTACATAGATTCAGTTCACATATTTGATTTGTTTCTCTGTTTTGAGGATTAGTTTGCTGATACCTCCTTTATATCTATTGCCATCATGGCGTAGTGGTTTACTACTATGACTGTGATGTACAGGGTCTTGCATTCTAGCCTTGCAGAGGCTGGTTATTTTGTTGCTGACCAGAACACGAGCTGCTGGGTACAGAGTGATTAAGGCACTTTAAAGCAGTTGTGAGTGGGTGTGCATGGGTTTGCATGGAGCTAAGCAATGCTAATCTCCGGTTACAGTTTCTTACACTCAGTTAGCCTCTACATTTCTTCACCAGTGCGATACTCGCATACCGGAGCCCAAACAGGCTTACACCCACTTGCTCCCACACTTGCCAATGCACTGCATTTGGTGCTTGCATCTGACAATCACACCCCTGGGTGGAAGTGGGGACTGTGATATTACCTTATGATGCCTATTACATCGGATTACATGCCTACAGTATCGGGAATGGCTGCCCATTAGGCATAAGCATGCAGGTCGACTGTACGGAATCCGCACCCTGTCCAGAGTTTGCTTCATACTATTGGTGTGTTCCTCTTACAATCTGCACCTGTCTGGCTAATACCTGGGAAATGACACCATTAAATGCAGACAAGTTATTGGGTTTTGGAACCCACATCCCTCAGCCGAGTCATGCTACTGCACACCTATTATTCTATCATCTTTCTAAGGTTGTAAGTGGAATATGTGCTTTCTGTCCCTATCAGACCTCTCAAACGATTGGGGACAAATATCAACTGAATCAGGGACAAGTCATGACAACATCAGGGACAATCAGGGACACATTTAAAATATTAGTGCTATTAACTTGAAACATTGACAGACTCAGAGCATATGAATTAATACACATTTTTTGAGGTAAAAGAAGTTTATAACTCTTAATTATTGTCATTATTCATTGCGTGTAATTAACCACCTTCCTCCAAAAGTCACTAGTTTTAGGAGGGATAAAGAGGGACAGAGTTCGAATCAGAGTCAAAATAAGGGACGTCCCTGGAAATCAGGGACAGTTGAGAGGTATGGTCCCTATAATTCCACCAATGGTTTATGTCCTGGCCAGTGGATTTGCTCTTAGGGGATGAGAGGTATGGGTGTAAGCTCTGCCCAATTCGGAATATTACTTGCCTCCTCGGGGTGGTCCTAATACAACTGTGCCAGCCAACACCTGCAAGCCTAGGCCCATAATTGCATACACATAGTTCCCCCACCTGCCCCTCCACTAGAGCACTCATCCTTACTGTGAGTGCAGGTGGTGTACAAACACACCACTACACACTGCCCACTCTCTGAGTGTTGGGACACGTCATACATTGTGTCGACACATGGGTTATCAGGATTGCACAACCTACTGGTCATTGTAAGTCTACAGCCTGGTTTGATGAATCATTACAGGACTGAATCCGATAATCAGTAATCTCTGGGGTGTCCTACAAGGGACATTGATGTCTTTGTTTCAAGATTAGACCTGGCAGGTCTCTCCCACTGGTAGTATCCTGCCGGTGGTCTGGGAAGCAGTGGTGTGTTTACTTTTATTGTGTGTCTGTATGTCTCAGCAGTCTAGCTGGGGGGGTGGGTTGATGCTACATGTTACACGTTTGTTGATTAGACCCCTCACCCCATATTCACGGCCTGTGAACATATGTAATTTCTAACTGCTGTATCATATCCTAGCTATATATATATATATATCATTGCTGGAGCCTTCCTGTGTCCTGACAGAATGCTCTTCAAACTATCTGGAGATATACAGAGCTGAGTATATGTTTCTGGCACTTCAGAGTTGTGTACTGGCAATTGTTGTTTGACTAATTTTATATCATTGCTGGCTGACTTCAGAGTTGTGCACTGTTATTTTTGCTTCACTGTATAGTTTTTCAGATCCCTGCTGAAGGTGTTTTCCCACAACTCCCCATATTTCACTGTATCTTAAGTTGGTATAACTGGTTTTACATCCTGTCTGTTCTCTGACTATCTCAAGGATTACTTGCGTAAAATTAGACCCTTTTAGTAACAGCCTGCATATCATTGCGGGAGCCTTCCTCTGTCCTGAAAGAGTGCTATTCAAACAATCTGGAGATATACAGAGCTGAGTATACTTTTCTGGCAATTCAGAGTTATGTACTGGTAATTGTTGTTTGACTAATTTTATATCATTGCTGGCTAACTTCAGAGTTGTGCACTGTTATTTTTGCTTCACTGTATAGTTTTTCAGATCTCTGCTGAAGGTGTTTTCCCACCCCTCCACCAAGTTCTCTGTGTCTTAAGTTGGTATAACTGGTTTTACATCCTGTGTGTTATCTCACTATCTCAAGGATTATTTGCATAAAATTAGACCCTCTTAGTAACAGCCTGCATATCATTCCGGGAGCCTTCTTTTGTCCTGACAGAGTGCTCTTCAAACTATCTGGAGATATACAGAGCTGAGTATACTTTTCTGGCACTTCAGAGTTGTGTACTGGTAATTGTTAGTTGACTAATTTTATATCATTGCTGGCTGACTTCAGAGTTGTGCACTGTTATTTTTGCTTCACTGTATAGTTTTTCAGATCTCTGCTGAAGGTGTTTTCCCACCCCTCTCCTATTTCTCTGTGACTTAAGTTGGTATAACTGGTTTTACATCCTGTGTGTTATCTGACTATCTCAAGGATTACGTGCATAAAATTAGACCCTCTTACTAACAGCCTGCATATCATTGCTGGAGCCTTCCTGTATCCTGACAGAGTGCTTTTCAAACTACTTGGAGATATACAGAGCTGAGTATATTTTTCTGGCACTTCAGAGTTGTGTACTGGTAATTGTTGTTTGACTAATTTTATATAATTGCCGGCTGACTTCAGAGTTGTGCACTATTTTTGCTTCAATGTATAGTTTTGCAGATCTCTGCTGAAGGTGTTTCCCCACCACTCCCCCTATTTCTCTGTGTCTTAAGTTGGTATAACTGGTTTTACATCCTGTGTGTTATCTGACTATCTCAAGGATTACTTGCATAAAATGAGACCCTCTTAGTAACAGCCTGCATATCATTGCTGGAGCCTTCCTGTGTCCTGACAGAGTGCTCTTCAAACTATCTGGAGATATACAGAGCTGAGTATATATTTCTGGCACTTCAGAGTTGTGTACTGGTAATTGTTGTTTGACTAATTTTATATCACTGCTGGCTGATGTCAGAGTTGTGCACTGTTATTTTTGCTTCACTGTATAGTTTTTCAGATCTCTGCTGAAGGTGCCCCCCTATTTTTCTGATTCTTAAGTTGGTATAACTGGTTTTACATCCTGTGTGTTATCTGACTATCTCAAGGATTACTTGCATAAAATTAGACCCTCTTAGTAACAGCCTGCATATCATTGCTGGAGCCTTCCTGTGTCCTGACAGAGTGCTCTTCAAACTATCTGGAGATATACAGAGCTGAGTATATTTTTCTGGCACTTCAGAGTTGTGTACTGGTAATTGTTGTTTGACTAATTTTATATCATTGCTGGCTGACTTCAGAGTTGTGCACTGTTATTTTTGCTTCACTGTATAGTTTTTCAGATCTCTGCTGAAGGTGTCCCCCCCCCCTATTTTTCTGTGTCTTAAGTTGGTATAACTGGTTTTACATCCTGTGTGTTATCTGACTATCTCAAGGATTACTTGCATAAAATTAGACCCTCTTAGTAACAGCCTGCATATCATTGCTGGAGCCTTCCTGTGTCCTGACAGAGTGCTCTTCAAACTATCTGGAGATATACAGAGCTGAGTATATTTTTCTGGCACTTCAGAGTTGTGTACTGGTAATTGTTGTTTGACTAATTTTATATCATTGCTGGCTGACTTCAGAGTTGTGCACTGTTATTTTTGCTTCACTGTATAGTTTTTCAGATCTCTGCTGAAGGTGTTTTCCCACCCCTCCCCCTATTTCTCTGTGTCTTAAGTTGGTATAACTGGTTTTACATCCTGTGTGTTATCTGACTATCTCAAGGATTACTTGCATAAAATTAGACCCTCTTAGTAACAGCCTGCATATCATTGCTGGAGCCTTCCTGTGTCCTGACAGAGTGCTCTTCAAACTATCTGGAGATATACAGAGCTGAGTATATTTTTCTGGCACTTCAGAGTTGTGTACTGGTAATTGTTGTTTGACTAATTTTATATCATTGCTGGCTGACTTCAGAGTTGTGCACTGTTATTTTTGCTTCACTGTATAGTTTTTCAGATCTCTGCTGAAGGTGTTTTCCACCCTCCCCCTATTTCTCTGTGTCTTAAGTTGGTATAACTGGTTTTACATCCTGTGTGTTATCTGACTATCTCAAGGATTACTTGCATAAAATTAGACCCTCTTAGTAACAGCCTGCATATCATTGCTGGAGCCTTCCTGTGTCCTGACAGAGTGCTCTTCAAACTATCTGGAGATATACAGAGCTGAGTATATTTTTCTGGCACTTCAGAGTTGTGTACTGGTAATTGTTGTTTGACTAATTTTATATCATTGCTGGCTGACTTCAGAGTTGTGCACTGTTATTTTTGCTTCACTGTATAGTTTTTCAGATCTCTGCTGAAGGTGTTTTCCCCCCTCCCCTATTTCTCTGTGTCTTAAGTTGGTATAACTGGTTTTACATCCTGTGTGTTATCTGACTATCTCAAGGATTACTTGCATAAAATTAGACCCTCTTAGTAACAGCCTGCATATCATTGCTGGAGCCTTCCTGTGTCCTGACAGAGTGCTCTTCAAACTATCTGGAGATATACAGAGCTGAGTATATTTTTCTGGCACTTCAGAGTTGTGTACTGGTAATTGTTGTTTGACTAATTTTATATCATTGCTGGCTGACTTCAGAGTTGTGCACTGTTATTTTTGCTTCACTGTATATTTTTTCAGATCTCTGCTGAAGGTGTTTTCCACCTCTCCCTATTTCTCTGTGTCTTAAGTTGGTATAACTGGTTTTACATCCTGTGTGTTATCTGACCATCTCAAGGATTACTTGCATAAAATTAGACCCTCTTAGTAACAGCCTGCATATCATTGCTGGAGCCTTCCTGTGTCCTGACAGAGTGCTCTTCAAACTATCTGGAGATATACAGAGCTGAGTATATTTTTCTGGCACTTCAGAGTTGTGTACTGGTAATTGTTGTTTGACTAATTTTATATCATTGCTGGCTGACTTCAGAGTTGTGCACTGTTATTTTTGCTTCACTGTATAGTTTTTCAGATCTCTGCTGAAGGTGTTTTCCCCCCTCCCCTATTTCTCTGTGTCTTAAGTTGGTATAACTGGTTTTACATCCTGTGTGTTATCTGACTATCTCAAGGATTACTTGCATAAAATTAGACCCTCTTAGTAACAGCCTGCATATCATTGCTGGAGCCTTCCTGTGTCCTGAAAGAGTGCTCTTCAAACTATCTGGAGATATACAGAGCTGAGTATATTTTTCTGGCACTTCAGAGTTGTGTACTGGTAATTGTTGTTTGACTAATTTTATATCATTGCTGGCTGACTTCAGAGTTGTGCACTGTTATTTTTGCTTCACTGTATAGTTTTTCAGATCTATACTGAAGGTGTTTCCACCCCCTATTTTTCTGTGTCTTAAGTTGGTATAATTGGTTTTGCATCCTCTGTGTTATCTGACCATCTCAAGGATTACTTGCATAAAATTAGACCCTCTTAGTAACAGCCTGCATATCATTGCTGGAGCCATCCTGTGTCCTGACAGAGTGCTCTTCAAACTATCTGGAGATATACAGAGCTGAGTATATTTTCTGGCACTTCAGAGTTGTGTACTGGTAATTGTTGTTTGACTAATTTTATATCATTGCTGGCTGACTTCAGAGTTGTGCACTGTTATTTTGGCTTCACTGTATAGTTTTCAGATCTCTGCTGAAGGTGTTTTAACCCACACCCCCTATTTCTCTGTGTCTTAAGTTGGTATAACTGGTTTTGCATCCTGTGTGTTATCTGACTATCTCAAGGATTACTTGCATAAAATTAGACCCTCTTAGTAACAGCCTGCATATCATTGCTGGAGCCTTCCTGTGTCCTGACAGAGTGCTCTTCAAACTATCTGGAGATATACAGAGCTGAGTATATTTTTCTGGCACTTCAGAGTTGTGTACTGGTAATTGTTGTTTGACTAATTTTATATCATTGCTGGCTGACTTCAGAGTTGTGCACTGTTATTTTTGCTTCACTGTATAGTTTTTCAGATCTCTGCTGAAGGTGTTTTCCTCCCCCTATTTCTCTGTGTCTTAAGTTGGTATAACTGGTTTTACATCCTGTGTGTTATCTGACTATCTCAAGGATTACTTGCATAAAATTAGACCCTCTTAGTAACAGCCTGCATATCATTGCTGGAGCCTTCCTGTGTCCTGACAGAGTGCTCTTCAAACTATCTGGAGATATACAGAGCTGAGTATATTTTTCTGGCACTTCAGAGTTGTGTACTGGTAATTGTTGTTTGACTAATTTTATATCATTGCTGGCTGACTTCAGAGTTGTGCACTGTTATTTTTGCTTCACTGTATAGTTTTTCAGATCTCTGCTGAAGGTGTTTTCCCCCTCCCCCTATTTCTCTGTGTCTTAAGTTGGTATAACTGGTTTTACATCCTGTGTGTTATCTGACTATCTCAAGGATTACTTGCATAAAATTAGACCCTCTTAGTAACAGCCTGCATATCATTGCTGGAGCCTTCCTGTGTCCTGACAGAGTGCTCTTCAAACTATCTGGAGATATACAGAGCTGAGTATATTTTTCTGGCACTTCAGAGTTGTGTACTGGTAATTGTTGTTTGACTAATTTTATATCATTGCTGGCTGACTTCAGAGTTGTGCACTGTTATTTTTGCTTCACTGTATAGTTTTTCAGATCTCTGCTGAAGGTGTTTTTCCTCCTTCCCCCTATTTCTCTGTGTCTTAAGTTGGTATAACTGGTTTTACATCCTGTGTGTTATCTGACTATCTCAAGTATTACTTGCATAAAATTAGACCCTCTTAGTAACAGCCTGCATATCATTGCTGGAGCCTTCCTGTGTCCTGACAGAGTGCTCTTCAAACTATCTGGAGATATACAGAGCTGAGTATATTTTTCTGGCACTTCAGAGTTGTGTACTGGTAACTGTTGTTTGACTAATTTTATATCATTGCTGGCTGACTTCAGAGTTGTGCACTGTTATTTTTGCTTCACTGTATAGTTTTTCAGATCTCTGTTGAAGGTGTTTTCCTCCCTCCCCTATTTCTCTGTGTCTTAAGTTGGTATAACTGGTTTTACATCCTGTGTGTTATCTGACTATCTCAAGTATTACTTGCATAAAATTAGACCCTCTTAGTAACAGCCTGCATATCATTGCTGGAGCCTTCCTGTGTCCTGACAGAGTGCTCTTCAAACTATCTGGAGATATACAGAGCTGAGTATATTTTTCTGGCACTTCAGAGTTGTGTACTGGTAATTGTTGTTTGACTAATTTTATATCATTGCTGGCTGACTTCAGAGTTGTGCACTGTTATTTTTGCTTCACTGTATAGTTTTTCAGATCTCTGCTGAAGGTGTTTCCCCCTCTCCCTATTTCTCTGTGTCTTAAGTTGGTATAACTGGTTTTACATCCTGTGTGTTATCTGACTATCTCAAGGATTACTTGCATAAAATTAGACCCTCTTAGTAACAGCCTGCATATCATTGCTGGAGCCTTCCTGTGTCCTGACAGAGTGCTCTTCAAACTATCTGGAGATATACAGAGCTGAGTATATTTTTCTGGCACTTCAGAGTTGTGTACTGGTAATTGTTGTTTGACTAATTTTATATCATTGCTGGCTGACTTCAGAGTTGTGCACTGTTATTTTTGCTTCACTGTATAGTTTTTCAGATCTCTGCTGAAGGTGTTTTCCCCCCTCCCCTATTTCTCTGTGTCTTAAGTTGGTATAACTGGTTTTACATCCTGTGTGTTATCTGACTATCTCAAGGATTACTTGCATAAAATTAGACCCTCTTAGTAACAGCCTGCATATCATTGCTGGAGCCTTCCTGTGTCCTGACAGAGTGCTCTTCAAACTATCTGGAGATATACAGAGCTGAGTATATTTTCTGGCACTTCAGAGTTGTGTACTGGTAATTGTTGTTTGACTAATTTTATATCATTGCTGGCTGACTTCAGAGTTGTGCACTGTTATTTTTGCTTCACTGTATAGTTTTCAGATCTCTGCTGAAGGTGTTTCCCCCTCCCCCTATTTCTCTGTGTCTTAAGTTGGTATAACTGGTTTTACATCCTGTGTGTTATCTGACTATCTCAAGGATTACTTGCATAAAATTAGACCCTCTTAGTAACAGCCTGCATATCATTGCTGGAGCCTTCCTGTGTCCTGACAGAGTGCTCTTCAAGCTATCTGGAGATATACAGAGCTGAGTATATTTTTCTGGCACTTCAGAGTTGTGTACTGGTAATTGTTGTTTGACTAATTTTATATCATTGCTGGCTGACTTCAGAGTTGTGCACTGTTATTTTTGCTTCACTGTATAGTTTTCAGATCTCTGCTGAAGGTCCCTCCCCCTATTTCTCTGTGTCTTAAGTTGGTATAACTGGTTTTACATCCTGTGTGTTATCTGACTATCTCAAGGATTACTTGCATAAAATTAGACCCTCTTAGTAACAGCCTGCATATCATTGCTGGAGCCTTCCTGTGTCCTGACAGAGTGCTCTTCAAACTATCTGGAGATATACAGAGCTGAGTATATTTTTCTGGCACTTCAGAGTTATGTACTGGTAATTGTTGTTTGACTAATTTTTATATCCTTGCTGGCTGACTTCAGAGTTGTGCACTGTTATTTTTGCTTCACTGTATAGTTTTTCATATCTGTGCTGAAGGTGTTTTCCCACCGTCCCCTATTTCTCTGTGTTTTAAGTTGGTATAACTGGTTTTACATCCTGTATTTTATCTGACTCTCAGAAGGATTATTTGCATAAAATTAGACCCTCTTAGTAACAGCCTGCATATCATTGCAGGAGCCTTCCTGTGTCCTGACAGAGTGCTCTTCAAACTATCTGGAGATATACAGAGCTTAGTATATTTTTCTGGCACTTCAGAGTTGTGTACTGGTAATTGTTGTTTGACTAATTTTATATCATTGCTGGCTGACTTCAGAGTTGTGCACTGTTATTTTTGCTTCACTGTATAGTTTTTCAGATCTCTGCTGAAGGTGTTTTCCCCCCTCCCCCTATTTCTCTGTGTCTTAAGTTGGTATAACTGGTTTTACATCCTGTGTGTTATCTGACTATCTCAAGGATTACTTGCATAAAATTAGACCCTCTTAGTAACAGCCTGCATATCATTGCTGGAGCCTTCCTGTGTCCTGACAGAGTGCTCTTCAAACTATCTGGAGATATACAGAGCTGAGTATATTTTCTGGCACTTCAGAGTTGTGTACTGGTAATTGTTGTTTGACTAATTTTATATCATTGCTGGCTGACTTCAGAGTTGTGCACTGTTATTTTTGCTTCACTGTATAGTTTTTCAGATCTCTGCTGAAGGTGTTTTTCCACCCTCCCCCTATTTCTCTGTGTCTTAAGTTGGTATAACTGGTTTTACATCCTGTGTGTTATCTGACTATCTCAAGGATTACTTGCATAAAATTAGACCCTCTTAGTAACAGCCTGCATATCATTGCTGGAGCCTTCCTGTGTCCTGACAGAGTGCTCTTCAAACTATCTGGAGATATACAGAGCTGAGTATATTTTTCTGGCACTTCAGAGTTGTGTACTGGTAATTGTTGTTTGACTAATTTTATATCATTGCTGGCTGACTTCAGAGTTGTGCACTGTTATTTTTGCTTCACTGTATAGTTTTTCAGATCTCTGCTGAAGGTGTTTTCCACCCTCCGCTATTTCTCTGTGTCTTAAGTTGGTATAACTGGTTTTACATCCTGTGTGTTATCTGACTATCTCAAGGATTACTTGCATAAAATTAGACCCTCTTAGTAACAGCCTGCATATCATTGCTGGAGCCTTCCTGTGTCCTGACAGAGTGCTCTTCAAACTATCTGGAGATATACAGAGCTGAGTATATTTTCTGGCACTTCAGAGTTGTGTACTGGTAATTGTTGTTTGACTAATTTTATGTCATTGCTGGCTGACTTCAGAGTTGTGCACTGTTATTTTTGCTTCACTGTATAGTTTTTCAGATCTCTGCTGAAGGTGTTTTCCACCTCCCCCTATTTCTCTGTGTCTTAAGTTGGTATAACTGGTTTTACATCCTGTGTGTTATCTGACTATCTCAAGGATTACTTGCATAAAATTAGACCCTCTTAGTAACAGCCTGCATATCATTGCTGGAGCCTTCCTGTGTCCTGACAGAGTGCTCTTCAAACTATCTGGAGATATACAGAGCTGAGTATATTTTTCTGGCACTTCAGAGTTGTGTACTGGTAATTGTTGTTTGACTAATTTTATATCATTGCTGGCTGACTTCAGAGTTGTGCACTGTTATTTTTGCTTCACTGTATAGTTTTTCAGATCTCTGCTGAAGGTGTTTTCCTCCCCCCTATTTCTCTGTGTCTTAAGTTGGTATAACTGGTTTTACATCCTGTGTGTTATCTGACTATCTCAAGGATTACTTGCATAAAATTAGACCCTCTTAGTAACAGCCTGCATATCATTGCTGGAGCCTTCCTGTGTCCTGACAGAGTGCTCTTCAAACTATCTGGAGATATACAGAGCTGAGTATATTTTCTGGCACTTCAGAGTTGTGTACTGGTAATTGTTGTTTGACTAATTTTATATCATTGCTGGCTGACTTCAGAGTTGTGCACTGTTATTTTTGCTTCACTGTATAGTTTTTCAGATCTCTGCTGAAGGTGTTTTCCACCCTCCCCCTATTTCTCTGTGTCTTAAGTTGGTATAACTGGTTTTACATCCTGTGTGTTATCTGACTATCTCAAGGATTACTTGCATAAAATTAGACCCTCTTAGTAACAGCCTGCATATCATTGCTGGAGCCTTCCTGTGTCCTGACAGAGTGCTCTTCAAACTATCTGGAGATATACAGAGCTGAGTATATTTTTCTGGCACTTCAGAGTTGTGTACTGGTAATTGTTGTTTGACTAATTTTATATCATTGCTGGCTGACTTCAGAGTTGTGCACTGTTATTTTTGCTTCACTGTATAGTTTTTCAGATCTCTGCTGAAGGTGTTTTTCCTCCCTATTTCTCTGTGTCTTAAGTTGGTATAACTGGTTTTACATCCTGTGTGTTATCTGACTATCTCAAGGATTACTTGCATAAAATTAGACCCTCTTAGTAACAGCCTGCATATCATTGCTGGAGCCTTCCTGTGTCCTGACAGAGTGCTCTTCAAACTATCTGGAGATATACAGAGCTGAGTATATTTTTCTGGCACTTCAGAGTTGTGTACTGGTAATTGTTGTTTGACTAATTTTATATCATTGCTGGCTGACTTCAGAGTTGTGCACTGTTATTTTTGCTTCACTGTATAGTTTTTCAGATCTCTGCTGAAGGTGTTTTCCCACCTCCCCCTATTTCTCTGTGTCTTAAGTTGGTATAACTGGTTTTACATCCTGTGTGTTATCTGACTATCTCAAGGATTACTTGCATAAAATTAGACCCTCTTAGTAACAGCCTGCATATCATTGCTGGAGCCTTCCTGTGTCCTGACAGAGTGCTCTTCAAACTATCTGGAGATATACAGAGCTGAGTATATTTTTCTGGCACTTCAGAGTTGTGTACTGGTAATTGTTGTTTGACTAATTTTATATCATTGCTGGCTGACTTCAGAGTTGTGCACTGTTATTTTTGCTTCACTGTATAGTTTTCAGATCTCTGCTGAAGGTTCCCCCCTATTTCTCTGTGTCTTAAGTTGGTATAACTGGTTTTACATCCAGTGTGTTATCTGACTATCTCAAGGATTACTTGCATAAAATTAGACCCTCTTAGTAACAGCCTGCATATCATTGCTGGAGCCTTCCTGTGTCCTGACAGAGTGCTCTTCAAACTATCTGGAGATATACAGAGCTGAGTATATTTTTCTGGCACTTCAGAGTTGTGTACTGGTAATTGTTGTTTGACTAATTTTATATCATTGCTGGCTGACTTCAGAGTTGTGCACTGTTATTTTGCTTCACTGTATAGTTTTTCAGATCTCTGCTGAAGGTGTTACCCCCCCCCCTATTTCTCTGTGTCTTAAGTTGGTATAACTGGTTTTACATCCTGTGTGTTATCTGACTATCTCAAGGATTACTTGCATAAAATTAGACCCTCTTAGTAACAGCCTGCATATCATTGCTGGAGCCTTCCTGTGTCCTGACAGAGTGCTCTTCAAACTATCTGGAGATATACAGAGCTGAGTATATTTTTCTGGCACTTCAGAGTTGTGTACTGGTAATTGTTGTTTGACTAATTTTATATCATTGCTGGCTGACTTCAGAGTTGTGCACTGTTATTTTTGCTTCACTGTATAGTTTTTCAGATCTCTGCTGAAGGTGCTTCCCCCCCTATTTCTCTGTGTCCTAAGTTGGTATAACTGGTTTTACATCCTGTGTGTTATCTGACTATCTCAAGGATTACTTGCATAAAATTAGACCCTCTTAGTAACAGCCTGCATATCATTGCTGGAGCCTTCCTGTGTCCTGACAGAGTGCTCTTCAAACTATCTGGAGATATACAGAGCTGAGTATATTTTCTGGCACTTCAGAGTTGTGTACTGGTAATTGTTGTTTGACTAATTTTATATCATTGCTGGCTGACTTCAGAGTTGTGCACTGTTATTTTTGCTTCACTGTATAGTTTTTCAGATCTCTGCTGAAGGTGTTTTCCCCCCTCCCCTATTTCTCTGTGTCTTAAGTTGGTATAACTGGTTTTACATCCTGTGTGTTATCTGACTATCTCAAGGATTACTTGCATAAAATTAGACCCTCTTAGTAACAGCCTGCATATCATTGCTGGAGCCTTCCTGTGTCCTGACAGAGTGCTCTTCAAACTATCTGGAGATATACAGAGCTTAGTATATTTTTCTGGCACTGCAGAGTTGTGTACTGGTAATTGTTGTTTGACTAATTTTATATCATTGCTGGCTGACTTCAGAGTTGTGCACTGTTATTTTTGCTTTACTGTATAGTTTTTTCAGATCTCTGCTGAAGGTGTTTTCCGACCCTCCTCCTATTTCTCTGTGTCTTAAGTTGGTATAACTGGTTTTACATCCTGTGTGTTATCTGACTATCTCAAGGATTACTTGCATAAATTGAGACCCTCTTAGTAACACCCTGCATATTATTGCTGGAGCCTTCCTGTGTCCTGACAGAGTACTCTTCAAACTATCTGGAGATATACAGAGCTTAGTATATTTTTCTGGCACTTCAGAGTTGTGTACTGGTAATTGTTGTTTGATGAATTTTATATCATTGCTGGCTGACTTCAGAGTTGTGCACTGTTATTTTTGCTTCACTGTATCGTTTTTTCAGATCTCTGCTGAAGGTGTTTTCCACTCTCCCCCTATTTCTCTGTGTCTTAAGTTGGTATAACTGGTTTTACATCCTGTTTTTTATCTGACTATCTCAAGGATTACTTGCATAAAATGAGACCCTCTGAGAACAGCCTGCATATCATTGCTGGAGCCTTCCGGCGTCCTGAGAGAGTGCTCTTCAAACTATCTGGAGATATACAGAGCTGAGTATATATTTCTGGCACTTCAGAGTTGTGTACTGGTAATTGTTGTTTGACTAATTTTATATCATTGCTGGCTGACGTCAGAGTTGTGCATTATTTTTGCCGCACTGTATAGTTTTTCAGATTTCTGCTGAAGGTGTCTCCCCCTATTTTTCTGATTCCTAAGTTGGTATATCTGGTTTTACATCCTGTGTGTTATCTGACTATTTCAAGGATTTCTTGCATAAAATTAGACCTTCTTTGTAACAGCCTGCATATCATTGCTGTAGCCTTCCTGTGTCCTGAGAGAGTGCTCTTCAAACTCTCTGGAGATATACAGAGCTGAGTATATTTTTCTGGCACTTCAGAGTTGTGTTCTGGTAATTGTTGTTTGACTAATTTTATATAATTGCTGGCTGACTTCAGAGTTGTGCACTGTTATTTTTGCTTCACTGTATAGTTTTTCAGATCTCTGCTGAAGTGTTTTCCCACCCCTCCCCCTATTTCTCTGTGTCTTAAGGTTGTATAACTTGTTTTATATCCTGTGTGTTATCTGACTATCACAATGATTATTTGCATTAAATTAGACACTCTTAGTAACAGCCTGCATATCATTGCGGGAGCCTTCTTGTGTCTTGACAGAGTGCATTTCAAACTATCTGGAGATATACAGAGCTTAGTATATTTTTCTGGCACTTCAGAGTTGTGTACTGGTAGATGTTGTTTGACTAATTTTATATCATTGCTGGCTGACATCAGAGTTGTGCACTGTTATTTTTGCTTCACTGTATAGTTTTTCAGATCTCTGCTGAAGGTGTTTTCCCACCCCTCCCCCTATTTGTCTGTGTCTTTTACATTTGTGGTATAGGTCTCCCAATTAATAACTGGGTAGTTAAATCACCTAGTATAGCAGAGTTCCAGCTTATGGGAATTCATCAAGAATATTCAGGAATGTTGTGAGGTTTCCTGGAGACATGCAGGGAATCCTGTAGTACACTGTGATCTGATTCCTGATCCTACTTATTGTGATTTGAATCTCTGTAAGCTCCACTTGTGGGTATCTAGGTATCTGTCTTGAGGTAATATGGTTTCTAATAAATATGGATAAATCACCTCAGCTTTCATCAGGTCTGAACAAGTGGTAAGCACAAACAAATTGAAGGAATGCTCTCAGGGCACTTAAACCAGGTTTTTGTAACAACATATATACAGATGTGATCCAAATGCAGTAGGGCCTCTAGGTGTGGAGGTTTGTTGTGTAAACTTCTGTCATTAAGTAGATCCACCTTTTTATAGTCCAGTGGCTAGCTTGCTTAGGGAGTTAGGCTGGGAGGTCCATCATCTGGACCCTGCCTAAAAAGGCACAATGGGGGCAGCAAAAACTTTCCTTGGTATGCAGAATCCTTGGAATAAGAGCTTCAAACCATCCTTACAAAGCATGTATGGTTATCAAATGAAGGCAACTGTTAAAGCCAGTAACCTTTTCTTTGCAAATTAGCAACATTTTTGGTGATGGAAGGATTCCACTGTATACTACGGTCTCTCCTGCATTTGTGACATGCATGGAAAGCTCTGACATGCCTCTCTCCATAAACTTCAGGGTTTAGCACATTATGTCATGCATGGTTTCACTGAGCCTTGAAACTTCTAGTCCATTGTGGTTTGGGCAAGGATTTTTTAAATGCCTCAATGCATGGTAATTTAGTATGGGTATAATCAGAGATCATATACCTCTCAACCTCTTAGCATAAAAAATCTGGACAAAACCAAAAATTATCGGGGGGGGTCCAAAAATAGGGACAAGTTTTAAATATTCCTCTTATAAACTTAGAAAAATTTCTAGAATAAAAAGCTTTATGTTAGCATGCATTTTCTAAAGTGTATGAAGTCTGAGACTCAGATTTATGTTATTAATTAGTGATATTAATCCTCAATGATTTGTCAGAAAACCGCAAATTTTATGAGGAACAGACCAAATATATGAGGCAAAAATCGGGAAAATCTGTGAAAATCTGGACAGTTGAGAGGAATGAGAGTGTGGTGTAGGTGAAACACACAGGATGTATTTTCTTGTGAGAGTGCAGACTTATGTGTCTAGGTATGTCAATCTCTCACAAATAGATTTAAGCTTGAACACTTAGTTTACAGTATGCAGTAAATATTGTAGGCTATCTTGGCTATAAGGTAGATTTGGTGATCTCTAAGGGTGATTATTAAGTGCTTTTATATTCTGCTTTTCATTTACCTGCTTAAAGTTGCATTCTGTGACTGCTACTTCCCCCACTAACACATTAAGTTAAAGTTTCTGAAGGAGCTCCGGTATTGGTTTTATTTGATTGGTTGCCTCTTTAACCAACCTGCTTGGTACTTGAACAATGTTACCCTTTTGTGTGGAAGCATTATAAGGCTATGTCTCTGGCCTCCACCCATTATGGAAATCTGATTTCCAAAGTCCGCCCCCCTTCATTGGTATTGTCTGTTGTATAAGCTATTTATATAGTCTTCCCACCCACTGTTTTCTGTAGATTCATGATACTAAGTGCCCACCCAGGAAACCAGTATTGCTCCTGAGTAAATCCCTTTACTACATACTGTCTCTTGTTCAATTTTTCTAGAGCTCAGCAATGCTCAGAGTCCTAGCCTGCATTCTGGAAGTGTTTTGCTTGTATCTAGTGCCATCCAGGCAAAGTTAAGTACCTTTGTCTATTAAATCACACGTTTAAGTTAAGCTGAGTGATCGTTACTGTTCAATGCTTTTATGCTTGCATTTCAATTTATTTTTTGTAAAAAAAATGCTTTTTCTCTCACTGTTACTGCTGTAACACTGTATTGAAATCATCTTCAGCAAGGGACTTCCAGCTAGCTGTTTAATTTGTTTGTGGTAGCATTGCACTTGAAGGTCTCTTCTACTGTGTTTTTATGTTTTGAGGTCTGGGTTTATTCATCTTGTGGTAGCAGGTGTTTGCCTAGTCTATCTGAGTTTGGAAATACATAAAATAAATTATACTGTAGTCATTTTATTAGCCAGAGGGCTCATTATTTAGTTTCCTGTTTTTTCTGTGCTGCTATAAATTTGAGCATTTGTGTGGATTAGCAATGCCCTGTACAGCAGCAAACATCTAGAAAGCCAATTTTCCCTGTAGAATGGTCCATAAAATGGCACCTTGTAAAGCATCAATATAGATCAAATATCTTGTGTGCCAACAAGCTTAGAGCAGCTAGTTAGGCTGTGAGTGGCAATACCTACAGATTTAATGGAAATTAGTATTTTGTGAACATTAAAGTTAGAAGAATTTAGTACTGTTTAGCATAATTGCCCCTAAAGCAACATTATGTGTACACCAAGAAAGCACCTTTAGTAGACTTCTCGATACATCAACCCCTTATAGCTCAGCAGTCAAAGGATTGGACAGTATGGATATGAAATTTCTTAACTTCTCTGTAGCCAGCTTGGTGGATATAGGCATCTTGAGAGAATGTAGCAATTGTCTTATGTTTACCAAAAACACAATCTTAAGCAGACACAGTATATGAGAGGTGCACTTATACAATGAGACTGTATGCAAAACACTCATATATAAGAACACATCAGGTTGTCAAAACCACACACACAGCACTCATCTCACATAGCACACAACACCCACATATACTAATGCATGCTGAGGCACTTAAAAACAATTTTCATAAACAACAAATATCTCCTAGCCTACCTGTTGTCAAAGCTGTGCCTCAGCAAGCTCAAAGGCACACATAAGAAAATAGCACCTAACACCACACATACTGTCACTCTCAGTGGAGCCCCAAACACTAAGTCCTAAGGCAAGCAAACACACTTCCCAGGACTTTCATTATAGAGGACTCCATTATAATGTATACTGATGCCCCTCTAGCCGGAGTAAACAAGGAGAATATAAGGGTTAATTATTTATCTGGAGGCACAGTCTGCCAAATCATGCACACACTCAAGTCATTTTGCCACAGGTACCAGTATGATTTGATCATAGTTTATGTTGGAGTAAATGATGTGAGATGTACCTCCTTGGACCAAAATTATGGAGCTTTCAGACTGCATCTAAGGCTGATATAAGCCTAGCATTGAACAGCTTGTTACCATCAACAAGGACGATGCCACAATATGAGCAAAAAATGATTGATGTCAACAAGTAGCTGTTTTTCTGGTGTCATTCTAAGGGGATACAATATTTATTAATGTGGGAGGACATGGTTAACAGACCGCATTGCTTTGCCAGGGATGGCCTGCACCTTTACCCTCTAGGCTTTTGAATACTGGCTACAACTTTATCCATCCTCATAATGCCTTTTTAAGCAATGCCAAATCAACTCAACTAAACCTCAAGGTGTTACTGCTTAATGCCAGAAGCCTAAACAAAAGCACAGAGATTCTTGGGCAAACACCCATGTCCAAATAGTGAACATTCCCACTAGAGGCTCCAACATACTGGACCACATTCTCACAAGTATGGAAGAAAGCTACAGCCCCAATGTCTTATCCTCTGTGGCAAGGTCTGACCATAAAGCTGCCTCCTTCAAAATCAAAAGCAACTCCATAATCCCATTAAAACCAGTAACAATTAGGAAATAATCCAAGGCAAATTGCATTTTATTAAGTGATGTTTTTTTCAAAATTCAGTTTCCTGCAAACCCTGAGAATACAGCATCCTATGCTGAATTGCTCTCAGAAACTTTCTCTACAACCATGTCAAGGGCTACACAGAGGTTGCTGTACTTACCAGAAGTAAGCACAGGACTAGCCTCAGAAGCAAACCACCCTGGTGGCATCCCAAATTAAACTGGATATACAACAAAAGGAAATAAAATTATGGCAAAAATCAGGAAGGGTAATTCCCATAAAGATAAAAACTCTCTCTCTTCAAACTAAGTAGGCACCAGTAGCATAACTTTCAACTTCTTACCTCAGTGATCCTGTCTAATTACAAATCTGTGATTATTTACTGACTGAAATCCTCAATGTCTTGTGATACACTTATATGTTTTGTATAATGAATTAGAGGACTCAGTGGCATGTATATTAATTACAGGTTTGTGAGGGTAAGAGGTATGGATGGGAGCATTTTTTGTGGGACAGGTGCCATTTTAATATTCTTTTGAGGGGAAAAAGTTGGGAAAGAAAGTCAGGGAAGTAAGAGGTAGGTAAAATCTGGAGGACAGGTCGCAAGGAAAGATGGACATAACTATGGGGGTGGAGTGACACAATGAGGGAGACTGGCTTCTAAACACATAGTGCCAAACTGTGACAATCACAGGAAAACCAAGCATTATCCACTCAGCCATGAGTTATTGCTGAAGAAATAAATGCTCCTTTGTAGAGCATCATTCACTCAGTATAAAATTATGCCCTCCACATATCATAATTAAGACTATACCAAGTATCACATTTAAAGAGTGTGTGTGTGTGTACATATATATATATATATATATATATATATATATATATGTATTTGTAAACCAGCCAAAGTAAATTTAAGAAAACATTACTTTTTTGTTATATTGCACAGTCTTTATCTTTGCTGAACTGAGAAAAATCTCTACAGTCACTTTTTGTCTACTGAGTTATTACATTGGCCTCCAGTGTTTTGTTCATAACTCGTAACTCTTTACTAATCGTACAAAATAATATTTCCATTCCCAGATGATAAAAATACTTCCCAAAGACTAAAATCAATACTACTTCTGTCTGAAACTATGTTTTGCAAAACAAAATGTAATTTCATGTCAATGTGTAGGATACAGACAAATGAAAATCTATTTAGAGCTAAAGCATATTTTATAAGCATTGTCTAAATCATCTATAGTTAATATGGAGGGACACTAAGGTGAAATTGTAATATGCTAGCAGGTTTTATACAATAATGATAGAGCTATACAGTTTAGTTTGACACCAAAGAAGAAGCTATTGATTTTCTTGTCATCTCAATATATAAACATAAGAACAAGGCTGGTTACAAAATGTTCTGTTACAACTCTCAGAAAAAAAAATACCTGCTTCTTAACAAAAGTTGTCATTCAAGGCACATTGTTGAAAAACATCTGCATGAGCAAGCACCATACAGTTCGTGGAAATACATTATGATTTTTTAACAGGATGTCAAAAAGTATAAGACAGATTTTCTGTTTAGGAACTATGAAATAATGGATGTTAAATAAGCAGACGAAGTAGTGTCTGACATCCATTTCACTAATACTGATGTATAATTTGCTGCAAACTGGGAAAATTAGCAAGACTAACCATAATGCAGAGACACTGTGACAAAAACTATATTATGCAAAACCATCTGCTTCTGTTATAAACCACCCTATAAATGATAACAATGTCACTCCTGCTCTGAATTAATATTGGAACTTTTTAATGCCTGAGTCATTAGAACACATACATGTAAGTGGACAAATCAGTGATGCATTTACACTAGAAGGGGTCACATCCATACAAAGACTGCAATGCAAAATTCCCTTTCATCAAACACATAATAAAATGTAAGTATCAAACCTGTAATGTTGTTAATAGAAGAGACTATTTTGTGCAACCTATAACAGTTAGCATTTCTGCATTCTGGATTTTATTAAATGTACTGCTAATGCAGATAGATTATCTTGCATAATATACAGGCAGCCATTTTTAAGACTCCAGCTCAACTAAAACAGAAAGTGTTATTCTGTGCAATATACAAAGTTGCACATAATTTTAAAAATGGATTACTTACATTGGTATTAAACAGTATGATCTGTAAAAGTCTAGGAACTTCCATAAAAAGCAACTTTATATTCTAGGAGTAATCTTTGTAGCACCTAACAGCCAACTATGCTTCTTCAGGTTTCTATCCATAGTTTGTCTTCTATTATCTGATAGGCCCATTTGTCCACTCCTAATTAATAGTATTATTAACTGTTATTTAATACTTCTGACCTCAAGTATTGCCATTTCAGTAGTACACAACAACACTGTCCAGTTCTGGCATAATTCATATTGATTATAATACATTTCTTGGAGAAATGGTGAACGAGCTATGCCTCGTTACCATACAATATCTCAGAGATCTCCAGTTACTTTAGACACAAGGAAAGATGGAAAGAATAAGAATGGATTTTGAGAACACATTGTAGGAATATTTGTTTCACAATTCCTGACAGCAAAAAAAAGATGGCAAAACAAATACATGGCTTGTAGTAGCATAAAATATTGCATTTTTCTGGTTTTATAGGCTTTATCTTGTATTACTAAGTAATAATTGAAATTGTTGAGCATTCCATATTGTTTGTTGGATACTATTTTAAAGCAAATAACATGAAACTAAATAAGTTCTGTTGAAGATATTTGCTAAAGAGTTGTCTTTCCTTCCAGAATAAATATACCATGCTTAAAATGTATTGCAATAATAATTATATATATATATATATATATATATATATATATATATATATATATATATATAATCAGAAAGTTGAGTTTCATATGGTCGAGATCATATGATCGACTTTCGAAATGCCGACCATGAGGAACTGCTATCTCCATACAGTGCGGAATGGGAAAATTTCCTCTTCTGCACCGTAGTGCGATCTCGCAGTTGGTATATTTAAGTTACGGGGAGTGTGGGGTGCGGAGCCCCCCATGGGAGGTGCATGGGGGCTTGCCCTCTGATAGTTGAAAGGTAAGTATTTGGTGTGTGTTATCTGTTTATTTTTACATGGTCGGCTTTTTGAAAGTTGATCATATGGTCTTGGCCATATGAAAGTCGACTTTCTGAAGAGTCGACTATGTAAAGTAGACCCATATACATAATTTTAATGTATTCACTATTATAAGAAGGTATATCCACTAGACATGCATTGATATATATATCTTTAGTAAAAACTATTGGCATAATATGGGGGGCTACACCCCCCACCCCCAATGTGGGGGGGCTGTGTCCTCCACCCCCATTATTTAATATTTTCACTCCAGGTGCACTGCAGTGAGAAAGGGGCTATATTCTATTTTTGACCAAATGAACTTCGACCAAGTGAGCTTTCAGTCAAGTGAGCTTTCAGAGAAGTGAAATGCCTGGAGTCATTTTCAACTAAGTGTAATTCGACCAAATGTATGGAATCCATATATATATATATATATATATATATATATATATATATATATATATATATAAATGAGTGCTACAGAATCCTGAAAGCCCAAAATCCGGAAGACCAAAATCCTGAGACCAAAATCTTGAATGTTCAAAATACTGAAAACTCAAAATAATGAAAACACACAGGATACCAACACTTGCTATATTCCAGCACAAGTACATACAGAAACATATTACCCTTCAACTATACGCAGGGGGGCAAACCCCCCTGCACCCCCCACACCCCCTGCTACTTAAATATATAAACTCCAAGATTGCACTTCACTACACTAAGTGTACAGCCCCCCACATGGGGGTTCAGGGTGGCTTGCCCCCCTGCTTATACTTGGAGAAGAGTAATATGGTTTGTGTTTTATTTGTTTCTGTATGTACTTGTGCTGGAATATATTAAGTGTTGGTATCCTGTGTGTTTTCAATATTTTGAGTTTTCAGTATTTTGAACTTTTGAGATTTTGGTCTCAGGACTTTGGGATTTCAGGATTCTGTTGCGCTCCTATATATATATATATATATATATATATATATATATATATATATATATATATATATATATATATATATAGATATATATATATATATATATATATATATATATATATATATATATATATATATATATATATATATATATATAGGCGTACCGAAATTGAATGAAACACCCAAATGCTGATGTTTACAAAGTTGACAGCAAAGATTTTGCAGACATTAATACTCTATATATATATATATATATATATATATATATATATGCGGGTCCCTATTATTTTAGCAAATGCAATAAATTGCAAACGCTGTTTAGTCGAACTTCATTATGTGAAATGGCAAAATACCGAAACCAAGGAACAGCAATTTTTTTCCTAGGGAAAAAAATCACTGGGTCATTTTTGGGACTTTGCCATTTCCTCCGCTGTGGTGCGATCTTGGAGTTGGTATATTTAAGTAGGAGGGTGGGGGTCAAAGCCCCCCACTTTATTTTGTGTTTTGATTTTTTTTTTTTTTTTTTTGTTACGGATCAGCAATTTTTTTCCCTGTGAAAAAAAAAATTGCTAATCCATGTGTTCAACATTTGGGGTTTTCGGGGATTGCTAGTCAGTTATATAGCGTTCACAATTCATTGTGTTCACTTATATAATATAGACCCTACTATGCATGCACCAATTAACAGTTTCAGTGCAAACAAAACTTCAAATCAAAAAACTATATTAAAATATCATTATTTGAAGGAGACAAGCCCCCTGCACCCCACCCCCTGATTATTTATACTAGCTCTGACATCACATAATCTGTGGAAAGGACATATTTCCCTACCCCAAGAGTTGTGCCATCTCACAGACCTGTCAATCATCTGTTCGGCTGACCACATTTTGTCAGCTAAATGGATACTGACAAAACTTACAGTCAGGAAAGGAGGTGTGACTGCACTAAAACACACTAAAACCAAAATAAAGTGCAGTGTGTAATAGGCAACCATTTGTAACCCACTAAAGTGTCTACAGCTCTTAAGGTTAAATGGTTTATTTGTTGCGACAGTTCATTGCTCTTGGAGAACAAAAGATTTAATAGATACCATTTTTAGTGCTGTGAGTCATTCCTTTGTCATTTCCATTGTTGGTGTAATTTTAAGAGCTGTGGACATTTTCAGTGGGTTATGAACAGCTGCCTACTACACGCTGCACTTTCTTTGGGTTTTAAACTTACAGCTGACTAATTTCAGTTGAGACAGATATAAATGTATATCCCTCTACTGCCTGTATGCAGCTAAAACTTCTTCACATTGTTCCAAGCATGCCACCTGCTTATCTGGCCAGGGTCACTTTCTGACTCTCGCTTCTGTATTAATTCAACTTGTACTTTGCCTCTGTCAAACTTCCGTGATTCATACTGTTTCCATAACTGACATTCCTTACATTTTATTTTTATAGATTAAGAAGGTAATGTGACAATTTTTACTATATTATAAAGAAAAAGATGTTGCAACCTAATCAGCATTTAGACTAACTTCCAAGCCTTTTCCTAATGCTCTTGATGACATTAGTTCTTCTATAGCTATTGCTGTTTGTTCTAGCTAATATTATTCTAAACAATCTACAACCAGACCCATTTGATTTCATTCTCACATTCACACTGTGCTTTTCTGGTCTGTGTTAGTAATAGGACACTGTTCATTAGCCATTCTTCTTTTCCAGTAACAGCACCAAGTTTTCACTTATTCACAAGTTTTTTTCATATTTTTCATCAGTCAATAACTAACAAACTGATATTTTTCTTCAGTCAATAAGTAATAAACAGATCCATCATTTTTTAAATGTTAAATAACTCAAGTAAATGCCATTTACTTACTCCAGTATATATGTATATACATACATGTATATGTATTATATCTGTCTATAGATAGATAGATAAAGCTATATACATTGACATTTATCATACGCAACACCCCATGTCATGATGATCTGCATCTGACCTTATCCAGTACTCCATTCTATAATGTTCTAAACCAAAAATGTTATTCTTTCTTCACCAGTAATAGTACCAGGTATTCTGCATATAAGGCCCACATCTTACATCTTGTCTTTGTATTGTTATAACTTGGATGCAAGTCAATATGTATGAATAGTGCAACTTTTCCAAGCCTTAATTTCCTTTTTCTCTTTCCCTACTGATCTACTAATAATTATACTAATTAAAAAAATGCATACTGAGATCTGCATATCTTCACCCATGTATTTATACAGGCCTCCAAAAATCAATATCCTCATAAATCTAAAACTATGACAATACTATTAAAAATGGCCATACTGTAGATGCACTCTTAATAAAGCATTAATATATCATAGGTTTGTAAAAAAGTTACTGGACTCAGCAGAGTACATAATGCAAATGGAGAATCATACCATCTGACACAGAGAACAGCTTAATCAAAACAGTGGTACAAAAAAAACACTTTTATTATAATTTTTGACAGAAAGTTGAAAACATTTTATGCTATTTCTTTAAATAATGTTTACATTTGTTCTTTCTCAAATCAAACAGTAAAGAACAATAAACAAAGTAACATATTATAAAAGCAGTTTTACAAATAATTTTAAAAGTAGGTAAAGGTTTAATTTCTGTCACTCCATTCAATCTTTTAAGTACTCCAAACCTAAGAGATCCAAAAGATCTCTTTTAGTTTTAATCAATTATCAACATCATCACCAGCTAAAGTCAATCTTATACAATTCCTGTTTTGAAATTGCACTCCATTAAACTTTTATATTTCAAAAACAAGCAAAATGGAAAACAATATGCAACAAAAAAATTGGACAATAGCACAACAAGACCTTAAATATTCATTGCAAATGTTATAAATCCAAAAGTGTAAGACCATGGGCAGGATTCACGAAACCTCCGTGTAAGAGTTAATATGTCTTACACGGAGGCTGCAGTCTAACGGTATGACGTCAGCATGCCATGCATATGCATGAGGGCATGCTGAACCACACCCTAGGCTAACACGGTCCATGTAGGACAGTAGGGGGCGTGTCCGAATGCCGAGTTCTGCAAAGGCACCTGCCCCCAGAAGAGTCAGAGTCCTGAAAGTAAACACCCACGAGCGAGTCCGCGGAAATGTCAAGGAACACAACACCACACATGCCCCCCAGACTATAAACCCAACTGTAATGTAAAACGTAAAAATAGCAGTTTAATTTTTTTTTTTAATTTCCAAAATGTTTGCCCATAGTTGCGCTCGTTTGCGCGGGTATGCTCTCTGCTCAGTCACAGTTAGCAGTCATTGAAAAGCATATAAGATCTAAATATGCAAATGAAGCCAAGTAGCAATAGTGTAGCAGTAGAGACGTTGGCCAAAGAGGCGGTAGTCACAGTTCGAGCCCCCACAACATCATTTTCCATTTTTATTTAAATAAGCATGAAACAATCCCCTGACACACAAATATATATATATATATATATTTATATATATATATATATATATATATATATATATATATATATATATATATATATATCTATATAAAACTATAATTTAAGTAAAATGTAATGAAATGGGCCATGTATTTTTTAAGAAATCCGACATAATAAAATATAAAAAAGGATCAGAACTGCCCATAGCTTAGCAAGGCTTTAGCAAGCTGAATATGGTTGCCCGTAGGTGAGCAGCGCTTTAACAAGCGTAATATGAGTGCCCATAGGTGAGCAGCGCTTTAACAAGCTTAATATGAGTGCCCGCAGGTGAGCAGTGGTTTAACAGGTATAATATGAGTGCCCGGAGTTGAGCAGCGCTTTGCCACACTTAAAATGAGTGCCCATAGTTCAGCAGCGCTGCACCCAGCGTAATATGAGTGCTCATAGCTAAATAACGCGTTACCCAGTGTAATCCGTTTGTGCGGAGCTGCGCAGCGTGACAACCGGCTTACCGGTGGGCGACGTTGAGCAAGCTGTATCAAAACTGCCTTTACACAGACACACCTCCCAGCCTGTCTAGACAGTAGTAAAAACAAAAAAAGCAATGCCCAGGCTCGACCCCAGGATACTGTGCACCATAGTCAAAGTACTGAACCACTAAGCCATGACAGCTGTACTGAGAAATGCAGTATTAGCATATATATAGGAATGAATGGAAATAGAAGCATGACAAAGCAGGTTTTCTTAAGCTGATAAACATCCAAAATGGCCAATCACAGATAAGTACGGGAAAACGGGCATATATAAGCCCCATAGGAGGGAATATACAGCATAACTGACTGTGGTACCCATTTGCAGTCAGGATGACAGGTGCAGGAGAGGGAAGTCGCTTTAGAGCACAGAGGTGGGGTGTTGAGGAGTCCAAATATATGGTTTGGCTCCTAGTCCATGATCATGAGGCTCAACTCATGCAGGGCCAGGTCCACTGGGGTACATACAAGGCAGAGGTGTGGAACCGGTTGGCACATGATCTCACCAGTGCCACAGGCATACCAAGGACTGGTGAACAGGTCCGTCACCACCATACAGACCTGAAGAGACATATGCAGGACCAACTGAACCGTTGGATCCATGAGGCCCGGCAAATGCCCAATGCCCCACTACTGAGTAAGTATCCATGTAATTAAGTATATAAGAAATTATCCTAGCCTATATTATGGAGATGTATGTTCCAATATTACTTCATTTATATTACAGCTGCAGGTGTCCGTTCCATGAATCAGTGAGCCTATGCTGATAGGCTGCTGAGGTTGCGCCACCAGGCAGGTTAGTAATTATTCTGCTGGAATTGTTAGAGAATATAAGTGAGACAGCTTGTAAAAGAGTTCAGTGTTGTTACATATTAATAAAGTTCAAATAAGCCTAGAAGAAAGATTCTGCTAGTACTGTAAGATTAGATAAGTGATGCAGCCTGTAATCCAGAAATAAACATTAAACAAGTCTGAAATAGAGTTTCCACCTGTATTGTAATATCAGATAACTGCTTCACCCTGAAAATGACTGGTAATCAATCTACAAAGGATAGACATGTGTCAAATACATCCCCTTTTAAAATCTGCCATATGAAATAAGTGAGTCTGTTGGAAAGGATTGTTGTAACAAAGTAAGAAATGTTAATAACGCCTAGAATTAAGTACCATCTTGAATTGTAAAAATAAAACAAGTGAGAGTGTGAGAAAGAGGGTATGAATCGACCAAGAAAGCTGTAATGTCTGGAATAAAGTTATACTGCAGTCAGTACATAATGAAATGAATGAGACAGCCGCAACCAAAGAGTGAAATGGGTGTAATAAAGTACTGAACCTGGAATGTGTCTGTCCCACAATTTGGATATGGTGCTGTACCCTTGCAATATGGAGATAGTATGGTTGTATGAAATACTGAACATCCACAGTTGTCTAGAGCCATATAAATCAAATGTAGCAGGATGCTGTACCTGAACACAGCCAGATATGAACATGTATAAATAAAAATGGAATGTATATTAATGTAGCAGTAACATTCCCATCACCAACATTCCTAAGGTTACATATAGGAAACTGTACAAAGACATGTAGGGAATATATATCTGCAGCTACTAGGAATGTACAGCATATGTATAGGTAGTTTAAGTTGTTAATGTAATATTTCTTCACCCTACCCCATTTTCACAAATGGTGCCATTCCACACCAAACTGGGTATGTGTATACACAATTAATTCCCATGGACATTTGTCCTGTTGGTTTATACATATCTGCATGTACGTTGATGCATGTGCCCTGTTCACATATCCAAACCTGATGGCATGTTGCCATCAATCAACCGTGCATGCTGTTGGATTGCGTACTGTTGTTCTAAATATGCATGTGTTATGCTTGCTGTTCAATGTTTGGAATTCATGGGTGTTTGGTTCATGGGAATACTGATGCATGCTGTTACAACTACTTTTGAATGGTGTTGTTTGTTACTAACCCAAAATGTCATAAAATACTGCTAAACATAGGACAACAGGGAAGGCGGGTTCCAGCGGACCCACCTCTCCCACCTCAGCTGGCGAGTGCACCTGGCACCAGTGCCCAGCCCGAACTCCTCCGGTGGCCCTGTGCCACCTTCGGGTGGAAGCACTGCAGGGGATGGGGCTCGTCCCCCCTCTGCAAGCATAGCCAGAGGAGAATGTCCACTCACCCTCCAAAGTGTCCGGTCTGTGGTGCGTAGCGAGATCAGGCATGCTGTGCTGGATCCCCTACGCCAGCTCGAGGCGAGGGTGGCGCAACTCACGGGTGTGCCTGCCCATCCTATACAGCCCCCAGCACAGCCCTGTCCTGGGCAGTGAAGGCGCAGGGGTAACTGCCCATGGGTGGGGATCTCAGTTCCACTGTTGCCATCTGTGGGCTCATGGGCTCGCGATATCCAAACATCCATCCCTGTCAATTGTGTTTACCCCCCCACATGTGTCATACACTGCCCCTGTATGCGTCTTGTTTGTCTTGTCTATTAACCTCCCCAACCTACCTCTCCACATATACCTACTTCCTGTACCTCACATTGCACTCTCACCTGAAAAAAAAATAAAAAAGGGCACTCTGTTCCCACAAAAAATTACGCTCCATACATAGCTGCCCATTTTGCAGACATGTCTGCTGGACATGTCAACTGATAATTAACATTGGCTGTACAACATATTTTGTTGTCCTCACCCCTCTCTCAGGGGTGGAAGGTTTCAAACTTCACACCAAATTTCACACATATGCACAGCTGTTGCTGGTAAAGAAATGGGCAGCTATGGGCCTTCCCTACATCCTTCCTGCACATCCCGAGCTTGTTTTCCTACTGTCCTACCCTCTTTGTGCCCCCTTTTTCACCACTTTCCTATCTCCCCATTTTCTTTTCTTTAAAGAAATTAGTGCAGGTGTTAGCGAGAGCAAGCACTTTTAAGCAGTAGTCAGAGGGTGTGCGCTTGTGTGTGCTTAGCTAAGCAAGTGTGCGTATAGCTAAGCGAGTGTGTGTATGCATGAGCATCGCGCAAACCAGCGCAAACCCACTTACAACTGCTTAAAAGTGACTTAGTCACTCTGTATGACAAGGCCTGTAGTCTGCTCATCAGCAAAATAAAATTCCCCTGTCAGTCTCGAACACAGGACCTTGGAAACACTAGGCTGTATGACTTACCACTAAGCCATAACAGATATACAAGAACTTGGTGCTGAAAGCAATATATCATGACATAGAAGGACTGAATGTAAAGGGAATATAGGAAGGCCATTACACAAAGCTTGTTTCCTGTATCTTTACTGGCAGTTCTTGTGGAATTGCATTACAATAGTGTGATAAGAGAAACAGCCATGCTAGGAGGTAATAATGTTAGAGTAGCACCTTACAAACCACACATGGTATCAGAGCAGGATAAACACCACCATATTTGAATAGGTATGAGGCCAGACATCCCAACTGTGACTGATTTACAGGGATGTCCTTCATTTGTCAAAAAATGTTACCTGTGCCCCACTGACTCCCTGCAAAATGTACTAACAGTAGGCAGAAAGGTGGGGAATCCCATGTAATGGTGACCATCAATAAGTTAAAGTACACACTACTTGCATGTCAGAAATGGTGTAGTAATACATATGCTCAAAATACCCAACATTCACAACTGCAGAATATCTGAAATATATCACGGGTGTATCCCTTTGATATGTACCGTTCCCTGAGGCTGCTCAAATATATACCTGAGAGTATCTGAGACCTGCAAGTGTCAGAAACACACAGGCATATCAGCCAGTCTGCTGTTACACACTCTGTGAATAGCTGTAGAATTGCTTCCACAAGCACACCCTCATGTAGGAGTACAACCCAGAAATATCAAAGGATGTAGCCATCTAACAAACTAAGGACAGTATAGCAGTTTACAAACACTGCATGTGCCTGATATTCATAATTGTTAGTACAAAGTACAAGGCCCTACTACTGCTCAGCAGCAAAATAAGATACCCTTGTAAGTGTCAAACCCCAGACCTTGGCCTCACCAGACTGCATGCAGTGTCACCAAACCACACCAAACATAAAAGAAATTGCTGCTGAAAGAAATATATCATGCATTACAAGGAGTGAATGTAAATGGAAAATAGGAAAGCCATAGCAACACATTCCAGTAAAGACAAATATCAGGCCTTCAAGGAGTGAATGTAAAGGCAAAATAGTGAAGCCATAGAAACACATTGCAAGAGCTACTGTTGTATACCAGTTAATCCATTAGTCCCACAGGAAAGTATATACTCCCATGAAAACAGTCTTAGCGTTATTAGGTGTGAGTTAACATACACACTGAGAAGAATGAACTGCAAGAAGCAACAGTCAGGTTTCAGTACAGCATGCATTTCAGTGGCTACAACACAGCCTTAGATATGAGAGACATATCAACCTTTTGAATGACACAACAGTGTCCACAGCAAACCAGCATGGTCCCCACTTTGCTAAACTGAAAGGCCTATGCCTACCTAACCTAACATTTTATAGCACTGTCCTGAAATCACAGTGAGAACTTCAATTACCACACAGCAGGCTGCATGCAATTAGTAAATGCTGGCCAACAATTGGTGCAGAGGCCATCACATGCACATGTGCAGATACCTACAAAAGCAGCCTGTACTGCCAGTCCACACATGCAATAATATCATTGCAGCCACTGGAGGGAGAGAGAGAGACAGAGAGACACAGAGAGAGAGATAGAGAGACCAAAAAAAAAAATAAAATAAAAAAAAAAGCCATCAAGCCATCAAGCCAGCCAGCCAGCCAGCAAGCCAGCCAGCAAGCAAGCCAGCCATCCAAAAAAGCTGTCAGAAACAAAGGTAATGTAAACTACATAATCTACATACTGTGAACCCTCCATATGTGTTAGCAGTCTATATCTATATGTATATGAAGATGTGCATAGGGCAAGGGACATACTGCAACTGTTAGTGAAGGCTGGACATACATATGTAGTTGAAGGTTGCTATGTGCACATATCAATGTAGTTTGATGTACAATGTACAATGTAGGTTGTACAGCAATGGATGTTTAGAAGTATGTTAGTGTGTATGTATATATATATATATATATATATATATATATATATATATATATATATATATATGTGTGTGTGTGTACATAGATAGAGATATATGTATAAACAGACATATATAGATAGATAGAATATGTATATACATATAGATGTAATAGACACATACATATATAGATATATATAGATATACACATATACAGACAGATATGAATGTCTATAGATATGTATGTATATGAATATATCTATCTATATATATAGATATATATAGAGTGAGAGAGGCACATGTGGGCAGATGTACTGCAACAGGTGTCTGGTGACGAAGGCATGGACTGAACACCAGTGTGGATACTGGAGTACCATACCCCATTCCAAAACACTTTAACCACTAACTACCACATAGGTGGTTGCCTGCCTACTACTGGAGGTGTCAGAAGGGAACATAGGAAACAAGTGTACAATAGCCTCCCCTTTGATATTCACAGTGGCACACTAGTCTTGTAATCCCTGTACATGGTACGTGTCATCACAAATGGTGTGTCAGCTAGGAAACGAGGTCAGTGTACACCTCTACACCTCACAATGTCCTACATGGTATGTACCTCCCATGACAACTACAGCAAGGGAAAAGGCCACAGACATACCTAACAAAGAGTGATAATGCCCTCAAACACATTCCCTATGCAAAGTAACTGACAAAACCACAGATAGAGTGCCTTTCATATGACCTACACAGAGGTTACCACTGCTGGATATACAGAGTTATGTCACACCCATACCAGTTGTCCAACCGCCATGGTAACACCTCACAATCTGTCCAGCCTAAATGACCTATGGCCCTCATCCTTGTCACCACAGTAAAGAGCACATGCTGGAGGTACAGGTTCCTATCCACAAATAAGCCATACCCTGGACTAAACCACCCAGCATTAACAAGCAAGGCTCCTTATTAGTAGATGTCAGACATACCCCTGATGAATGTTATGGAGATAGGTACTATGCCGTATGAGTCACCTCTGTGTAACTGATTGACAGGAGCAGGTACAATCACATTACATGTGTCCCAAGGGGCAGGGTAGCATAAGGCTATGCTGCCATAGGCCCAGGGCCAATAGCATAGCACCTTCCTATGACACAATGCACACACACATGTACTCATTGCAATACCAACTATGTGAGGTGGAATGAGTGTGACACTGTCTGTGTGCAAGGTCTGTAATGGTGTGATTGCTCAGCATGACTTTGTGTCTGTCATGGTAGTGTGTGTCCTCAGTGTGAGGCCAGATAAGGATGTGTCAGTTATTGGGATACAAACAAACTACATTGCCATATGTTGTGCTGTAGTTCCCTGTGTACAACTGTGGTGTAGGTAGGGGTATGGCAGGAAAGACTAGGGTGGATTAACAGTGAAACTGTAAATGCTCATTGCATGCATTGCATGGGATGACAATATTCTCCATCCATTAGCGTGATACATACCCCCAGTGTGAGGTTGTGCATTGTACCTCAAACAGTGTGCCGAGTGCTGGTGTATACTAGTTTGTTGTATGGAGTGTGCCAGGCACTGTCACACAGTTGTTGGCTGAGCAGTGATATGTAGTAATTTACATGTGTATCCCCTGATAGACAGACAGATGCTATATATGGCAGTTCAGTGATATCAGTACAGTAGAGTATTATGTGTGCCATATTACTTGCTCACATATTTTTCTTTTCCTTCCAGGGCGATGGTGCATCAGCACAACCCCTGTTATTCAGCTGCAGAGGGTGAGGAGATACACCAGAGCCTGATGTGGGATCTTTCCACACTGTTTTCCAGGACCAGCCAGAACCAGCAGGAGAGGGCTGCACTGTGGCAAGACCTTGTCAGTCGGGTAAATGACATAGGCATGTATAACCGGACATATGAGCAGGTACGCCATCACTGCAGTGATTTAATTAGAAATGTCCGTCAGTGTGCGTTTGATATCCACAGACAACAGCTTGCCACAGGTGGTGGGGCACCTATCCACCCCCTCTCACCAGAGTGGAGGAGCTCCTCCTAAATGTTGTGGCTCCAGGCCAACAACAACAACATCCACAGACATGTGTCATGATGGAGGCTGGAGCCACCCAGCATGTGGACATGGAGTGTGCAGGTAACATGCCATATCTGTAGTTGACTGTTCTCTGCACAGGTAGTTCATGCATGTGTGAGATGTGTACTGTGTGTGTAGCTGTTATCCTGCCTATTCTTGTGCAAGATTGATATTCTGAATATCATCAGTACACCTGTGAAAGCCAACTGTTGTACTACTGTACTGTATCATACTCACAGTATCAATGGCACAGTTGTGGCCACTGACAATAACTCTCTTATTTGTGCAGGTCCCTCTGGAGTAACAGCAAGGCAGCCAATCCATGCTGGTGAATGTGTAATAACAATACTATTAATACTAATAATAATATTAATAGTTATAATACCCTCAAACAGTATTGTGTATGTGTTGGATTGCAGGTGTGTGTGTGTTTGTATCTGCTGTACTGAGGAGTGTGCCTGTGTGCATGTGTGCATGTGCCCGTGTGCATGTGTGCATGTGTGCATGTGTGTATGTGCCCATGTGTGCATGTGCGCATGTGTGCATGTGTCCGTGTGCATGTGCCCCTGTGCATGTGTGCATGTGCCCATGTGTGCATGTGTGCATGTGCCCATGTGCGCATGTGCCCATGTGTGCATGTGTGCATGTGCGCATGTGCCCATGTGTGCATTTGCACATGTGTGCATGTGCCCATGTGTGCATGTGTGCATGTGCCCATGTGTGCATGTGCCCATGTGTGCATGTGTGCATTTGCACATGTGTGCATGTGCCCATGTGTGCATGTGTGCATGTGCCCATGTGTGCATGTGTGCATGTGTGCATGTGCCCATGTGTGCATGTGCCCGTGTCCATGTGCCCGTGTGCATGTGCCCATGTGTGCATGTGCCTGTGTGCATGTGCCCATGTGCCCATGCGCATGTGTGCATGTGCCCATGTGCATGTGTGCATGTGTGCATGTGCGCATGTGTGCATGTGTGCATGTGCCCATGTGACCATGTGTGCATGTGCTCGTGTGCATCTGTGGTAACATTGTGTACACATTGTAAACTGTGTTTCCTGTCTTCCTCTCACTGGTTCTGGTGTTGCTCTGTTGGCATGCAGCAGGGAACCTGAAGCCACTGCTGGGAATAGTGATAATGAGGATACATGTGTAATGGCACAGGGAGGTGTGACAGGGTCTGTTGTTGGTCATCCAATCGACAGTACACAGCAGTCAACCCCATCAATGTGCACAGTCATCCTGCCGATACATCCATTGTCACCAATGTCCTTAGCTGAGGGACAGCATACAGTGGGCATTGACCAGGGTAATGTGGTATCAGTGGCACATGCATCCCCTCACAGCAGCCATGGCCAGAGTCTTGACATGGTAACACACAGGCAGATGTCCAGGGGTTCTCGTGGGAGCATCTGTGGTCGTACTGCCCCTGTCAGACGTGCCCACAGAGGTCTTTCAACCTCAGCTATGTTCCGGGCTTTAATGCAGGCACAGGCACGCATGGAACGGTACACCAGACAGGGTCTGAGGGAGCTTAGAGCACATCGCACTGCTATGAATGACACTATGCGTGACATTGCGGCTGCCATCCGTACTGTCGGCGAGGTCATTGACAGACGTTGGGGGGACACATTAGATCTGTTCCACAACTACATGTCCATGAGCCAGGGCAATGCAGGACGGTTGAGGCATCGACATGGACATATGCCAGCAACCTCATCAGCTGGCAGTCGTCGCAGATGACAACAAACCCGCAGCCACTCCCATAGTGCCAGTACCAGCCCCAGCAATGCTGGGTCTGTGCTGTCATCAGACCATCCTAGAAGACCACGTGCACGTGGCTCTGGACAGTCCCAGCAGGGACATGTGTCCAGTCATCAACCAACTGCTTCTGATGACAGTACCCAGTCTGGCTTAGTACCTGATACTGTCCGTAGCACTCCTGCCAGGCACAGGTACCGTGTCCGTGGCCAGAGACAGTGATCTGTATGACCTGGCAGGTACAGTCTGTGGCTGTCCACAAACACCTGTATAAGGCAGCCATGTGGTGGAACTGTGTGCATGCATACACACATGCATAATGCTAACTCCTAGGGCTAACACATACACACACACACACACACCGCATCAACATTGCCCCATTTTGTACTGTTGTCCCTCACTAACACACACACACATACATGTTGATTGGATGTGTCATTGGTAGACTCTGGCATACCAAGTACACACACTGTGCATATGATGAAACTGTGCCACCTCCTGCAATCTGTAACATTGATGCAGGAACAGGATAGCATGGTGCTGATGCACAGGGTAACTACATAGCACTGTAGTAATATTTTCATGTTGGTTACAGTACAGTGTAATGATATCAATGTGGGTATATCCCAGCATGCCTGATGCATTAACAGTATGATTGTCATTGTAGTTTGTTATACACCAGTGTTAATTCCAAAAGTGTAATGTCTGCACATGTTTGCATTCTGGTGGTAAGGCTGAAAACACAAACCCACCTACATAGGTATCACAGGGGATAAGAAACTGGAAGTAATGATACTCAATGCCAGACATCTAAACCGCAAGATGCATGCAGTCCAAATTCTACTCAGCATGGAGAATGTTGATATCTGTGCAGCAACAGAAACCTGGTTCAAGGCTCCCAAGAGCACCCTAGCACTACCAGGTTGCACCTCATACCATGCTTTACAGCCACAAAACATGGAACTAACTACGAAAGGAGGGTGAGTATCAATAGATGTCAAGGATACCCACACCCCCAGGTTGGTGCCACAGCATGAAGCATCACAGACTATCCACATGCAACTAACAGTGGGTAAATCTGCCTTCCAGTTCATAGCCTGCTACAGACCACCCTCCAAAACCCAGGAAACCCACTTGGCCTACTGAAGAACACATGTTAATATGAAGGTGTCTATAAACAACATTATATTGGGCAACTTCATCTACCCACACATAGACTGGGAGCATTACTGTAGCTACAACACCCTAGGCCAAAGGTTCCTAGAATTCATAAACTCAAATGCTATGGAACAACTTGTTACCACTCCCACAAGAGGGGAAAACATACTGCACGTGATCATCACCAACATGGGGACTCTGTGCTCCAGACCAGAAGTGTATCCCTCACTGGTAAGATCAGACCATAGAGTAATCTCACTGTATATTCACATACCAACCCCAGCCCATGCCCAGAAAACCACAGTGAAAAAGTTGTCTAAAGCAAATTCCACACACCTCAAAACCGAGACAGAGGTGGAATCCTTCAAAGCCCCCGGGCCTGTGGAAAATACAGCCCACACTGCTGAATCCTTTATAAACGCATTCTATGAACACCTTCAGGAATGCACAGATCATGCAATTCCATATATAACCATGACCCAATCCTCCAAAGACAGGCATCCTTTCTGGTGGACCCCAGCCACATAGCAGAAAACAATAGAAGGAGGAAGCTACTACATGATCGAGCAATATCCCACAAAGGGAAGGCATCTCTGATCAGTATTTTGAAAACATTATGGGCACTCATAAAATCATCTAAGGCCAGCGTCAAGAGAAATATTGCACAAGACACTAAGGATAATCACAAGGCTTTTTTTACTTATGTTAGGAATCTGTGTGGGAATTCCCAGATATGCTCAGAAGTTGTCCTAAATGACAAAGAATACACCTAAGCCACATACATTGCCAACATCATTGCTGACAGGTTCAGCACAAACATCTCACCCCCCTCCCCACCACAAGGGCAAATATATATCCCAGCAGAGTGATGCTCCCCTGACATCTGAGATGCTCAGGCGCCCTCTCCAGAGCAAAAACACAGCATCAATGGGAGCAGACAGTGTCCCAGGCTGCATCCTACATGAACTCCAAGAAGAACTAAACACAAACATAAAACTACTGTTCAATCCCAGCCTTACTACAGGATATGTACCCAAGGAGTGGTGTACAGCAACAGTGATCCCTCTCCACAAAGGTGGTGCCTCAACGTATCCTGGAAACTATCACCCCAAACGCCTGACTAGCGTGGTCTGAAAAGCTATGGAAAGGATCATCATAGACCTCAAAAATAAAGCTATTGGGGACCTACAGACACTGTATCCTACCCAGTTTGGCGTTGTTGAGGGCACATCCTGCCTCTTAAACCTGGTCGATGTCTTTGAAACAGTCACCAAGGCCAGTGACGAGGGGAAGGTTTTCAACACAGCCTACCTGGACCTCGCAAAAGCCTTCGATACATACCCCACTCGGGCATTATAGAGACACTCACCAGCATAACTATAAACCCCTATGTCTCTAGATGGATTACAAACTGGCTCATGGACAGAACACACATGGTCAGAATTGCTGGAGCTATGTCACACTCCAAACTGGTTACAAGTGGCATCCCACAGAGTTCAGTCCTGGGACCTCTCTTGCTTGGTGTATATTTCTCAGAGGTACAGGCCAACACAGATGGACTGGGGCTGAGCAGGTTTGCAGATGACTGCAAACTGGGCTCCATAATCAACTCACCAGCCAACAGAAGCATCCTACAAAAGGGCCTCATAGAAACAGACAACTGGTGCCAGAGCCATGGCCTCAAGCTAAATGCCAAAATGTGTATAGTCATCCCCTTTGGCAAGAACAAAGTGCCCACAAATGAACACATAGGTGGTAAGCCATTAAGTACTGTACACATGATTAGGGACCTGGGGACCCGAGTTGATAGCAAACTTTCATTTGACGACCACATGGTTGTAGTGGTTACACAGACAGTTTATACAGGCCACCTAATCATGAAGGGATTCACAGCTAGATCACGGGAGGTCATCGTGCCTCTTCAGTCATCCCTCATCAGGCCCATAATTGAGTACAATGCCCCTTTTGTGGTGTACCTTACCAGAGACATGACCTGCAGCAACTGGAAAGTCCACAAAAGTACCTCATCAAGGGGATGAAAGGGCTCCAACAGATGCCTGACATATAGAACCATGTCCAACCTGGAATTAATGCACATGCTGCACCTCAGAAAATCCAATTTCCATGGAGCTATGCGCTTATGACACTTGCACCTCAGCACTTACATAAGTAGGACATGCTGGAGGGACAGATTCATAACCCAGAGGCTCCCTTCACTCTGGAATAAAATCACAGTCCAGGTTAGGCAGAGTTCCTTAATGACTCTCTGCAAGAGGACTGTGGCTGAGTGGATGGGAGATTGTAGGTTTACCCTGGGTTTCACTTCTGTGTCACTGTTACACAGAGGCTGAGTATACTAACCTGGAAAAAGGCCATATGAAAATACATTTAAAATGGGTGGCGAAAGACAAACATAGTCTGGCTAGGCTTATAACTGCCATAGGGCAGATAGCCTAGTATGAACCTATGAACCTATTACATGATGTATCCTCAACTGATACACAGATGTAGGAAACCCAGTGTCAGTGATATCCCTGCAGTACTACACTATACCAGTAGCCATTCTTACTGAGCCCCACACATCCCTGGGAAGAATACTGTTTGGCATATAGCAGTCTCATGTACATGCCAACACACTAGTGGTATGTTCATCCACGACTGGAAATGTATACAGTGGCCTACAATGCAGTCTGCACATGACACACATGACCACCAGAAGGGTATCATACAGATAGATACCTGTTGTCCAAGCCATGCTCTATTACTGTAACGCAACTGTAACTTTGTCAGCAGCATGTACTTAACATAGTATTCCAGTAGTACCATGTAGGTGGCAGCACCCATCATGTAGAACGGGTAATGGTGTGTACATATGGACAAGTGTTTTCTTGTCTATCCTGTGATATTCACATTTCCAAAGGTATTGTGCAGTCCCTTGGTGTATCGCCTAAGCAAGAAGGTGTCTTTATGCATATCAGCAACAGTTGCCATACACCTACACTGGATTTCCATTACTCACAGACTTTGCTGTGTTATAACATGTGTGACATATACTCCAGACATGAACCCTCACCCACATTAATATATCACAGCTTTCATGAGTGTGTGTCACCCAGTTGGCCTCGGACACAGATCACTGCAGTAGCCTGCATTGTCAACAACATACATGTATGGCGTACAGTCCGGGAATCTGCAGGACATGCTGGCACAGGTAACAACTGTATTCATATGAGGTGGGCTTCACACATAGGAACTATTGAAGGTCACAGGTACATATCTGTATGTGGCACACACATACCTGATGTGTGCATTGCGATTACTGTTATAATTATATGTCATACAATAATAAAAGCAAAACCCACCACACATTGACAAACTGTGTGACAAACACACACATGGCTTTTTTAGGATTCAAACCCCTACCTAACTAGGGTATGACACTTGAGAGAGACACGCATTAGCACAGCACGCTATTCGCATTACTGGGTGGCTTTCCTTCGCCTGCTGTACTTATAGGTTGCTTACATCATCAGTCTTTACAAAGAGGAATGTACATCATGTAGTGTGTTATTCCAGTTGTCAAAAGGGACATTTCTTTCAAAGAGAATTGCACACCCCCTGCCCCCCCAACACACACACTGCGCATTTGCAGGATTCAAACCCCTTCCTAACTATGTTATGATACTTGAGAGAGATGCATTAGTGCAGCACGCTATTCGCATTACGGGGTGGCTTTTCTTCTCCTGCAGTATTTATAGGGTGCTGACATCAGGTTTTACAAAGAGGTATGTACATCTATTACTATCCCTCAGTATGGGGGATGACAATATATATGCATTAACAGACGCTAGTTCAGGGTCACATATGCACATCAGCACTGCCTGGTTATGTTTTATACCATGCTTCGTGAACACAGGACTTGTAACACACAACACAACCAGGGAGTGTATCCATATCCATATGCTCGTCAGTTTTTCCCTTAGAACTTCTCTACTTTCAATCTAAACAGTCTATTCTCTATCTGAAAAGCCCAGCACTTGCTCCTAAAGCATTTTTACACAGGTAAAGCACTCTTAAACAAAAAGAAAGTACTACATACACCTACAATCCCCTTGAGTACCCATTTCCCTATAGGTCCCTTCTGACTCAGTTACACAGCAATCCCTTACACTATTCTAGCATGTCGAAGGGTCAATTACTGGCATCCTCTCCAGTTCAGCTGGTGAATCTGGGAATCTTGAGGCAATGTTACAACTGCCTCATGTACACAGACAACCGTCTCCTCCTCCCAACAAATACAAATATATGTGAGAGATGCAACTATATAGCCAAACTGGAGGCTGAGCTCTCTTGACTCAGTACTGGCAAAATCAGTCAGGAGGAGAAGGTAACCACACACACCACAAACCCAGTCTCACATAGACCTATCACAACTGCAAACCAAACACATAAACACACAACAACATACTCAGAGGCTCTAATTAAAAATCTACCAAAACAACAGAGGCCTCCAAAGCAGACATCCAAGCAACCACTACCTCAAAGCATAGCACATAAAACACATAGTTCAGAAAGTCAGTGTGCCAAACAGTCACAGTCCTTAAGGCCAAACAACATGCCTGATACACTTGTAATAGGTGACTCCATAGTCAGACACACTGACGTCCCGCTCACCAGACTGAACAAGGAAAAGGTTACAGTAAGCTGCCTGTCGGGCGCTAGAATCTGCCATATAACACAAGCACTCAGGTCACTCCAAAGCAAGTACAAATATGACTCGGTCATTGTCCATGCCGGTGTGAATGACCTGACATGTACCTCCCTAAACTACATGAAAAGAGACATAGAGGAGCTCTCTGATTATGTAGCCCAGGCCGGTATGACCCTGACCCTGAGCAGCATCTTACCCTCACCAAGAATGATGCCACAGTACAAAGACAAAATGATCAGCTTTAACAATTGGCTGAATTACTGGTGTCATTCTAAGAGGATCCAATGTCTGTCTGCTTGGGATGACATGCTTGATAAGCCACACTGCTTCGCAAGGGATGGCTTGCACCTTCCGGATATTGGCCAAGGCTCTTGCCACCCCCATAGTGCCTTTTTTAGGCAAGGCTCAAAAGACAAACCCACCTCCCTAGAAAACACAAGTGGTAGAAAACTAAGGGTAATGCTGCTCAACGCCAGAAGTGTAAACCTCAAGATGCATGCTCTCGAAGCCCTCCTCAGTATGGAGAACATCGATGTCTGTGCAGCGACTGAAACCTGGTTCAAGGCTCCTGAGAGCACCCAAGCACTACCAGGTTATACCTCATATCATGCTTTTCAGCCCCAAAACTTGGACCGAACCACAAAAGGAGGGGGAGTATCCATATTCATCAAAGATACCCACAACTTCAGGTTAGCGGCAACTCATGAAGCATTGGAGACCATCCATGTGCAACTAACCGTAGGCAAAACTGCCCTACAGTTTGTAGCATGCTACAGACCACCCTCTCAAACTCAGGAACCCCACTCAGCCTTCCTGAAGACACTGGAGAGTATGAATGTCTCTCCAAATACCATCATATTGGGAGACTTCAACTACCCAAACATAGACTGGGAGCATTACTCAAGCCCCAACACCCTAGCCCAAAGGTTCCTAGAATTCATAAACTCAAATGCGATGGAACAACTAGTCACCACTCCCACAAGAGGAGATAATATACTAGACCTGATCATCATGAACATGGGGACACAATGCTCCACACTGGAAGTATACCCCTCATTGGTGAGATCAGACCATAAATTAATCCCACTGTTCCACATCTCGCCCCCACCCACAGCACAAAAGACCACAGTGAAGAATTTCTCAAAAGCCGACTTCACACTTCTTAAGACTGAAATTGTATCCTTCAAGGCCCCTGAGCCAGTGGAAACCACAGCCCACACCACTGAATCCTTTATAAATGCTTTCTACGGACACCTTCAAGAATGCATGGATCATGCAATCCCAAATAAAACCAAGACCCATTCCCCCAAAGGCAGGCATCCTGTCTGGTGGACCCCAGCCATTAACAAGCTTTACAACAGGAGGAGGAAGCTACTACACGACAGAGCAAAATCCCCAAAAGGGAAGGCATCTCTGATCAGTACTAGCAAAAAACTACGATCACTCATAAAATCATCCAAGGCCAGCTTGGAGAGAAAGATCGCAAAAGACACTAAAGACAATCACAAGGCCTTCTTTAGTTATGTCAGACACCTGGGTGGAAACTCCCAGATATGCTCAGAGTTAGTCCAAAATGACAAAAAATACACTGAACACACAGACATTGCCAACATACTGGCAGACAGGTTCAGTGCAAATTTCTCCCCCTCCTCCCCCCCAAAAGGAGAAATATCTATCCCAGCAGAGTGTAGCCTCCCTGACATCTCAGATGCCCAGGTGAGAGCCGCCCTCTCCAAAGCTAAAAACACAGCATCAATGGGACCAGACGGTGTCCTGGGTTGTGTGCTACATGAACTCCAAGAGGAACTAAACGCGCACATAAGGCTGCTGTTTAATCTTAGCCTTAATACAGGATAATGCACTCCAAAGAATGGCGTACAGCAACAGTGGTCCCACTCCACAAAGGAGGTGCTTCTACGGACCCTGGAAATTACCGCCCCATAAGCTTGACGAGCCTGGTCTGCAAAGCTATGGAGAGGATCATTATGGAACTCATAAACAAAGACATTGGGGACCTACAGACACTGGATCCTACCCAATTCGGCTTTGTCAAGTGCAGATCCTGCCTTTTGAACCTGGTCGATTTTTTTGAAACAGTCACTAAGGTCATTGATGAGGGTAAGGCAGTTCACACAGCCTACCCTGATCTTGCAAAAGCCTTTGACACAATACCCCTCTCCGGCATCATAGACAAGCTCACCAGCTTAAATGTAAACCCATATGTCATAAGATGGGTTGCAAACTGGCTCAAGGACAGAACCCACAAGGTCAGAATTGCTGGAGCCATGTCAGACTCTAAGCCAGTCGCAAGTGGTGTCCCAGAGGGCTCGGTCCTGGGACCCCTCTTGTTCGGCATTTATTTTACCAAGGTGCAAGCAAATAGGAGGATTGTGGCTGACAAAGTTCGCAGATGACTGCAAACTGGGCGCCATGATTGATAATCCAGTGGACACAAGCATCCTTCAGAAAGGCCTTGTAGAAATGGATAACTGGTGCCAGAGCCATGGCCTTAAACTGAACGCCAAAAACTGTATAGTCATACCCTTTGGGAAAAACAAAGTACCCACAAATTACCACTAAGTACGGAAGAAGTAAACAGGGACCTAGGGATCCAAGTTGACAATAACCTCTCATTTGACACTCACATTGCCAAGGTGGTTAGGAAGACCTTCTATATTACCCACCTTATCATGAAAGGATTTGCATCTAGATCAAGAGAGGTCACCGTGCTCCTATACCCTTCCCTTATCAGGCCCATAATTGAGTACAATGGCCCATTTGGGATGTACCTTACCCAACACCTGCAGCAGTTAGAAAGACCCCATAAGTACCTCACCAAGAGGATCAAGGGTTTCAAACATATGTCATATGCTGCCCGGCTGAAGAAACTCCAGTTCTATTCAGTCGCATACACTTCACTCAGAGGCGATCTATGCCTGACGTACAAGGCCATGTACAATCTGGTATTAATGGACATGCTCCACCTCAGAAAATCCAAATCCAACAGAGCCACGAGAGCGAGAGATTTGAACCTCAACACAGACATATATAGGATGTGCTGGAGGACAGATTCATAACCCAGAGGCTCCCTACACTCTGGAACAGAATCCCAGTCCATATTAAGCAGAGACTCTCTGACTTTCAAGAGAAATCTTGACGAGTGGATGGGAGTTCAGAGGTTTACCCCGGGGGTCATCTCTGTTTCACTACTAGTCAGAGGCACAGTAAACTAAACCCTAAATGGGCATAGTGTTCTCATTCTAAGGGGTGGTGAAAGCCACACACACTCTGGCTAGGCTTATAAATGCCCTAGGGCAGATAGCCTAGTATGAACCTATGAACCTATATACATCACAGATACACACACCTCTGGGTTGTTACCAACCTTTTCAAACCCTTTTTTTTGCCCCCCCTGGAAAAGGCCCCAAAATTTTCATAATTTCAAAATTATACAAATAAAATTTGGGAGACTTCAACTACCCAAACATAGACTGGGAGCATTACTCAAGCCCTAACACCCTAGCCCAAAGGTTCCTAGAATTCATAAACTCAAATGCGATGGAACAACTAGTCACCACTCCCACAAGAGGAGATAATATACTAGACCTGATCATCATGAACATGGGAACACAATGCTCCACACCGGAAGTATACCCCTCATTGGTGAGATCAGACCATAAATTAATCCCACTGTTCCACATCTTGCCCCCACCCCCAGCACAAAAGACCACAGTGAAGAATTTCTCAAAAGCCGACTTCACACTTCTTAAGACTGAAGTGGTATCCTTCAAGGCCCCTGAGCCAGTGGAAACCACAGCCCACACCACTGAATCCTTTATAAATGCTTTCTACGGACACCTTCAAGAATGCATGGATCATGCAATCCCAAATAAAACCAAGACCCATTCCCCCAAAGGCAGGCGTCCTGTCTGGTGGACCCCAGCCATTAACAAGCTTTACAACAGGAGGAGGAAGCTACTACACGACAGAGCAAAATCCCCAAAAGGGAAGGCATCTCTGATCAGTACTAGCAAAACTACGATCACTCATAAAATCATCCAAGGCCAGCTTGGAGAAAGATCGCAAAAGACACTAAAGACAATCACAAGGCCTTCTTTAGTTATGTCAGACACCTGGGTGGAAACTCCCAGATATGCTCAGAGTTAGTCCAAAATGACAAAAAATACACTGAACACACAGACATTGCCAACATACTGGCAGACAGGTTCAGTGCAAATTTCTCCCCCCTCCCCAAAAGGAGAAATATCTATCCCAGCAGAGTGTAGCCTCCCTGACATCTCAGATGCCCAGGTGAGAGCCGCCCTCTCCAAAGCTAAAAACACAGCATCAATGGGACCAGACGGTGTCCTGGGTTGCGTGCTACATGAACTCCAAGAGGAACTAAACGCGCACATAAGGCTGCTGTTTAATCTTAGCCTTAATACAGGATACGTACCCAAAGAATGGCGTACAGCAACAGTGGTCCCACTCCACAAAGGAGGTGCTTCTACGGACCCTGGAAATTACGCCCATAAGCTTGACGAGCCTGGTCTGCAAAGCTATGGAGAGGATCATTATGGAACTCATAAACAAAGACATTGGGGACCTACAGACACTGGATCCTACCCAATTCGGCTTTGTCAAGTGCAGATCCTGCCTTTTGAACCTGGTCGATTTTTTTGAAACAGTCACTAAGGTCATTGATGAGGGTAAGGCAGTTCACACAGCCTACCCTGATCTTGCAAAAGCCTTTGACACAATACCCCACTCCGGCATCATAGACAAGCTCACCAGCTTAAATGTAAACCCATATGTCATAAGATGGGTTGCAAACTGGCTCAAGGACAGAACCCACAAGGTTAGAATTGCTGGAGCCATGTCAGACTCTAAGCCAGTCGCAAGTGGTGTCCCAGAGGGCTCGGTCCTGGGACCCCTCTTGTTCAGCATTTATTTTACCAAGGTGCAAGCAAATAGGAGGATTGTGGCTGACAAAGTTCGCAGATGACTGCAAACTGGGCGCCATGATTGATAATCCAGCGGACACAAGCATCCTTCAGAAAGGCCTTGCAGAAATGGATAACTGGTGCCAGAGCCATGGCCTTAAACTGAACGCCAAAAACTGTATAGTCATACCCTTTGGGAAAAACAAAGTACCCACAAATTACCACTAAGTACGGAAGAAGTAATCAGGGACCTAGGGATCCAAGTTGACAATAACCTCTCATTTGACACTCACATTGCCAAGGTGGTTAGGAAGACCTTCTATATTACCCACCTTATCATGAAAGGATTCACATCTAGATCAAGAGAGGTCACCGTGCTCCTATACCCTTCCCTTATCAGGCCCATAATTGAGTACAATGGCCCATTTGGGATGTACCTTACCCAACACCTGCAGCAGTTAGAAAGACTCCATAAGTACCTCACCAAGAGGATCAAGGGTTTCAAACATATGTCATATGCTGCCCGGCTGAAGAAACTCCAGTTCTATTCAGTCGCATACCGCCTACTCAGAGGCAATCTATGCCTGACGTACAAGGCCATGTACAATCTGGTATTAATGGACATGCTCCACCTCAGAAAATCCAAATCCAACAGAGCCACGAGAGCGAGAGATTTGAACCTCAACACAGACATAAATAGGATGTGCTGGAGGGACAGATTCATAACCCAGAGGCTCCCTACACTCTGGAACAGAATCCCAGTCCATATTAAGCAGAGACCCTCACTGACTCTCTTCAAGAGAAATCTTGACGAGTGGATGGGAGTTCGTAGGTTTACCCCGGGGGTCATCTCTGTGTCACTACTAGACAGAGGCACAGTAAACTAAACCCTAAATGGGCATAGTATTCTCATTCCAAGGGGTGGCAAAAGCCACACACACTCTGGCTAGGCTTATAAATGCCCTAGGGCAGATAGCCTAGTATGAACCTATGAACCTATATACATCACAGATACACACACCTCTGGGTTGTTACCACTGCACTGAGCATGAAAGGCCATACATATACAACAAATATACAACATATACATATACAACAACCATTGTGCAAAGCTGCCTTTTGGTTTGGTGTGTAGTTCAGACCACCCCCTCCCATATCCAGGGACCACACTTGGCTTCCCTGGGAACAGTGTGGGATATGAAGGTGTTCACATACGCCATTACAGTGGTTAACTTCAGGTACAGGAATATTGACTGGGGGAACTACTCAGGCCTCAACAACATCACCCTACAGCCACTACAGTTTGTGAATCCATGTGCTATGGCAGAACCAGTCACCACAGCCACAAGGGGGAATACATATTGGACCTGATCATCACCAGCATGGGGACTCTATGTTCCACACCAGAGGTAGACCACCATTGTTAAGATATGACCATAACCAACTTTCCCTGGACGTCCATATCCGATCCCCACCCCCAGTTAAGGAAATCACTGCTAACAAAGTATTTCTCAAAAGCAGACTTTGCACTTGTGAAGACTGGGGTGGAATACTTCCAAGGCCCTGTGCTGGAGGATTAGTCAGCCCAATCTGCAGAATCCTTTACTAATGCATTCTATGAGCACCTGCAGGTTTTCATTGATCATGCTATCCCAAATAAAACCAAGACTCCTCCACAACAGGAGACCTGTCTGGTTGACACCAGCCATATATAAGCTGTACAACAGAAGGAGTGAGCTAATACATAACAGAGCAATATCCCACAGAGGAAGGACATCTCTGAACAGTATTGGCAGGACACTTCAATCCCTCAAAATCATGACTTGCAAGTTTTGACAGTGGAATTGCCCAGACACTACAGATAAAGCTCCCCTCAGTTTGGAATTGAATCCCAATTAATGTTAGACATAGACCCTCGCCAACCCTCTTCCAGCAAACTCTAGCCACATGGATGTGACATCGCAAATTCAACCCCTGGGATCTCCACTGTGTCCCTGCTTGATGGAGGCACAGCAAACTAGCCTTAAACGGTGCCTTCTGTGACCTACTTTACAGAGGCACAGTAGGCTACTGTACTGGGGAGGCAGACTCCAAATACACTCTGGCTAGGCTTATGTATTCCCTAGGGCAAACAGCCTAGTATCGACCTCTGCACCCATATGTTTATGTTTGGGATGCACAATATTTGTTGCTGATAAACTGTTTGCGGGTCTTTATTGCCATAGCTTTCCCTGTTTCTATGAACAACTTGTGTATCTGTGGAAGATGTTTGATCATGGCAGGGTTCCAGTATATTACTTATGTCTCTGATGTCATTTAACTGTGTGCACTGGGCAGATTGCTGTATTGTGGGAGGTTCCTGGCTTAACACATACAAATGCCAGATATGTGTGTCCGACTGCTATACTGAGACATGGCCTAAGTGTGTGAGCATGCCCAGTGTGACCTTTCCCTATGTTGAGATCTGAGGTCCACTACATTTGTGGTTGTGTGTGAACTTGAACAATATTTGTCATTTATAGTGTGTGTGTTGGAAGTCATGTTGTGTTCTTATTGCCCAACTGCTTTGTGTCTGAACCCAACAGGGATTATGCTGTGCCTGCAGGGTTTCCATGGGACAGTTTGCATTCACTTGTCAACATTCTTTCATACTGACCAAACAGATAGTGTAGTGGTTCAGTCCTTTCACTCTGGTGCACAGTATCCTGGATTTGAGTCCCATCACTGCTTTATATAGTCATACTGTGCACACCAGACTAAGGTATGGCCATGTTGCATTTTGTTCAGCTATGGCCTACTTAAACCAGGCTTGTCCAACATTACTAGTGTATTCCACAACTTGGGTGAACATTGAGAAACACTAGGCTATGTGCCTTAGGGCATTTCTAATCCTAGTCAGAGTATGTTTGTCCTTCAACATACATTTTAACTGGAGTTTGCCATGACATTTTTCAAGGTTAGTATAATGTGCCTCTGTCTAACTGTGACATAAAAGTGATACCCAGGGTAAACCTACCATCTGCCATCCACTCATCAAGATTCCTCTGGAAGAGAGTCAATGAGGGACTCTCTGGCTAACCTGGACTGTGAATTTACTCAAGAGTGGATGGAGCTTCTGGGTTATGGATCAATCACTGCAGCATGTCCTATTTATTGCAGTGCTGAGGTTCAGGTCTCTCATGTGCATAGCTCAATGGGATTCAGATTTTACAAGGTGCAGCATGTGCATTGATTCCATGTTGGACATGGCTGTATACATCAGGCACAGATCTCCTCTGGGCAGGCAGCATGCCACTGTGTGTAGCTGCAGTTTGTTTAATCAGGCAGATTTGGGGTCTTTCCAGTTGCTGGACGTGTCTGCTAAGGTACATCCCACAAGGGGCATTGTACTCAATTGTGAGCCTGATGAAGGATGACTGAAGAGGCACGATGACCTCCGCTGATATAGATGTGATTACCTTCATGATTAGGTGGGTATATGTAATGTTTGTATAACCACTACAGCCACATGGTTGTCAAATGCGAGATTTCTATCAACTTGTGTCTCCAGGTCTCTTATTACTTCTTCTGTACGTGATGGGTTACCACCTATGTGGTAATTGGTGGCCACTTACTGTTTTTCCAAAGGGGATGACTATGCACTTTTTTGTGTTTAGCTTGATGACATGGCTGTGGCACCAGTTGTCTGTTTCTATGAGGCCCTTTTGTAAGATGTTTGTGTCAGCTGGAGGGTCAGATATGGCGGTCAGTTTGTAGTCATCTGCAAACTTGTTCAGACACAGTCCTTCCATGTTGGCCTGTACCTCCGAGAATTATATACCAAACAGGGGGGTCCCAGGACCGAACCTTGTGGGATGCCAGTTGTAGCTGGTTTGGACTCTGACATGGCTCCAGCATTTCTGACCATGTCAGTTCTGTCCTTGAGCCAGTTTGCTACCCATCTAGTGACATAGGGGTTTATATTTAAGCTGGTGAGCTTATCTATAATGCCCACATGGGGTATTGTATGGAAGGCTTTTGCAAGGTCCAGGTAGGCTGTGTGGACCACCTTCCCCTCATCAATGGCCTTGGTAACTGTTTCAAATGTCTTAACCAGGTTTAAGGGGCAGGATCTGCCCTTAAGAAAGCCACACTGGGTAGGGTCCAGTGTCTGTAGGTCCCCAATATCTTTATCTTTGAGGTCCATGATGATCCTTTCCATAGCTTTGCAGACCATGCTACTCAGGATTCTGGGGTGATAGTTTGCATGATCCATTCAGGCACCACCTTTGTGGAGAGGGACCACTGTTGCTGTACACTGCTGTTTGGGTACATATCCTGTGGTAAGGCTGAGATTGAGCAGTGGTTTTATTTGGTGTTCAATTCTTCTTGGACTTCATGTTGGATGCAGCCCGGGACACCATCTGGTCCCATTGATGCTGTGTGTTTTGCTTTAGGGACGCTGGCTGTTACCTGAGCATCTGTGATGTCAGGGGGCCAGCACTCTGCTGGGATAGATATTTGGCCTTTTGGTCGGGGGGGGGTAGAAGTTTGCACTGAACCTGTCAGGTCGGATGTTGGCAATGTCTGTGGGTTTGGTGTATTGTTTGTCATTTTGGACTAATTCTGAGCATATCTGGGAATTCCCACCCAGGTTCCTACCATCAGTAAAGAAAGCCTTGTGATTATCCTTAGTGTCCTGTACAATTTTTGTCTCATAGCTGGCCTTAGGGGATTTTATGTGTGGCCATAGTTATTTGTCATAATACTGATCAGTGATGCCTTCCCTTTTTGGGTTTTGCTCTATCATGTAGTAGCTTCCTCCTTCTTTTGCATGGTTTGTTAATGGCTGGGGTCCACCAGACAGGATGCCTGCCTTTGGAGGATTGGGTCTTGGTTTTATTTGGGATTGCATAGTCCATGCATTCCTGAAGGTGTTCATAGAATGCATTCATAAAGGGTTCTGAGGTCTGGGCCATATTTTCCACAGGCACAAGGGCTTTAATGGATTCCACCTCAGTTTGGAGGAGTGCATAATTTGCTTTACACATGTTTTTTACTGTGGTTTTCTGGCCAGGGACTGGGATCAGGATGTGAATATCCAGTGAAATTACTGTATGGTCTGATCTCACCAGTGAGGGATACACTTCTCGTCTTGGCCGTAGAGTCCCCATGTTGGTGATTATCAGGTCCAGTATGTTTACCCCTCTTGTGGGAGTGGTGACAATGTTCCATAGCATTTCGGTTTATGAAGTCTAGGAACTTTTGGCCTAGGGTGTTGATGCTAGAATAATGCTCCCAGTCTATGTTTGGGTAGTTGCAGTCACCAAATATAATGTTGTTTGGTGAGACCTTCATATTTTCATGTGTTCTTAAGTACGCCAAGTGGGGTTCCTGGATTTAGGAGGGTGGTCTGTAGCAGGCTATGAACTGGGAGGCAGTTTAAGCCACTGTTACTTGCACATGGATAGTCTGTGCTGCTTCATGCTGTGGCACCAACCTGGGGGTGTGGGTATCCTTGACAATTATTGATACTCACCCTCCTTTTGTGGTTTGTTCCATGTTTTGGGGCTGTAAAGCATGATATGAGGTGTAACCTGGTAGTGCTAGGGTGCTCTTGGGAGCCTTGAACCAGGTTTCTGTTACTGCACAGATATCAACATTCTCCATACTGAGGAGAGTTTGGACTGCATGCATCTTGCAGTTTAGACTTCTGGCATTGGGTAGCATTACTTCTAGTTTCGTATCCCTTGTGATACCTATGAAGGTGGGTTTGTGTTTTTAGCCTTACCTATTCAAGGCACTATGGGGGTGACAACAGCCTTTGCCAGTATCCAAAAGGCCAGGGGTGGTAGGTGCAAGCCATCCCTAGCGGAGCATCGTGTCTTGCTCAGCATGTCATCCCAGGCTGACAGGCATTGGATCCCCTTTGACTAACAACAATACTTAAGCCAATTGTTGTAATTGATAATCTTGTCTTCATATTGTGGCATCATGCTTGGTGAGGGTAGGATGTTACTCATGGGTCATCCAGTTTGCATATACTACATGGTGTTACATTGCTTAATGCATGGCAATCATGCTTCAGGTGGTGCTGCAGGGCTGCCTATGTTGGATGCACATACTACACTCCCTGTACATGTTTGAAAGCAGGTTGTATCAACTTAGGCATCCCTTTTACTATATGTGTGAGTCAGAGAGAGGTATCATTTCCAGGGTTCCTACTGAGCCAGTGTATGTGCTATGTGTTGCCTCTTTGCCAAGGCCAAGGCATACTGGGCACGCCTCCTTCTGCCTACTGGGGCAGGCTCAGGTTGTTCCTCCTTCGAGTCACGCTCTGCCTGTGATGGCCTTGGCAATGGTGGGTTCTGTTTGGGCTGGGCCTATGCTGGTCCTACTGCAGCTGTTTTCTCAGAATCATATTATGTAGCATAGCACATACCATGACAATTTGGGTACATGTAGTTGGTGAGTATTGCAAGGCTCCACCAGATGTGTCCAGGCACCGGAACCATGACTTGAGCAGCCCAAACACACGCTCTATTACATTACTTGTTTGTGCGTGTGCCTCATTATGGTGTTCCTGTTCAGGTGTGTGTGCATTTCTGATGGGTGTCATCAGCCACGGCTCCAGTGCATAGCCAGCATCCCCCAATAGGTGACCATGTGGGATGTCCCCATTGGCAAATGTCTGGTACAGCTGCGTCAGATGCCAGATATGGGAATCATGGTAGCTTCCAGGGCAGCCAGCACACACATTCATTATTATGCCCTGGGCATCACACACAATCTGGCAGTTGATGGAGGGGAAGCCCTTGTGGTTAATGTAGGCCCTACCCCACTCACTGGCTGGTGATTTGATGTGTATAAGCGTGCAGTCTATTGCACCCACTACCTCAGGGTATTCCGCTATTTGCTGGAAGAGACGCATATTGCTGGCCAATACCTCATGGGAATTGGGGAAATATACATGATCACTGACATGTGCTGACATGGCATCCAGGAACTGGTGCAGTACCCTGGATGCTGATGCCTGTGATATCCCCATCATATCACCAGTTGGTCTATGGAAGGTACCTGTTGCTAGTATTCTTAGGCCAACACATACCTTGGTTTCCACTGGGATGGGTTCCCCTCTGTTGGTTCTGTGTGTGAGGCGTGGCCTGCACAGCTCAACAATTTGCTGCAGGAGGTCTCTGTCCACTCTATAGCACTCCACTATCTCCAGCTCATGTAATCCCTGGTAGGTGACCCTAGGCCTGTACACTCTTCTCCGTCTCCTCACTGTGGGTTGTCCAGCAGCATTTGCATTGTCACCACCCTCAGCATGTTGCATATGTCACCTTATAACAGCTCTGGCAGCCCCTAGCATTTTTTGTCTGAGTGAAGCTTTTTCAGTTTTTACTTCTAGTAGCTTACTCCAGTGTTGCAGTGTCTCTTCAGGGACACATACTGCACTGTTGTTTGCAGAGGTTTCAGTGCTGGGCTGGGCTACTGTTCTTCCTGTGTAATTGCCTGATTCTGATTGTTTTCACCTGCTAGCTCTGCTAGTATTCCCTGGTAGCTTCCTACAATTTGTTGTGCTTCCTTTTTCCTATCTGTTTCCGCAGGGGGGAGCGACGCGCATACAAGGGCAAACACACGCACTGCAGCTAACACGCACGCTGGACTACAACTTACTTATTCGGGTTAAACTGTGCACACACTAGCGCAAATGCACTTACAAGTCTTTAAACAGGCTTCTACATGCTTACTCTGGCTTAAACGCATGCACTCACGCTTACACGTGTGCACTCCATCTTATTCGGGCTTCCCAGCGTGCACATGCGCACATGCGCACTTGCACGCTCGTCAAGAAACTTTGGTGTTATCCACAGTGTACACCTTCCATTTCTTGGCTTTCCCTTGTCTACCTGTTGACACACCTCTTTCCATGATGTCTAACTGACAGCTTTCACATCCCACTCTGCTCCAATGAGCTTCATTTCTTTCATACATACCCCCCTGTGATGTCACCTATCTCCTACTCTGTTACTCCCCCTTATCCTACTCCTACACTCCAGGGAATGTGCTCATATGCTATGTAAAAGTGCGATTCACTATCCTAACACTCATTTACATAGGATTGCCTACTAATGCTTAGTTACATGTCTTACACTGAGCTTCCCACTTAGCAACGCCTAATCGGTGGCCATTTTGTTTTCAGCCTGCTATTCCCTTACATTGTAAATTGATGGTATGCATAAAACCCACGTTTATGTGTTTTAAATATTTTTCTGTTTTTTTTTTTTTTTTAGCGCAGCCCGTTTGCGCGGCGCTGCGCTACGTTTAAACATCGACGATCACCGAAAAAAAAAAAAATTTTTATTTTAATTTTGCATGGTGGTACGTTGCCAATGGCCACATATTTGGCCATTGGCATGCTTCCTGGAATATATGCAACCTTTATTTGGAGCTGACAAGGCTCCATTTTGCTATTTGCAGAAAGGTACTCAGTTGTCAACTGAGTACATTTCTGCAGATAACACGGCTTTTACACGAACAAGTTTGTGCTTCCTGGATCGCAAAATTACCTCATTTGCATGCCTTTCGGCTGCAAGTGAGATAATTTGCATATCCAAGCCCTGTCCATGTAAGAGCCGTTTTAGGAGCTCTCTTACACGCCCCTGCAGGCTGTTCGTGTATCGTTCGTCGGACATGATGGCTGCATGGAGTCTTACACTACTCTTAGACTCCGTGCAAGCCATCGTGAATCCAGCCCCATATTTAAATGGATACTTAAAAGATGCCATGGTCAGATTTAGAAAATTGCCGACAAAACTTGTTTTGGAGGTTGGCATAATGGTTAAGGTGTTTACCTTATATACACAAGATGCAGGATTTGATTCTCACATGGGATACATTTGGCTAGGCTTAAAATGGCCCATAAGGGCAGTTGACCTAGTACTAATCTATGAGCATCACCAGGTCATTTTTCAAAACTGGCCCATATTCACTTCTATGAATTGTCCTGTTTAACTTATCCTTTTCACATTTGCAATGTGTCCCACTCACTGTGTATAATTTGAGTCTTGCCTGTACTGTGATAATATGGATGTTGCAGTACCAAGACATGTATTTTTATTATATTTTTTACGTTTTGAAATTTACTGCATTCCTCTGCCTTTCCATTCATTTTATTACAGTTGGATTGCGGGTCTTCTCACTGTGCTGCACAAATGACTGACATCAACATACTTGTACTGGATCCACTGAAGAGGAGTCCCTGTATTATTTTATCAACCAGATTGATAGCAAGCAAACCCTTGGGGTCCTTTGCTCAAATTTGGCTTTGAACTCTACTGTTTGTGCTTGAGTGAGGGGTGTGTGTGTGTGTGTGTGTGTGTGTGTGTGTGTGTGTGTGTGTGTGTGTGTGTGTGTGTGTGTGTGTGTGTGTGTATGTTGTAGTGTGTTGGTCATGATTTACACTGGAGCAGACATTAGCTTTTTGTTATAAGTACCAGCCATTGCTTAAAATGGGAAATATGATGTCTTGTTGTATCTGAATTTATGTCCTTGACTTTTTCTTTCATAGTGGAAAATTTGTCAAGAAAGTATTTAATTGCTGTAACTTATAATGCAATATTCATTAATTCAATTGTCCCTTTACTTATAAACATTCCAACACATTGCACTAGATCTTGACCAGGTTTTATTTAGCAGGAATAATTTCAACAACCTCCACACTCTTGTTAATAAACACAGATATAATTATGGTCACTGTGTACTACACTTAAAATCCCCCTTTTTTACTGAAAAAGTGCATCCTTGTATATCACAATTACATAAACTCAAGTTCCTTCTGCTTAGTGAATGCAAATAACAGTTATAATACCAAGATGAACAGAATATGTAGTCCCTGCCCTCCTCCAGCTGTTCAATTAGCAGCATACTATAAGTTATTAAAATACTTTGTCTCATCTGACCGTTAGTCTTACCATTACTAATTTGGGCATACATCTATTAATGTTAGGGCTGCCTAAAGCAGAGGAGCTTGACTCAACAGTGTCATCAGTCATGGAGCTTTCATCAGTGCCTTCCGCTCTATCACCAAAGATAGCATTCCCTGTCCAAATGATCATCCTAGCAAAGAATTCCTCTCTGTCTACTGACATGTTAGATATCCACTTCTGTGGCACACTTTCCTGGATTCACTATCAGTAGCACAACTAATCATGTTGGTTTTCCACCATCATCAAGTGAAGGCCTTATTTCAAGCCTTATTATGTCCCACTTTGAGAGGCATCAGAATTGCTGTGCCAACTAATATTAGCCCATAATGAAGGAACATGACCCACATTCTTTACCCTAGTGCATGGTGACGGACCCATGCCCTGCTCATCAGTATGTGGGGACTTCGTTCTGCTCCAAAATAGCTACCTATCCACTTCTAGCCACCAGACTACATGCTGAAATTTACACAAAATTTGACCACTCCCTCCATATTTCTTCCACAGAACATCTCTTTGCTAGGTCCACCTTTTTTTTTTTTTTATTCTTTCTCTGGTTTCCTATTTCTAAATAATCTCTGCCTCATTGTTCCTGTTGTTATCCGCCACACTAGCTTATCCTAATCCAAATCTTTCTTGTATTTCACAACTGACAGTAATGTTTCATACAGAGTGCTGGATCTATACATTATACATTATATGATGTGTGTGTGTGTGTGTGTGTGTGTGTGTGTGTGTGTGTGTGTGTGTGTGTGTGTGTGTGTGTGTGTGTGTGTGTGTGTGTGTGTGTGTGTGTGTGTAATTTATATATGTATGTGTGAACATTTCAGTATATTTTAGATTTTCACATGTCTAAGAGTGGGGAATTTTGTATGGAAGCATGAGCTATTGCAGGACAAACCATACCAATAACCAGTGTAAAAAGCATGACTCATTTTTTTAAACAAGTTTCCTGTTGTTGAAGTGGATTTTTTTATGCTGTTTCATATAACATTCAAGAGTTCCATAAAATAGTAATAGTTATAATTGTTTAAACAGCTGTTAGAGGAAACTTAAAAAAACAGGTGTTATCCTAAAAGCTAATGAAGTATGACATTCTGTTTATATGCAGGACATAACTGCCCAATATTTAGTTATGTACAACTGAACTTATTTAATGTTGAACAAAATGCACAGACAAACATAAAACTGAACATATATAACACTGTATTACTTAAAAATGAACGAGTGAAAAACTGAAAAAGGAAAACAATTTCCCTTCCCAATCTTTACACTAAACAAGCCCCATAACACTAGCTTCCAATTTGCCTAAATAGTGGTAGAGTTACGGGAAGTGTTTTTTCAAGGTACAGTGTTGGGGGCAGAGTTAGAGTTCACATGCATTACTAAGCTGATGCAGGAGAGCATCAGAATTGCTGGGCCATTAAAAAAAAAATTCCTGTTATACTGCCACTATACAAGACATACTCATACACACAAGCATGCACCAACACACACTACAAACATAAGATTAGCTCCTTACCTAACCCCGACCCTAACCCACACACATTCGCATGCAAACACACAAAACCGATACCTTTACCTAACCCTTACCCTAACCCTAACACCCAAATACAAATGTACACATTCTGACCCCCTCCCAATCCCCACTCACCAGTTTAAAAAAAAATGGCACTTCAAAGTTTTGGACATCTGACTATCCAAAGGTTCATTAATCCCAACCACCCATAGCATTTATTGAACAAAGTAATGTTCAAAAAACTGCATGGTAACCCTGCTTACATAGGGACTGGTAAAAGCTGCACTCTCTAAAGCCAAAACCACAACATCCATGGGACCGGGCAACATCCCAGGCTGAATTTTACACAAACTTCAGAACGAACCGGCTCCCCACCTAAGCACCATGTTCAATCATAGCCTCACATCAGGCTTTGTGCCTACTGAATGGCATACAGCAACAGTTATCCCACTCCACAAAGGGGGAGCCACCACTGATCCCGAGAACTATCACCCTATTAGCCTGACGAGCCTGGTCTGCAAGGCCATGGAACGCATCATCATGCAACTCGTAAACAAAGACATTGGTAACCTCCAAACTCTGGATCCCACCCAGTTCAGGTTTGTGAAAGGCAGATCATGCCTCCTGTACCTGACAGACCTCTCTGAGGCAGTCACCAAAGCCATAGATGAGGGTAAGGTGGTTCACACAGCCTATCTTGACCTCGCCAAGGTTTTCGACACCATCTCCCATTCTGTAATTATAGCTAAACTCACTAAACTAGGTATAAATCCCTATGTCACAAGATGGGTTGCCAAGTGGCTCACTGACAGAACCCACACTGTAAAAGTTGCACACTCCAAATCTGACCTCAAACTGGTGACAAGTGGAGTACCACAGGGTTCAGTCCTGGGACCTCTCCTGTTTGGTATCTACTTCTCTGAAGTACAGGCTAACACAGAAGCCTCTGGCAAATGAAGTTCACAGATGACTGCAAACTAGGAGCCATAGTCAAGTCCCCAAATGATGTGGAAATCCTACAGAAGGGCCTCGCTGAGACAGATGCCTGGTGTCAGAGCCATGACTTCAAGCGCAATGCCAAACAGTGCATTGTCATCCCCTTTAGTAAAAAATCTGTACCCATGAACTACTACATAGACAGCAGTCTCCTTGGCACCAAATGTGTGATAAGAGACCCTGGGACCCAGGTGAACAGTAGTCTGTCCTTTGATAGTCACATCGCCACAGTAATCAGGAAGTCCTTCTACATGGCACACCTCATCATAAAAGGGTTCTCATCTAGAAAAAAAGAGATCATTGTTCCCCTCTACTCTACACTCATTAGACCCATTATAGAGTACAATGCCCCTTTTGGAATGTACCTCACAAGACATCTGCAGCAGCTGGAAAGGCCACAGAAGTACCTCACAAAGAGGATTACTGGCCTTAAACAGATGCCCTACACTGACCATCTCAAAAAACTCCAGCTTTACTCCATAGCATATCGCCTGTTCCGAGGTGATCTCTGCCTAACATATAAAGCTATGTCAAACCCAGAGATGTTGGACATGCTACACCTAAAGAAATCCCAGTCCCTCCGAGCTACATGCTCTAGGGACCTAAACCTTGTCACCACATTAAACAGGACATGCTGGAGGGATAGATTCCTGTCCCAGAGACTTCCCATACTCTGGAACAGGCTACCCATCTATGTCAAGCAAAGTTCTTCATTAGCACACTTCAAGAAAAATCTTGATGAGTGGAAGGGAAATAGGAGCTACACCCCAGGGATCACTTCTGTGTCTCAGCTCAACAGTGGCACAGGAAAATAATTTTCTTGGGTGGCGTAAGCCAGGGAACCTTGTTGGCTAGGCTTATGTAGGCCCTCGGGCTGATAGCCTAGTACCTACCTATGAACCTATGACTGACCTGCATAATCCGGGATAGGTGGTAACTTTAAATATTACTCATTGAAGAGCTCTGGTGGAAGAAAGGAAGACACACAAGTGAAATTTCTTGCATTATATACAATAATATTTCCATACATCCATTCCAGTACATACTGCAATACTTCCTTGATTTGAACCTTAATGAGTAAGTGACCCATTTAATTTTAAATTCCATTAAACTCAATATTCCTGATAATTTGGTAACACTTTTGGGAACTAGCACTCAGTATAATTAACTGGAACAAAATCATCAGAGCTGATAAACTAAATTAAAATAGAATGTAGTTGCATTCATTCTCCTCTCTATTCCATTTTGAAACTTCTCTGTCCTTTAAATTGTCATAACTGTGTTCTTATTAGTTTGATATACAATTTAAATAGTTCAGACCCTCTTTGGTCAAATGTACCTACACCTGGCCTATACCAGACTGGATCTCTATCCTCCAGATCTATACTCTGTTACACACAGACTTACTGTCCAAACATCCCTTACACATCCCTCTGAAGCTATATTTACTAACTTTCCCCATATCCTTGTAGTTCAGAGGATATATTCATATAAGCCTAGCTATAATCAAAGACCATGTTACTAGAACTCCTTGAAATTTCTACTTTAATAACAATGTGGTGAACCGCTCCTTTTAAGTTGTGAAGCCTATCTAATTTCCCCAAAGGTAACTTGGGGACATCAAGTTTCCAAGCTTTCTGAATATATTTTTTCTTCTTTCTTTATTTGCAGTTGAACACTGATTGCTACCAGCTTCTTCCAGAAGTCTAGCTATCCTAAAGCCCAGATCCCACGATTAATAAAAATAGCTAGCCACACGATAGCATGCATACCTGGGGAGTGTCTTGCAGAAAACCTGTAGTCGTAAACTGCCAAATAGGCTCTGCACCCTTTCCAATTAAAAAAATATTTGTTTATTCAGGGCATAAGCAACTACCTGTCTGAATGGAGCACAATCTTCTTATCAGTCAGCTCCAAAAATGACACCTGCATTCCCACTAAATTAGCATGAGTTTCTGAAAGGCAGTATATTGCACAACCTCTGATCATGTTCTAATTCTGAGGTGCAGGGGTATGACAAATGAGCCTCTTCTTTCTGTAATAATCCTCCCATTCTTACCTGTCCTGCTATGTTTCAGAAATCCCCATATCGCTGCTCAATCCCCCATTTGTCTTATAATCTTAACATTGTGGTTTTGAAAGAAAAAAGGTTAATATCCTCAGATTCTCCAGCTTTTCTATTGCCAATATTACTCCCAATATCTGACAAACTACATAAGCCTTTTGCCCCTCTGCAAATAAGAAATCGCTCTCAGTAGTGCAGGCCTCTCACTGATCAATTATATAATTACTCAATCAAACGCAAGATGGTGATAAACTTTTCAAAAGTGGCAGAAGCCACTGTAAACCCACGGATGTAAGTATATTCTAAAATTAAACAAAAAAAAAAAAAGAATCACTATTCTGAAAACCAACCAATCAGTACTAAAACCAGAACAGATCGAAGAAGGCACAAATCCTTAACAGCACACTATGCTTTAATGAACAACGACTCATCAGTCCATCAAAAGGGAAAATACATAAAGCGACTCTTCAGTCCACCAGTAAAACACATCACATGCTTTAATGTCATATATTATTGGCTATTTACTTTTTCTTTAATATATTTATTTTTTTATTGAAAAACTGATTTGAAATTTGATAATAAGTATCTGGTTGGCATAATGGTTTCGATTTTCTCCTCTCATGCATAAGGTACAAGGTTCAAGCCTGACCTATGTTCAATGGCTGTATGGAGTTTACATGTTCTCCTTGTGTCTCTCTGGGGTTCCTTCAACATGCTGGGTGTTTCCAGATTACACTCACCCAAGAAAGGAGTTGAGTGCAGCAGCAGCATAGACTCTTCAGAGACTAGGGGGAAAGAGTTGTGCACAGTATCCTCAAAAAATAGAAGAACATGAATCACAGACTGCATACTAGCCAATTGACAGTGTAAAACTATGGCTCTAGGTGATTTGGTCATGTTGAATAATATCGCCAACTGGGCATGGGTGTCTGCCAGTGATACATGGATTTAGAACTAAGCCTACTGCAACCTACATCAGGCAAGCATGTTAATGATAGGAGGGGTGTAGATGTTCCTATTTGCCAGTGAATGCCTGCTGTAAAGCCCAGCAGCCCTGGGTCAATAAGCTACTGGCCAGCTTGTGTTCAGTTGCCCAGATTGAATTACTAGTGATAGTTTTGTTGAGCAAAAGTTGGACATAAACCAATCAAACTGACAAACATAAACTAAGAATTGCTGCACTTAGTGTAGATTCACTGACAGGATGCAGCTTAGAAGTCAATCTTAAATATCCAGGAGACAAGATGGAAGGGAATGAACTCCAGTTTGGAATCCAGAGTCTGGATAGACTACAAATGGTGTGGGAATTGTCACGAGGAAGATGCTTCAGAATACAATGAGGTCTGTCAACAGAAATATTGACAGACTCATGTCAGTCAAGCTTCAGTGTAAGCATAGAGTAGCATTCATAATCTCAACCTTTGCTCCACAACAGTGTTGCTATAGTGATGAAAAGGGTGCATTCAGACAGTATTTATAGAACCTACTAGATAAAGCAGGACAATGAAAATTGGTGTTGAATGCACATATTGGGACAGACAGAACAGGACATGCAGATTGCCTGTACACATGGGCTGGGGCAACAGGAATAACAAAGGAGAGGCCATTCTAGAATTCTGTCTGGCATACGGCTTGATGCTGACCAACACAAGGTTCAGCAAAAGAGATAATCACAAGATCACATACAAGACTGGCTAACATGCAACTCAGGTAGGCTACCACCTAGTAAGGAAAAGGCACTCGGGTAGAATCAGTGATTGCGGGAGATCTAAGATGGCTGCTGTCCTATAAGCAGTGTAACTCTATAGCTCTGCTATTCTAATTAACTTATCATCCTTATTCCTTGGGAGAGAAGTAAAACCAGTGAATAATAATCTCTTCTCAGCATTAAGTTACCTACCTGAGGCTAATCTCTTCACCAAGTCTTGGATACAGAAGTCCTTATCTGAAGGATTAACTCTGATCTTGTGTGCTTACCTCTCTGCTCTCGGCTGTCCATGTGGCCTAGGGCTCTGGGGCCTACACTCACCTGAAAATAAGAGAGATAAAAAGAAGAAGGATAAGAAAAGGAATTTTTAATTTTCCTTGTGATATGTCTCATGAACTTGATTCCATGGAAACACAAAGTACCAAAGCTAAATTCTCGGCTATCTCATCACCAGAGAAAGATGCAACTTCTAAAAGGGCTAGAACAGCCAAGCAACAGGAAACTACAAAACCACCTGCTAAAGTGAAATCTGATCCTTCCAGCATGGAGGACTTGAAATTGGCCCTGCAGCCTATCCAAACTGCTATTCAAAGCTTCTCTCAGCAGCTTAAAACTTTCGGTGAATCAATTGACAGAATACTCACTAGAATTGACAAAACAGAAGCTAAGGTTTTTGACAACGAGATCAAAATTGAACAACTACAGAAAGAACAAAAGTCTAATGCCCTAAGTATTCTGGACATGCAGCAGAAATTAGTGGACCTAGAAGCTAGGTCCAGGCGCAACAACATTATCTTAAGAGGCATACCGGAACATATAGACAACCTTGCATTGCTGGAAAACATATCTGCAATCTTTGCCATTTTCCTGGATAAATCTCCTCTCTCGGACCAGATAATAATTGAAAGAGCCCATAGAGCCCTGAGACCACCTTATGATAAAACAAAGCCGAGATTCGTTTGTGTGAAAATACTTAATTACCAACATGTAAGCAAACTGCTAATAGCAGCTCGAAACAAAAAGTTTATAGAATGGAAAGGAGCTAAAATATCCCTCTCATCTGATCTACCATCTCAGATTAGGATGGAACGTCAAAAGCTTGCCCCTTTCTGCACTTATTTAATTAAGAAACAAATAAAATTCCAAGTGAGATATCCTAATACCTTGATTTTTCACCATCTAGGATCCAAGTTATCTGCTCAGAACACCAATGAAGCCTCAACAATATTCTATCAAGTTTTTAAAGAGAGTCCTGGTCCTGCTATATAAAACATTAACTTACATTAAGTATTGTGCATCGCATGATCGCTAGCCTCTGCTTCTGGATCATTTCTGCCCGATTTATTGAACGATGATCACCTCAGCGTCCTTAGGGGCCATTTTGTAGTCCTGCTCCCTTGTGTTTTCCCTTCGAAATGCAGTTGCAAGGCTAAATATCCTCCATGTTGGCTGTGTGCTGCAGGAACTTTCACCCCTGCTACTACCATGATCCCTTTTGTTTTTCTTAAAGTGATACTGCTGTTAAGCCTTAACTGAATTGCTTTACAACAGCCCGGTCCGCGTTTTAGGGCTCCACTCACTAAGAAGCCCTGCATTGTCAGCAGACAACTAACTGGAGATAAGGAGCTTAATTTTTCAATAATTGAATGTTTCTTCCTTCTGCTCTGTTGATGTGGACACAATTCATGTAGCTTGGGCTCTTAGTGTGTTTTGCCTATTTGTTACATAACTTCAGTCTTGGATATAAGACACTTACACGAACTGTTACACTCTAATGTCGGTTATTTTAAAACGGAGCTTCTCGCCTGATTGTATAATATACAAATTTGCAAAGCATTCCATGTAAGATTCTGCAAACTACTTCTTAAGTACTTGAATCTAAGCACATTTATAAATAAGTTGCCTAACTAATATGTGTTTACCCTATTGTTAATCCTATGAGTAATGTACTGATTCTTGTTTATAAGAGCCAGTCTTGATTTACCATATATCACCCTCTTGTTTAATCTGAATATAAGCACAGCGTGCTTAATTCAATTTAATATGTTTAAGCAAACGTCTGCATTATGGTTAGTCACTGTGTTGTTAGCACACTATGATATATTAGAGTGCAGGCTTTATTCTTGTTGTAAAACACACTTAGTGAGCAATTGGTGTAGCTTATGGACAGGAAAAGTCAATAACATTTACTTGATCTATGTTTTAGCCAGACAAAGCATGTGCACTCTGAGGGGTACTGAAGTGGTTTCTAATTTCCAACTACAACAGATAGGAAAACTGACGATGCAAATTAGTGCATTGAGCTCTACAGCTGGCATTTTGTACTCAGTTATATTTCTGGTGACTGACTTGTTTGTTGATCACCTGAAGGGTTAGACAAACCCATTCAGATCCTTTCTAATGTCCCTGCACTGAGAAATAAGCTCATTGCTTAGTTGAGTTACTTTGTATATTTTATAAGGTATTCGGTGTATGTCCTTATACCTATACCGCATTTTTCGCTAGGTGACAAATGTTTAAACAGCATATGGCACTCTGGGTACCTAGCACACCTAAATGTAGAAAATATTGTTTTTCATATGTGTTTCTCTTAACTCCAGTATGTGCTTGAGTAATAGTTTTCAGTATTTTTAACTCAAATGTGATAGGACATTCTTCAGGTTACTTTAGGGTCTGTATGAGTTTTCTTCCTGTTTGGATAGGGTTTCTGGGTGATTTTTAAGAGTGCGCAGGATGCTGTTATTGATAGATAGGATCAAGCTGCTTGGGTACCCTATTCATTATAGGGATCTCTAATGGAGTCACACAAAGGGCTTTATCAAAAGCAGAACAGTCAGTAAGCCGGTTGAATTATGCTAATCTCTTTCTCCTTTTCTTTTTCCTTGGTTTTAATATACTATGGTTGTCTTCAGGATAGAGGACTATTGTATTCACTAATAGATTTTACATGTCTTACAAGTTTTAATTGTTACTATGGGGATAGTCGCTTCTCCCCTTTTCTTTCCAGTGGCAGTTACATAACAACAGGAAGTTTATTATGAGTGCAACTCTAACTAAACACTAATAAACCAGATTTGCCATCCCTTTTGGCTTATCTTAACTGTCACACTTATAGTTGGTCAAGCATATGTTCAGAACATTATTATAGCTGAGCTTTGAGTGTATGTTGGTACTGCTTGGGATTGTTATGCATTTTAGATTCTGGCATTTTAGGAATAAAATTCTGGGATGTATCTGCTCTCCACTCGGGGGAGACCCAAGAAATGCCATAAAAGGTTACTATGTTTAGTGTTATTCTTTAATATCCCAGCCCCTTCTGGGTTTAGAGGGTGGTGGTTAGGCACGGGATTAAAACAGGAAGGTTTTTTTATACTTGCCCAGTCATTTTTGTTCCACCATATAAGAATGTTAGACAATTGTTTATTCTCCATCTTTCTCCATTCTCTTAACTTCTTAGGTTTTATATGTAAATGTTGGTTATAGAATCATGGAACATCAAAGGGCTACAAGATACCAATAAGAAAAAACTTTTCATGCATCTGACTCTTAAATCCACATCTAGCATTGTTTTTGTCCAAGAAACTCATCTTTTTGACAATCAATGGGACCAAGACAGGGGAAGACCTTGGATTAAGAAGATAATAGCTTCTGGGGCAAAATCTAATAGCGCAGGGGTTGCTATTATAATTAAAAACAAATTTATATTGGACATAGTAAAATGTGACTCAGATACTGATGGTAGATGGTGTTATTTTGTCACAACATGCTCATTTATTGACAAACCCATATTGATTTTAAACATATATTCCCTATGCTCAGGTCAGCAAAATTTCATTATGCAGATTCATAAATTACTTGCTCTATTTCCTAATCATTACTACATAGTAGGGGGTGATTGGAATTCATTACAGGATCCAAAAAATGATAGGACAAATACTAAGGCTAAATTTAATTTCTCTGCAACCCTATCCTTGTCGGAGCTTAAGGATGACTATAACCTTTTTGATCCCTATAATCTTTCTTAAAACCACCCATAAAAATAACAAATTCACAATTTTCTCTAACTGTGCTAAAAAGTGGTCTAGATTGGACTTTTTTCTGATTTCCTCGTCTTTCAGCAACCAGGATATTTCTTTCTCCAATTACCCCAGAAGCCTTTCCGATCATTCTCGGATTTCTCTCTCTATTCAATTGAATAAGACCCTCAAAGAACATAGCTATTTGGTGGTGAGTAAACCTTAACCTTCTTAAGAAAGTAGAAATCCTCTTACAAGTTGAGCTCTATCTGGATGAATTTCTCCAATCCAGTAACTCCCTACAGACTGCTTTAGACTGCTTTTGGGATGCAACCAAGGCTATGATCAGAGGTTTTCTGATTAATAAAGCCTCATTCTATAAGAGACTACTCAATAAGAAGGAATCAGATATTACCTCTAAACTCTATAACATAGAAACTGAAATCCAACAAAAACACACTTCTGAGCTAGAAAAAGAAATGATTCTGCTGCAAAAGGAACTTTTATCTATGCAAGTGGACGACCTTAACTTCCATGAAATTAAATCTATAGCAAATTATTCAGAGCTGGCTCAATTCCCCTCTAAATTCATGGCCAGAGTGATAAACATGAATAAGTCATCTCCATTTATTTCTGAAATTTCACATCAGGGGAAGGAATATCAGGGTACTACTGAGATTATTGGTCTTTTTGAAAACTTATATTCTCAGTTATATGACCCTGCTGAAAATTCTGCTAATAATGAAGAGTTACAGGTTTTTTATAACAAATTAACCTTCCCTAAACTGCCGGAGAATCAAACAAAACTTCAAGACCAGGAAATTTCTACGCAGGAAATAGCTATGGCTATTAATAGTCTTAAACCTAATAAATCACCTGGTCCAGATGGGTTTACGGCAGAATTTTATAAATGTTTTACTACAAAAATCTCTAAAGCATTGCTTCTTTTGTATAATAATATTATTACTTTTGGTTTTAAAGATATACACCTGAATGCCTCCAGAACCATCTTTATACCAAAACATAATGGTGACCCCAAAAACCCCTGGCATTATAGACCCATTTCTATTGTTAATATAGATATGAAAATTTTGGCCATAATTTTAGCTAACAGACTGAAGTTAGTTATTGCTTCCATTGTTTCACCAGAACAGTCTGGATTCATCATGAACAGACAAACTATAGACCACACACTGTCTTTGGAAGCCATAATCTCTCTTACTTCCTTAAATAAAACTCCCCTTTATGCTCTAGCAATGGATGCTTCCAGGGCCTTTGATCGTATCAGCACTGAATTTCTATTCAACAGTCTCCCTTTTTTCAATTTTGCCATCACCTACCTCCTCCCCTCTCTCCTTTATGGTGCCCCACTTAACTAATCTTTCTGCTTCCAACACCTCAAAACTCGAAGCTTGCTATAATAAGATCTCTAAATTTGCCACCAAATCCAAAACCTGTACTCACCACTGCCATGCCCTACAATCTCTAAACTGGTTAGAACTCCCAAACTACCTTGACTATCTCCAACTAACTACTGCTCACAAATTAATATTTTATCCAGAAAAATGCCCTGCCTTATCTTACATCCTTCCCCCTTACATCCCTAACCAATCTCTGAGATCTGAACACCAAAACCTAATCTCCATTCACAAACCTAAGCATCCCGCTGGCCAGCTCCTACTCTCCTTCTCTCTTGGTAGAAAATGGAACTCCCTCCCACCTTCTCTTAGGACCATCCCTAACTCTGACTCTTTCAAGACCCATCTTTTCTTACACTTATCCTCCAAATGGAAATGTCCTTGCTTTCACCCAATATAAATTCTAGAAACTTTCCCCACCTTGACCTTTATTCTCTAGCACCAATCTACGATATACTCTCTTAATTTCATTCTATGTTCCCCCTATATGGTTATAGCTGACTTTCAGTTGACTGTAAGTATGTAAATACTGTACATATGTAACAAAAAAAAAATTCTTTCTTTTTGACTCTGCATCTTGGACATTGTACTTTTCATGATTGTATTTTATGTAATCCTTTCTGTATTGCCTACTACTGCTTCTCACATATTCTTAACTGTTTGTGACATTGTATTATCATCTATTACTGTATGTAACCTTGATTGTACTGTCTTTGGAGCTTTTCTCCCCGGGCCTCCACTGAAAATGGGTACTTCTTGGCCCAGTGGACTTCCCCGGTAATCAAACTGAAATAAATAAATAAATAAATAAGTAAATAAATTTTATCAACACAATTAAAACCTTATATTCTAACGCATACACCATTTTACAAATAAATAGATATCTAATAGAATTAAAATTCTCAACGGTGCTAGGCAAGGTTGCCCCCTCTCCCCATTATTATTCAACCTCTACATTGAACCTTTATTCCTTTTGATCAAACAGAAAACTTTTCATCACACACCTAGTATTTTTAACACCAAAATTTATCTCTCTGCATACGCAAATGACCTAAACATTTACTTTACGCTCCCCGGATCAGATCCGATTAAAATTCTTTCTTCCATCAATTCCTTCTCTAACCTGGCAAACTACAAACTTAATAGAGATAAATCACTAATCTTTCCGATAAACATTTATTCCTCTTCCCCCAACATTTTCGCTAATACAGGTATAAGTATTAAACAACAACTTCAATATCTTGGGATATCCTTTTCCCAAGGGAACTCCTCTCAATATCAGGATAACGTGACAAAATGTTGGTCTAATATCTGGGGTGACCTAAACAGATGGTCTAATCTTAAGCTTCCTTTTCTGGCCAGGATGGCTATCATTAAAATGAACATTCTTCCCAGATTTTTATATATATTTAATGCATCAATGACTATAATACATAATAAATTCTTTAGAAATATTATATTTCTTCTTTCAAAATTTATCTGGGCCCCCAAATCTGTTAGAATTAGTTATTTGAGACTTACATTCCCCATGGAACAGGGAGGACTGGGTCTACCTGATTTTAAAACATACTTTGAAATAATCAATGGAAGTAGAATTCTAAACATTGCCTCCTACAATAAGACCCACTCTTCGTGGGCACCGGCTTGGGTCATCCTGTATAATAATTACATTAAATCTTTAAGCATAAACCCAGCGGTGTTACCTTTCCTGAACAAAGAAAATTTGGGCAATGTTAAATTAATAAAAGGCATTAAATTTAGTATAAGGACACTTCAAAACCTCTTCAGTTCCCTGAACTTAACTCATTCCTTTAATACTCTGCAACCACTACACCTTAACCCTAACTTAAGAATGAATGGACACATGCTAAATCTGGAACAATACCCCCTGCTCAAGTACACTTCTATTTCCAATCTATTTCCCTATAAACAGCAGTCTCTCTCGGAACTAAGAACTATTTTGAATTTACCTAAAAAATATACAATCATATTAAGACATATCAGAGAATTAGTCCACATTTACTTGGAGAATCCCTTAGTTTCTGATAAGGATATTTCAACTTGTGAAACACTGTGGAACTTGTTTCTTAGTAAAAAAAAAAAGGATTTCAAATACCTATAAAGTTATCATGGCACTTAAAACAAATAAGGAACTCATCTTTTCCAATTCTTGGCTAAAACATAATACTTCTATTACCCATAACCAGATTTCTAAGGCCATAAGAATTAGTTCCAGGTTTATACCCCTTAAAAACTTAAATATACTCAGCTCATGATAATGAATAATGCGTACCTTACTCCCGACATACTTAATAAAATATAACCCCAATACTCCCCTCAATGTCAATTTTGCCCAAGTCAAATAGATGATATATTACATGTTTTCTGGAATTGAAAATGCACTTACAGGTTATGGTGTGCCTTGAGAGTTATACTGGAGAAAATTGGTTACGAAAAGTCTACTCTCTCTTGGGAATTTACTATTCTCCATATACCACCTCCGGGGTTACCTGAGAGGATCTACAGAGTTTTGATCTCTATCTTCATGTTAATTAAATATTATATTTCCTTGAACTGGAAAAATAGGCTAATTTTATCCTGGGAAGGGTTCAAGACCCTAGCTATTAAGCACATCAAGGCACATAAATACTTATTCTACAACATGAATCAAAAACCTTTTCTTAAAGATTTTTGGAGAATACTTTTTGAACTTATTTTAGTCTGATTACAGGCATCCTTTAGGTATTACCAAATGTTATATTGTCTTCCTTCTTCTTTACATAACTGGGCAATGTATAAATGTACATAGTTGTTTTTAAGGTTCTGTGTATTTTTGTTATTTGTGTATATATTGTTACTATGTGTTGTCTGTCAGTTATGATGAATAAAACAATAAAGAGAATTAAAAAAAAAAAAAATCAGTGATTGCAAAGTCATCCCCAGTGAAACAGCCAGCCCACAGCAAAAAAAAAAAAAAAACACTGATTGCCACAATAATCTGTAAACAGGGGTCAGAGAAGGCTCTTATGTCAACAGAGGCTAGGCCAAAGACCTGGAAGTTGACTAGAGAGCTAGCATAAAACTTCAAGGAATTACTCAGGGCTCTAGCACCTCATCAAGAAAAAGAAATAGAGGAAGAATGGCAACAACTCAAAACAGCATGGGTGAGGACTACAGAACAGATATGTGGCCCAGCCAGGTGCAGAAATAAGGTGCATAAGAAAAGCTTGTAATGGAATGCGTAAGTCCAGGAAGTCAGCAAAAGAAAAAAGGAGTGCAAGAAAAAGAAGGAGATAGAAAAGACTGACCAGGCTCAGAAAGAATACTGATGAACAAACAAAGACGCTAAGAGAGGAGTTGCAATAGTAAAGAACAAAGAATTGGTGGCACTCTACCAGGTTCTGGAAAGTGAGTCAGTAAATGGCACAAAGAAGTTCTATCGGGTTATAGGACAAAGGCAGAAAGATCAAGAAGATAGTCAAACACCATTTATAAGGTGCCAGCAACAACCTACTCACCAGTTATCAGGACTTCAAATGCAGATGGAAGGAGTACTTCCATCAGCTTCTGCATGAAGAAAACCACACAGAAGCGGTACTGGCACATAAACAGAAGCACCCTATGATGAAAGACGAGGAGGAGCCCACCCTAGAAAAAGTAAGAACAGCACTAAGGAAAATTAAGTCATGGAAAGTAACAGGCTCATATTAGGTCACAGCAGATATGATAAAGATGTTGGGTAAGATAAGTGAGAAGTGGATCCTGAGAGTAATCATATGAAGAGAAGGGCACATCCCTAATGATTGAAGAATAAGTGTACTAGTGCCAATGCTCAAGACAAAGGGACATTCACAACTGTGGACAGTATAGAGGTATCAAACTCCTGCATGAAAATTCTAGAGAGGATGAATGATAAACAAATGCAAAGAGCAGTGGAAAGTAAGATGGAAATGAGCAGTTTAGATCCAGAGCAGGATGCAACACAACTGATCTGATGTTTGCAGCGAGACAGATTGCCGAGAAGAAGCTTGAGATCAGGAAGGAGTCTAACTGGGCATTCCTAATAATGTTATGATTTCAGAAGAATCTTAATTTCATCTTGCATGATTGTTCTTTCTTTAAGTCAACTTATTCATAGAAAATATTAATGATAGTATTCATATATACTGTACATGAATGACTTTGGCATATGACAAGATCCCAAGAAAGCTGATTTGGACAGTCCTGCAGTGATTTGAAGTCCAAGAAAAACTGGCAGAATTAATGCTGGACATGTGCAAGGGCCTATGACTTAAGTACAAGCAGTGTTCAGTCTAGTAGAGGGGTTCCCAGAGGGAGTAGGTGTGCATCCGTATTCAGCCCCAAGCCCACTGCTGTTCATACTGATGATGGAGTACATTACCAAACAGGTCAGAGAGGTCATATCAACAAAGTCATTCTATGCAGATGATGTGATATTGCAGACAGATGCTGAACAAGAACTTCAACAAAGGACGAGGAAATGGAATGCAAAACTGAAGACAGATGGGATGAAACTGAGTACAGATAAAACAGATGTAATGCCAGCAAATGGGGTAAATCAGAAGAAGATGAGAATTGAGATATAAGGGAAAATTGTGGAACAGGTCAACAGCTTCAAGTATTTGGGAGAAGTAGATGTGAAGAAGGGAAGTCTGAATGAGGAGGTCAAATCTAGAAACAGGGGCTGCAGCCAACTAGCACAGAGTGTCAGGAGTAGTATGACAGAAGAATACTAAAGGAGGTGAAAAGTAAGTTGTACCGAACAGTGGTGAGACCAATACTACTGTGAGGAAGCTAGAAATAATGGATATGAAGTGCCTCAGATGGGTGGCAGGATACACACTGTGGGACAGACAAAAAAACGAGGAAACCAGAGAAGAAGCTAAAGTAGTTTTAATTGCACAGAAGGTCAAAGGGATCAGATTACAGTGTTTTGAGCACATGTGCAGAAAATCAGAATACAATCTGGTGAAAAAGATTTGGGACAGACAGGAAGAATCCAAGAGGAAATTAGAACATCTGGCAAAGAGGGAGATGAATTGTGTGAGAAAAGATCTGTGACAGTCAGGTATGAGTGCCAAAGAAGGAAGGAAAGTGGCAATGAATTGAGAGAAAATGGCAGCAGTTGATACAAAACCCTAGCCCTTTGTAGAAAATTGGAAAAAGGGGGTTGATGATAGTGATGATGATGGTGAATAAGAGTCCTATCCCTATTGTGTATCCAACATACTGTATTATGGATTAAGCTGTTTAAATACCAGGCAGAACTGTACAAGGCAGAAATACTGAGTTAAAATGCAGACAGCAAACATGGTCAGGGTGCCCTGTAATAAACCTGGCAATTAGCTGTCTTTATTTACATATTAGCAGATGCTGAAATAAGTAGCTACCCACCACGCTTATACCAGTCATCTCCCTTTCTTTCTTCCTTGTTTCTTAAGTTTATTTATCTACATATGTACTTATTTATTAATATAATGCACATACATATATATTTTAACATACACATATTTATTTAATTTATAAAAAAAAAATCTGAGTTTCCATACCTAAGATTGTGAGCTAATCCCTAACCTTCAAATTCATGCTAGCAATCCCTGATGCTAGGAGCTTTAGGTCCCTCTGTAAGGCATAAAGGCTTACACAAGCCCACAGATGCTCTTCCCAAGATAGGAGCCAGCCCTTTAACTTCTACTAAGGTCTGAAATAACTGCTAATATGGCTAAAACAATGACACTCATGTCTATAAGCAGGTTGACATTAGCAAAGAGAATCACTTGGGTATTCCTACTAAACTCCAAAGGAGGACAATTAGTTATTGCATATGCTGCTACAACCTCAATACTACTGTAAAGCAAAAAAAAAAAAAAAAAAAAAAAAACAAGTACCTGCAAAGCTGCAATTCAGCCATTACTATATAACAAGGCAGAGGTGAAGCATCCTACTTAAATCATAAGTCTTATGACATGCAGTAAAATACAAGGAAATGTCTGAAAAATGGTCAGTTTCAGCCAATGTTCTCTCTTCTTTTCATTCCGTCACCAGTGCAAACCCATTGTACTTAAAATGTATCTCCATTTTAAATTAAAATGTTCATACCCTCAGTCCTTGACAAAGTAGCTTAACACAAGACTGAGATACTTGCTACATTTTAAACTCTCTTAGAAGTTACTTGAAAACAGTACAAATACTGCTTACTTGCAGACTGTGACAATTCTATAAGACAAAATTAAAAGCCATACCAATTTTCTTTTTGTGAACAAGAGAACAGAGGGGAAGTAGGAAACAAAGTTAAAGGAAAAAAAACAAGTAAGCTGTAATATTTTTACTACTTCAGCCAAAGTAATTTATGACTGCTATATATGAATATTATCATTAATGTGTTCTAGTAGCAGGTTGACATAAAGAAAGAGCAATCCAGTAGAAAATATTATGATCTTTCTGAAATCATTACATTGAATGTTATGCCACCTATTTGGATGATAAGCCACCTCATCATCTAAGTTACCATGTGCTCCAAAACAAAAGGGTGTGGAACAACATGTTCCTACTTTTTCTTGCATTAGTTTCATTTCCAAAATATGAATTAAGCAGTTCTTCAGCTGTGAAAAGTAACATTTTGATTCCCTGAGGACACCATACCTACAGGAATATTCACATTTCAAACTGCATAGTTCCTACTGTCTGAACTACCATATATTGGAAAGCAAGTCCCATCACCTGTTTCTGCAAAATGAACTATACAAAATGACTAAGGATGTCTTGAGTATTTTACTAAAGGTATTTTCAATAGTTAAAGGACTTACGAACGTACCACCATCCTGGAAATACACCCTTATATCCCCAGTTTTAAAACTTGACAAGGACTCAACACAATGTTCTTCATATAGACTCACTTCATTACTAAATGTAGATTATAAAATATTCCTGGCATTCTATACCTGTAGAATAAAACAATAACTAGTGGCAACATACAACATACTTGGCAAGAAGAAAGTTTGTGCTGGAAAATCATCATTTACCTCCCCTATTCTAAAAAGTGCTGTATAAGTATATCCATATAAATAATTTCTGGGTAAGTTTTAATTGCTGCTGGCACAGTTGCAGTAAAAAACACTGGACTCTATCTGAGTTTGGTAAAATCCTTGTGAGTCAGTGATTATAACTCGTATTTGTAGCTGTGCAGTCTGGAAAGTATTTGGGTATAACAAGTATTGCCTATTACTCTTGGTACCTTTGCATATTTCCTATATGCTTTGAATGTCAAATGATCTTTGTAGGTTAACTGTTTTCAAGGGTAGGAGTCAAAATCCATATTGCTGACTTTGTCACACATCAAATGTTGACAATTGTGATATGGGAGTTGAAATATATAGTCCCAGTCTATATCTTATTAATTGGTGGCAGCCATACCTCAAAACTGTAAGGATTTTTACAGAATGTCCAAATTTCTGCTTCATATTTTTAGTCTGTTCCTCATATAATTTGTGATTTTCTGGCAAATCACTGAAGATTGAAGTCCATAAACTGTGACATATGTTTGAGTTTTGGACTTCCTATCCTCCAGAAAAATGCATGTTAACTCAAACCCTGTTATTTTAGCAGCCTTGTAAGTTTATAAGGGCTATATTTAAACTATGTCCCTGTTAAATATGTCCCTGTTTTGGAGCCTTTGTCCCTTCATTATTTTAGGCTTTTTCCAGAGTTTTTATGCTAAGAGGTTGAGAAATATGGTGGCAGTAGACCATTTGTCAGGCAGGTCAGATATCATGTAACTGTTCTCATATTTTGGGTCAGAAATGCAATGTGATATTTATTTTCTATATACTTGTAAGAATGTTTGTTAATATTAAACTTTTAGAACTATAAAATCAAGATCTAGGAAAAGTACACAATTTTATGCAATATGTCAGAAATATGTTTTATGAAATTTGTGCTAATATTTAAGTGGATGAGACTGTAGGAGAGACACCATAATTTTACATCTCATGAGATAGTACCACTGCTATGGATAGCCATGCAAACCATACATCTAACAAAAAATGTGAAGTTGTGAGCCTTAAGAGCATATAGCACAGTAAATCTGCAGGCTTGGGATGTGACCAGTGTTTCTCACACTCAAATAAGGTTCATACTGTAGTGTTGGAGGGCAGGGCTATAACTGCTTTCTTCTTAGGATTTATGCGCATCACTTTCAGGTAAGTTCTGTTCAATGTTATCTTATGAACAGTAACTGTATTTGGCCTAAACTACTATAGTCACACATATATAAAAGTTTCCAAGAGGGACTAATTACCTATCCTTGATTTTATGGTAAGAGACTGCTACCAGCCAGCCCAGTCTTGGACAGCCATTGCACAATTACTGTGCACTATTAAAAATTATTTCTCCTGACTATTAATTTATGGTCTGTATGACTGAGCAATCTCTGTTCAAAAGGTGGATACTAACAGCTATAATTCACCAGTTATGGACAATTAACCTTACAAAAATTAATAAACAACCAGCCATATGCTGTTGAAATTGTATAATTAAACTATTTACTTAAGGAAATTAGGTAGTACACTGTGAAATTAAATATACAGAAAGCTTATGGTATTAGAAAAATGCTATCTGCTTGCTTATAGCTTAACTGTTCTATAATACCCTTATACAAGTTAGCTGTATTCCACCTCCCATTTATTTTTAAAACCATTTTGCAGTTGTCAAAGACTGACAGTCAAATTTATGAGGTGACTGTCAATATTTGTCTGAACTTCTTCTCATCATCAGTCCTTGAAAACATTTCCTAGCTGCTCCCAATCCACCAAGCCCCTATAAACTCCAAATGAAAAGCAAAGAACAACCAAACTCTACTTCAGTACTAAAGTCTTAGAGAAAACTCACATTACATGAAGGAAATCTAGGTAGTTATCCCTGAATGAGGCAGCACTGAGAACTATTCAATTAGATTGTTTTCTTTCTAACAAATCCTCATTTTGTTTTCAAATACTTCTGCCTCTTCTTTTCCTGCTACATTAATCTCTCAAACCTAAATCACACCCTCCAAAGCAAAATCACTTAGATAACTAGCATGTACCACCCCAATCAAAGTAATACAACTTTAAACAGAAAGTAACAACCTATGGAACACTAAACTCTCTTAACATTTCACCAATTCTGAATGTTTTCATTCCAGCAGTAATCCATTCTGAGAATAACACAAATGCCATTTACTCTAGGGTTACCACTGAAATGATTCACATACTCCTAGTTTTCTTCTTAAAAGCAATTATTATCAGGTCTACTAGATGTGCTTGTAGGATAGTAACTTGTGACACACTTGGTCTCTGCCATCTGCTTGATAAAACAAGTGGTCAAGCTTCTACTAACCTGATCTTCCAATTTCTACATAGCCCTCCCAACACCTGATCCTGAAAAACTGTGTAGTCCTCCTAGAACAATAACTCTAACCCTAGAACTATCACCCAGTTCCCAACCTGAGTCCTCAATCCATGATCCTAAAACTTCATTACACTTCTTCAACTCTTAAACTTCCTTCCTGTTTCTAAACCCTAAGATCTCTGGAATCCCCCTCCCATGCCTGCCCTCCCAACTGCTGTTGCACTTCCCTCAATCCTTCTCAAATAATGCGTTTGGGTAAGGAATGGCAGTTGCTCATTCAAACATGTATTCAAGCTTGAATACAAGTAGCTGCTTAAGTTCGAGCAGGGGTGTCAGCCTAAGTTCAAGCATGAGCAGCAGCCTGCACAAACTACAAGATGCTTGAGTCCCTGACTTCATGACAGTGTTTTTGTGTACTTGGGACTTGAGTGCTTGTAGCAGAACTATTATTATCAAGTGAGAGACTGCTTTTAATATCTCTTCTGTGTTATTATACTGCAAAACATAATGCACTTTACAGGAAATCTTATCTTGGTCTATTTTGTTTTTGCTTGAATAAATTTTATTTATTGATTTTTTGTTTGTTTGTTTGATCGACGGACTCAATGTTAACTTGATTGTGCAGTATTTTGTGTTGAAATTTGCTACTGATTCCAGAAAACAGTTCAACTGTTCATCTTATAAAAACACAAACATAATATTATTTTATTTTATAAACATTGCTCCACTTAAATAATTAAAGTAAAAACTATGTATGCTAGAATCAGAAAGACTACTTTAAGTGAGAACAGCATAATTACAGCAAAAATAAATAGTAAAAAATATACATATGTGCACATGATCTTGAATTACTTAATTGCAGCTCAGCATTGATGTTTACTGTCCATCTTACCTTTACCAGTACATGAATTTTTGTTATAACATCACTGTACATTTCTGCTGCTTCCATCTTAACACTAAGCTACATCATGCAAGATTCATATAAATAAATAAAAACTGTAACATATATTTGCCCTTTGTTGTTCACAAAGTAGTACTTATACTACTAGTAGAAATGTGGCCAAGGCATAAGGGATCATCCCCTATTTGTCATTGTTACTAATGGGACCCATTTTGAAGGAGCATTTCCTGTTTTCATTCCAGGTGCAAACAGAGAGACAGATGGATAGAGAAGGAGATGATGAAATGGAGAAAGAAATGAAGGACAAAGCAGATATCGTGACCAGAGAATGTGTGCAGAATTCTGGGGAAATGTTTTAAAGAAGCCTGTTTGATAGAGATGAGTCAGCTGATGATGGATGTATAATTACAACCCTCCAGTTGGGAGGGTTGCAGGATCATTTACGTGAAGAAATGGTGGCAAAGAGTGAGCCAGAAAATGAAGGAGATGTTTCCTGGGGAAACACTATGGAGAAATACAAAAGGAGGATGCAGAGATAATCCTGAAGAATAGTGGTGAGATGGAAAGTAAAACATATGCAGAGAAAGTAAAAAAAGGCAAAAGTGGAGTAGCAGAAAACAAGGCAGAAGAAAATGCAAACTTAGGTTCATAGTTTCATAGGTAGATACTAGGCTATCTGCCCTAGGGCATTTATAAGCCTAGCCAGAGTGTATTTGGCTTCCGCCTCCCTATTAGATTAGCCTACTGTGCCTCTGTAAAGTAGGTCACAGAAGGTACCCTTTTAAGATTAATTTACTGTGCCTCTGTCTAGCAGGGACACAGAAGAGATCCCAGGGGTGAATTTGCGATTTCCCATCCATGCGTCCAGATTTCACTTGAAGAGGGTCAGCGAGGGGCTATGTCTAACATGAACTGGAATTCTATTCCAGAGTGAGGGGAGCCTCTGGGAAATGAATCTGTCCCTCCAGCATGTCCTATTTATTTTTGTGCTGAGGTTTAGGTCCCTGGAGCGTGTAGCTCTAAGGGACTTGGATTTTGAGGTGGAGCATGTCCATTAATTCTGGGTTTGACATGGCTTTGTCGTCAGGCATAGATCGCCTCTGAGTAGGCGGTAAGCAACTGAGTAGAGCTGGAGTTTCTTTAGTCGAGCTGCATAGGACATCTGTTTGTAGCCCATGATCCTCTTGGTGAGGTACGTTTGGGGTCTCTCCAGTTGCTGCAGGTGTCGGGTAAGGTACATCCCAAAAGGGGCATTGTATTCAATTATGGGCCTGATGAGTGATGAGTAGAGGGGCACAATGACCTCTCTTGATCTAGATGCAAACCCTTTCATGATAAGGTGGGCTATATAGAAGGTCTTTCTAACCACTTTGGCAACGTGATTATCAAAGGAGAGATTACTATCTACTTTGGTCCCCAAATCTCTAATTACTTCTTCTGTACTTAATGGATTACCACCTATGTGGTAATTTGTGGGCACCTTGTTTTTCCCAAAGGGGATGACTATGCACTTTTTAGCATTTAGCTTGAGGCTGTGGCTCTGGCACCAAGCATCCATCTCTGTGAGATCCTTTTGCAGGATGCTTGTGTCAGCTGGAGATTCGATTATGGCCCCCAGTTTGCAGTCATCTGCGAACGTTGTCAGCCATAATCCCCCCGTGTTAGCCTGAACCTCAGAGAAGTATATACCGAACAAGAGAGGTCCCAAAACTGAGCCCTGTTGAAGTACATAGTAAAGATTCAAAGTAAAGAGGACAAAGAAAGGGATAGGTATAAAGTCTGGACAATTTAATAGCTCCTTTGGGTGTAAAAGCACATGAGGTAAGAGCATTTATTTTTATTAACAAATATATACATACATACATACATACACACACACACACACACACACACACACACACACACACACACACACACACACACACACACACACACACTATATGTGAGACTGTTTTTCAATGGGAAATTTTCTTGGAGAATATGAAAAAAAGAAAGATTGTAACCCATAGAATCTTTATGTGATAAAAGCATTTAAGGCAAACAAAAAAAAATCCATGTACAGTTTTGAACAGAGGCTTTGAAAAGACATTTGAAAACTTTATGTAAAGAAATACGTGACATTACAAAAGTTTATGACAAAATGGGTTTAGGGACTGGTGGCTTGAACTGTAATATTGTATTAAAAATAGGAAGAGAAAAAAATGATACATATACCAAGCATGATAAATGTGAGAGGGAATATGGGTGTCTTAACATACTGGGACAACCCAAAACATGTTTTTTTTTTGTTTAAAAGAAGGACATTTGGTGAGTAACTAAGACAAAAGAAAATGTTATATTTGCTGGGAACTGGGACATGGTGCAAAAGTATGAATTGAAGTGGTATATATATATATATATATATATATATATATATATATGTAACAATATTTGACATTTATGGATGGATTGCAACAATGAAATAAAAGGTAAGGAAAATGTAAAATAAAGAGAAAAAATGAACAAAGAGAAAACAATTTAGAAAGGAAAATTAGATGAGATAAAATAATAAAGTGAACATAGAAGAAGGTTCTGTAAAAAAGTGATGAGGAAGACATAAATTGGGAGGTTGTAAAAGAAAAAAATATTTTGGTAAAAGACAGAAAAAGAAAATTTAAAGGGATAAGTACAAAAGGAAAAAAGAAAGGAAATAGATTAAAAGAATATATATAGCTAATGGTTGGTAGTTATTATAATGGTTAAGGTGTTTGACTCACTGACACAAGGTACAGTGCTTGATTTTCACCTTTGTGAAGGAAACTGGCTACACTTATAATGGCCTATTAGGAAAGTTAGTCTAGTAATTCTAGTAATTAGCTGTGAACTTATAAAACCAAAAATCTAAGGAAAAGTAAATGAAAATGTTAGAGTGATTTCTGTAAACATGAATAGTATTAAGAAAACAGTAAGAAGACTATCCCCCATATTCAGTAAACTTCTATGCAGGCATAGCTTATTTCTGCATGGAAGGGACCGTTCCTGTATAGCACGGCAGCGCCACAATGCATATTCATGAAGGTGTGCTGCCATGCTGTAAAACGGACACGGTTCCATGTACGAGTGCAGGGGGTGTGTCTGAGAGCAGTGCTCTCACAATTCACACTCCCCCTGCACACCAGAATTGCCGTATGGCAATTTAAATAGAACAAGAATGCTCATAACTCCCCCAACCTGTCAGGGTAAGAAATCTGGACAAAGCCATAAGGGACAATCATTCCTACAAAGCCAGAAAGTTGATAGAATAACAGTTTTAATGTTAGCATGGATATTCTGAAGGGTATGAAGTAAAAAACACAACAAATACATTTTTTACACATATTCAATAAAGTTTAAGTGCAGCTACATGAGTATGCCCATTGCTTAGCTATGCTTAGCCCAGCTGAAATGGCACGATAAGTTAAATAGCAGTAGACATCCAGCATAAACATAAGTGCAATAGTGTAGTGGTTAGAGTGTATGCCTTGCATATAGTCATTCACAGTTCGAGCTTCACCAAAGCCTTTTCCGTTTTGTATGTGTAAACATTACAATTTTAATTTATTTGTATATTTATGTAGGAAGTAACTCATATTTCCCAACCAGAGTAGTGTATTAAGCCCAGATGTGAGGTGTCAGTGTAATAAAGTAGTGAAACCCCCATATAAACACAAGTGCCCCATACAGTATAGTCACACAAGAATAAATGTAATTACAGCACATTGGGGGATGTCAGGGAAGGTAAATAAATCTATATTATGTAATCAATGATGAATCAATCCCATACAGGTGGTAGTCCAGTAAAATAAAACATAAGCAATGCTAAGTATTGCACAGCTATGCTGACCGGGTGTAAGCATTGTGTACATATGAATACTAAGCAATGAGTAGTCCAGCTAAATGGATTTGCCCATTGGTAAGCAATGCTGAACCTGCTGCTTTAAGCACTGGCAACCATAGCTAAGCAGGTTTGCCCATAGTTTAGCTTAGCTCAGCATTTTCAAAACTGTCCAATGATATCAAAGGGCAAAAAAATAGCCGTATTTAAACGCCCCAGGCAGGAATACAGCTCATAACTGATTGTAGCTCTTCACTGTAGGCAGTAAGACAGGTGTTGGAGAGGACATGCGCTTTCGGGTGCAGTGCTAGGGCAGACAGGAGTCCAAGGTCATGGTAGAACCCCTGGTAAAAAACATGACTTGAGACTGCTGCAGGACTAGTACCATGGCTCCCAATATAAAGAAGAAGCCTGGGAAAGTCTTGTCCGTGATCTCACCAGTGCCACTAGTATCCCTCGGACTGTTGAGCAGGTCTAGTACCATTATGCCGACTTGAAATGGAGGAAGAGGGAGCTCTTGAAACAGTGGGTCCAAGAAGCAAAACAGAGGGGTGATGTCCCAGCAGTGTGTAAGTATTCATAGCAATAACTGTTTAACAAAGTCCAGCCTGTGTATGTGATGGATAGGTATGCCTAAATATTTCTCTGTTTTCATCACAGCTCCAGCTGAGAGGGCTGTGAATCAGGAAGCCCATGCCAGTAGGTTGCAAAGGCTATGTCACGAGGCTGGTGAGTAACAATCTTGCTTGTAGTAGTCATACCAAATAAATATAAAGGAGTAGAATGTCACCTGGCAGTATACAAAATGTGCATGGTTTGTACTGAATAAACCAGACAATATGCCAGTAATAGTGCCATATAGGTCATATTTAATTAAAACTGTAACTGCCTGCAATAAAGTTCTAAATCCTGGACTGGTTGTGTTTACTCTGGTATTGTATGGCTTGACATGTTGCATTCACCAATATCTGATATCTGAATAGTAATGTTGTGTTAACCACTGTTTCCCACACTGTGCTACATAAAAAATATGTCTAGGAATGTCTGTATAAGAATGTTGTAATTACAAGGTCAGATTGTACAACCAAGAGAGACTTAGACAGAAAACACTGAAAGAAAAGACAGCAGTTTTTCAATAGATTACTCCGTTGAAACACAAATTGTTGTATTTTTAGCAGACTTGACCATGATTCGAATCCTGGGAGTGGTAGTAAGCTGTATTCATAATTCTAACTAGGATTTTGGAAATATGTGTAGAAACAGTCAGGTAGTGTTAACAAACATTCCCCCCACAGGTCTTCCAGGTAAGAGAAGTAGAAAGTAGCTACAAGACAGTTGAATTATACACTGTGTACAAACACACCACTGCCCAAACCAAGGCCATAGGCTATTGTAATAATATCTGAAGAGTAAGGATTAGAGCAATGATCATTTAAATTGTGAGAACTGCAAGGATATACAAGTTGTTAATTGACATCTCTCTCTCCCCCTCACCATATCTGCAACAATAATCTAAACACACAAGTCAATGGTCATGTTTTACACCAAACCTACTGTAGGGACATATGTCCTATTGTTCAAAAAATATTGAAATGTGTTTCTATTAATGTTCCATGTTGAAATAGTATCATTGTTGTCCTGTTGCTATCAATGTAACCTGCATGCCATTGCAATGGCCACTGTGGTTCCATATATGCATGTGCTCTGTTTGCTATGCATCTGTTCCAAATCTGTTGTTTTTGGTTAATGGGAATATCTATGCATGCTGTTATAACTAATCCTGGATTGTGTTTATTATTACTAACCCACATAACTGATTCTGTATTAATGTTCTTTATTGTTGTATATGTTGTACCTAGTATCATGTGTTAAACTATGTTTACTTACTGTGGAGCTTTTCTCCATAGGCCTCAGCTGTAAATGGAACTGTGTCCAGTCGGACTATCCCTGTAAACAAATGTAAAATAAAAATAAAATAAAACAAAATGTTCTAAAATGCAACACCATAGCACGTTTTGGAAGGCCAGTCCCAGTGGACCCTCCTCTCCCACCTTATCTGGCTGTGGCACCAGGCCCCAGCACATCTGGGAACCTCCTTGGAACCTCCTCATCTGCTGGTCCTGCACCACCTTCGGATGGAACCACCTCAGGGGATAGGGCTTGTCCCCACCGGGAGCAGGCATGAACAGGATACCGTCACCCAAAGCCGGGTCTGGATATTGGTGCGTAATTAGCTCTGAAAGGAGTTTGGAGATCTGCTATGCCAGCTTGAGGGCCATGTGATGCAATTTGAGGGTCAGCCTGCCCCTCCTGCTCAACCCCCAGCACAGCCACCTTCGGGCCTGTGGAGGTGCAGTGGTGACTGCCGATGGGTGGGGACCTCAGTCCCACTGTTTCCATTTGGGGGCTCATGGACTTCTGATTTCCAAACACCGCTCCCTGTCCAAGGTGTTTACCTCCCACATGTTCATAGGTTCATAGGTTAGTACTAGGCTAACTGCCCTTGCAAGCCATTTTAAGCCTAGCCAATTATCTCTTGTGAGACTCAAACCCTGCACCTTGTGTTATAAGGCAAACATCTTAACCATTAGGCCACCCTCCCAACCCCACCCATATGTGTCATATACTGCCCCTGTATGCTGTCTTGTCTGTCTTCCTACCAAACCTACTCCCAAAATATACCTACTATCCTTCCCCAACATCTCACTCTCACCTTAAAAAAGGGCAATCTGTTCCCCCCAAAAAAATGTTGAACCATACATAGCTGTCCATTTCACACGTGTCCACTGGACACATGTAATCTGGTCTAATTGGCATCACAACACATTATTGTTGTCCTCACCACTCTCCCAGGGGTTTGAGTGTCCAAATATACCTCCAAATTTATTATATATGCACAGCTGTTGTTGTAGAAGAAATGGACAGCTATGGACCTTCACAACCTACACAAATTAAGCATTTTAAGGCTAACTGTCTGTAAGCATATTTAACTAGAAATTAGCATTGCTTGCCACTGCACAAATGCGTGCAAACCCGCTTACAACTGCTTAAAGGTGCCTTAATCACTCTGTACTCAACAACCCTTGTTCTGCCCAGCAACAAAATAATCAGCCCTTGCAAGTTTGGAACCCAGATCCCTGCACACCATAGCAATTTACCACTAACCATCTGAGCTGCAGATATTTCTGATGTTTTTTCAAACATGTCATGCAGCACAGTCATTCAACAGTAGGGAAAATGTCTATATATATATATATATATATATATATATATATATATATATATATGTGTGTGTGTGTGTATAAATATATATATATATATATATATATATATATATATATATATATATTGGTATGTAGTGCATTCAGACATCAGATCCAAACTCTGAGCCTCTTACTGCAATAAATCTGACCAAAGGCTGTGTAAATGGGGGTGAAGAGGCCCCAACTAGGGACCTCTTGTAATTATTGCCCTTTTCCCCTCCTCCACAGCAGAACTGTTCTGCCTTGCAGCAGAATAATAAGGCCTGCCAAGTCCTGGACCCAGGGCCTTATAAACTATGATCAGAGCAATGTACCATTACACCATCTGAGCCCTACTAAATGGTGATGACATCCCAAACATATCAGTTAGCACAGTCATCCAACAGCAGGGAAAGGAGTCTGTAGAATCAGTCAGGTAGTCTATATATACATGTATATATGTAAGGAGATTCATATATTTGGGCAAATATATACATGATACATATATATATATATATATATATATATATATATATATATATATATATAGTGAGAAAGATACATCCACATTCATATCCACATATATGTATGCATACATATATATAGACAGGTTAATAAATGCACACATACATATATATATATATATATATATATATATATATATATGTATAGATAAATATATAAAAATATATGATAGCTACAAAGACATGCAATCAGAGGGTCATGCTGCTGCACACTGGATTTCTAAAGCTGGAAACTCACTCACTGGAAGTATTCCTTAAAATGGGGAGCGATGACATCTGTACTGTAACAGAGACCTGGATAAAGGCAGCAGGAAGCACCCCTGCAATACCAGCCTATAATTAATTCCACAACTTTTGGCTGCAGAACGTGGACTGAAGCTACAAAGGTGATGTTATTTTCATATTCATAAAGGATGCACACACCTCCAGAGTGGTAGACCAACATTATGCATTACAGATCCTGCAGGCGTAGCTGACATTGGGTAAGACAGTGGTTCAGGTTGTAGCCTGCAATAGGTCCCCATACATGTCCCAAGACTCACACTCCATGTCCTTAAACACCCTGTAGAATATTAGTGCCCGACCTAACACTATCATACTAGTTGACTTCAACTACCCCATCATTAAGTGGGAAAGCTACTCATGTACTGACGCACATGCCCATCACATCGACCTGGTCCTTCCTAACATGGGCGACTGTTGCTCTACACCAATAGTCAACACCTCACTTGTTATAGCTGAACAAAAAGTAATCACCTTTGGAAATCCACAGCCGTCGTACCCCCACTGCTCAGGTAACCACCATGAAAAGCCTTTCCAAAGCTGATTTTGGCCTCATAAAATCAGAGATGCCTAACCTCACGGCAGCCATGTAAATGGAAACTAGTTGCATGACAGCTGAATCAAACAACAATGCGCTATGAACACGTACACAATTGCATGTATAAGGCCTTATGCAATACAACCAGGACCCTCAACTCCAAAGAAAGGAAGCTGATCTGGTGGTCCCCTGCCATAAAGAAACTATACAACAGAAGGAGGGAACCGATATGGAATAAGGTGATGTTCCAAGACAAGAAATAAACCCTTATCAGCCTCAATGAATAGGTGAGATCTCTCATCAAATACTACAAAGTTAGATGTGAGAACAGACATGGAGCACATAAGACAACCACAAGGTCTCATACAGTTATATAATGAATCTCCATGGCGATACCAAGAATTGTTCTGAGCTACTTGACAATGGTTCCTCCCATACAGAGCCAAAAAATAATGCCAATAGACTGGCTGGAATCTTGAGTGCAAACATTACCCCTCACTCACCCCCCCAAAGAACCAATCACAATACCAGCATACTGCAAGGCACCCAGTATTACTGCAGCACAGGTTACAACATCACTGTCCAAGGCCAAGAATACAGCTTCTATGGGACCTGAGAATATCCCTGGCTGTGTTCTACATGAACTACAGAGTAACCTGGCAACTTACCTATGTGCCCTGTTCAAGCACAGCCTCACCTCGGGCATTGTCCCTACTGAATTGTGCATTGCTGCAGTCACCCATCTCCACAAAGGAGGTGTAACTACATACCCTGGGAAATACCACCCTAACTGCCTGACAAGTCTGTTATGCGAAGCTATGGAATGCATCATCATGTACCTAATAAACAGTGGTATGGGAATCTGCAGACTCAGGATCCCACACAGTTTACCTTTGTGAAGGGCAGGTCATACTTGCTCATTCAACCTGGTCAACCTCTTGCCATTGGTCACCTGAGCTGTGGATGAAGGCAAGGTGACACATACAGCCTACATTGATCTGGCCAAAGTCTTTGATAACATTCCCCACTCAGTAAGCTCAGCATCAACCCCTATCTGACTAGGTGGGAACAGAGGCACAAACACAGGGTAGATTGGACATACTGCTGTCATACATTAAGACAGTTGCGACGGTCACTGGGTTTGTTGTAACATCCTTTATGAGGGATATGATGCTGGTAATACCAATAGATATGAGTATTTACTGACTGAATTTCCCAGAGTCCACAACTGATTTACCAAGGACACCAACTATCTGGTGAACACACAAAACATGACAGGCAGGCATGTGGCCAGTCTGTGGAAAGTGTGCCAATGGAGAGGTATGTCAGAAACATATCACTGTGAGTCATGACGTCACACACTAAATGCATGTCCACACAAACCCTGTCAATCTATCAATCCACCATGTGTATAGCAGCACTGATGAAATAGAATCTGTTCAGAAATCTGGGGATATGTCCCCCATGTTGGTTGGCTGTCTCCACATGTCTTGTCCTGTGATGTATTGCCATCCACTGCATGTGAATCTGTAGGTCACCACCTCTGTAATATCCCTCACACAGGCAAGGAAATGGAGCACATGTCACATTAAGGAATGTCCCATATGTCAGAACTAGCATCAGTGTCCAGGCCCACAGCACAATGCAATGTGGGCACCTACATAGTGGTATGGCCATAGCAATATCCAACATCTGCACATCTGTACAGAGGACAGACAGAAAGTAGATAGCCAACAGGTTATGCAGTAGGATGAATGTTTTGAAAGATACACATCAGAAACTGAAAGGTATGCCATTACTACATAAAAGCAGTCCTCAGTGACATGTCCAAAGAACATAGTAGTCTACAGTTAACATCAACATATCAGATCAATATCCAATAGTAGATACATATAAACATACAACTCAAACACCTAGAACAAGATACTCAGTACTCAGAGTCCAGCTTTGCATGCAGGGGTGTATGGTTCCAGTACTATATTCTGCAATGTACCCTTTCTTGAAAATGCACTGTTAAAAGTACTAATGTAATGATACCATATGTGTTAATCTATTTCTGTCAACCAGTGCACTGTAGCTGGTGTAACATGCAAGTGTAACTGCATATAACCTGGATGTACTACCCATGTATGAAACAAATCCAAAGAGAAAAGATTGGGGTACTACCCTTGTATATCCAGTAGTCCCATACAGTATGCTCACACCCCTTGCTACTGTAATGACAGCACATAGTAGTATTGTGTTGTTTGTTAAGGGCTGTGACTGTTTGACACTCTGACTGTGAGGTCTATGTGTTGCAGGTGTTGTGTCTGAGGTGGTGGGTGTTGTGGGTGTCTGCTTTGGTGGCCTCTGCTGTTTAAGAATATTATGCACAGGGAATTAAGTACACTTATTAAAGATGTCATTACCCTGCTATTTTTATCAGACTGGAATGTGATCACTGGTACCAGGGCAAAGCTATGCTTAGCAGGTCTCAGCATTGCTTAAAAATAAATGCTAAGCAGATTTGCGCACTGGTAAGCTAAGCCTACATGGTATAAGAGCCTAATTGTTTAATGGTACGTTAGCACCACTTACTGTCACGCAACCTCACGCAAAGTACATTAACCACTCTGTATCCAGCAGTCCTTGTTCTGCGTAGCAACAAAATAAACAGCCCTTGCAGGTCTTGAACCCAGGACCCTGCATACCATAGCCTATGCAATTTACCAGTATGTCACCTCAGCTGTATTGTTTGCGGATGTTTTCTGACACATACCCTTCTTTACAGCCACTTTACAATAGGGAAGAGACTACAATAGGGAAGAGACAAGTGTGCAATTAGGAAGGATTGGTGTCTATAAATATATATATATCTGAATAGAAACATACGTCGAGAGAGAGAGAGTGAGATATGTAGGGAGATCCATATATATGTGCAACAATATATAGATATAACACCAATAAATACTAAGGTATACACACACACACACACACATCTATATATATATATATATATATATATATATATATATATATATATCGGTCTACTGTAAAAAAACAAAAATCCACTTGTTCGAAAATGAACAGTGGATCCTAAGTAACGCGAAAGTGCACTTAAGCGAAAGTGCACTTTTGTGAAGCACAGTTCAACAAACCGTTCAGGGAAACTGAAGCCCAGAGGCACACTACAGTGCGGAATAGGGAATTTACCTGTTCCTCACTGTAGTGTGATCTCAGAGTCGGTATATGGGGGGTGTGAAAGGCGAAGCCCCCCACTCAATGTAATGTTAGTAAGTATTTTCTGTTTTTTATTTATCTTTTTATCGGTTTGTTGAACCAAGTTTTGTGAAAGTGCACTTTTGAATAAGTGCACTTTCGTGTAACTGAGCGGTCTACTGCTCTTTTTGAATAAGTGCTATTCGATTAAAAGCAGTAGACCCATATATGTGTATATATATATATATATATATATATATATACACACACAAATATATACATATACATACAAATATATACACATATATATATATATATATATATATATATATATATATACATATATGCTTATCTATTTATCTATATATATATATATATATATATATATATATATATATATATATTACATATATATTACATACTTATATATATATATATATATATATATATATATATATATATATATATATATACATATATACATACATACATACATGTATAGATATGTCTGTATTATATATATATATATATATATATATATATATATATACACACACACACACATATTTTTTTCAAATCTAGGTGCTTAGGATTTCCCTCTCTCTTCCCCCGTTGGCTGACCTGGTGTGACTCAGTTTGAACTCTCCAGTTCCCCACAAAACAGAGTCTACAGGACTGCAATCAGTTTCTCTCAGCATTTAAGCAGATTGAACTCTACGGTTCCCCAAAAAACAGAGTCTACAGGACTGCAATCAGTTTCTCTCAGCAGTTAAGCAGAGTAGGTTGCACACAAAAAGCATTTATTAAGCTTTCACTTACAGTGCTGTGTAATTAAGCAGGTCACCATTTTGGTCAGCCTTAGGGCTCTTTTTCTACTTGAGTGTTTGCCTCCTTCCCCTGTAACTTAAGTAAACTGACTCTTACATTAAGAAGTATAATACTTACCTTATAGCTTTAGGACACCTTAGGAAACCTTTTAAACTGCAATAGCCTGACATTTGAACAAGTAACCCTTGTAAAAATTCCCAAACTTGTATACTGTTGTTCTGCCTTTCCTGCTGAACATAAGTGAAATTACAGTGCTGAGTGCAAGTAACATTAAAATTAAAGTACTGAGTGCAAGTAACATTATAGTGCTGAGTGCAGATTTTAGGTCCTTACATTCAACTTACCTCTGGTGTGGTGTCTTGAGTCAATCATGGTATTCCCTGTAACCACTCCTACTGCCTTCTCTTTTCTCCCACCCCCTCTTTCCTCAAACAGGTTAAACTCCTACAATTCAGTACAGGCATCATTTTCAAATCTAGATGCTTAGGATTTCCCTCTCTCTTCCCCCTTGGCTGACCTGGTGTGACTCAGTGTAAGTTTCTTCATTGTATGGATCTTTTACGTTTTTTTGTGTAACTGGATGACCTGCTGCTAAATTCTGATTCTGCACAGACTGCTCTATTTTATTGCAGAGGCTCTATAAGTAGCTAGTGACTTTACTGAATTTCTGTGGTAATATTTTTGTTTAAACTGAAACTGTACCTAGAGAAAGTGTATAATCAGAGATCCTACTTGCTGCATGTGTTTTTAATGTTTAAATTGCACACACACATTGAAGAAGTGCTTTTATGACTTGAATAACTTGGGCTAGCTATACCTGAAGTGCTTTTACTGACAATTTTCCAGTTGTACAATTGTGAACAATTGATTTAGTTTTTCTGGTATATCTTTAAAATCTGGCAAGTGTTTATTTACTGCATTGCTCTCTTGCTTAGGTTTCTTAGCTATAAATCTTAGTTCATTCTGAAGTATGCTACTTTAACCCCTCCACTATCAAACCTTTCTGAATGTATTATTATAAAATAACTGCCTGCTGTTGCCTTCATGCTTACCCTAGAATCTCTGCTTTTCTCTTTTCTTAGTTGAACTCTAAAGTTCCCCACATAACTGAGTCTACAGGACTGCAATCAGTTTCTCTCAGCATTTAAGCAGAGTAGTTTGCACACAAAAAACATTCGTTAAGCTTTCACTTACAGTGCTGTGTAATTAAGCAGGTCACCATTTTGGTCAGCCATAGAGCTCTTTTTCTACTCGAGTGTTTGCCTCCTTCCCCTGTAACTTAAGTAAACTGACTCTTACATTAAGAACTACAATACTTACCATATAGCTTTAGGACACCTTAGGAAACCTTGTAAACTGCAATAGCCATGCTACATTTGCCCTCGCTGCGCTCGTGCTCTCTTCACTCCCCTCCCTGCCCCCAATTCTTTCCCGCCCCCAGTACCTTTAAATTTATAGTACTATAGCCACTCCCCCACTTTCTAGATCCTATCTGCTTTCATCTGGGATAATTCCTCCCACCCCCATTCTTTTACCTACATTTCAATAGCACATATTAGCTTTCATCTGGCATTCTCCCATCCCCCTTCCAGTACCTTTACCTCACCACTCTATCTTCTGGTGTTGCATCACCAGGTAAAATAGTTCCTTATCTCACTAGCTGAATCACAGATAATGATATATTCCTCTTTACTACCTCTCTTGTTTGCACCATACCTCCTTACCTTGTATGAAAACCAGTTTCTCTTGGGATTTCAGGTCCCAAAAGGCCATACTATTACCCCAGCTGTAAATCCTCCCACCTTCAACCATACTTAAAGTACCAGGTCCTATCCAACATCTTGTTCAGTCTATCAACATCTCATCCCCAGGCACATTAGCTCTAGATCCAAACACTACCACAAACTAATAAACAAGTTCCTGAAGTTTATCACCAAGTATAGACTTAACCTAATACTTTGTGGTGATATTCACCCCAACCCTGACCCACCCACTTCATATACACATACTCCCTCTACTTGCAATCTAAGCTACAAACCTACAATTAATAGGCCAACTAACTCTCTACTAGCCTGTCATCTCAATATTAGAAACATTAATAACAAGGTACATGCACTTCTGGATGTCCACTCCCCTGAGATTCCCTGTTTATCTGAAACCTGGTTAAAACCTAACACTACAGACAATGAAGTGTTACCACCTGGGTACAACATACACAGGCTGGATCCTGCTTCTAGGAAGGGGGGTGGGGTAGCTGTACTCTGTAAAACTGAGTTGAATGTCACCATAGATGTAATATAACCACCTCAGATTAATAACTTTGAGATTCTTGCCACCAAATTGCAACTTAATAAAAATAAATGCATTAATATCATCTGTATGTACATACCCCCAGGTAACACTATATCTACAATCCTGCACTGGCTATCATGTCACTACCCCCAAGAAACCCTACTACTTGGAGACTTTAACATAGACTGGGGCACCTGTTACTCAGAATCCCCAACCTCCCATATTAACTTGCATGCATTTACACAAATCATATCCACCCCTACCAGGATAGGTAATCCCAACCAAAAAATAAAGCATACTTGACTGGGTACTCATAAATAGTCACCCCCAACTGTACACTTCTGGTACCCTCCCTGATGGCCTAAGCGATCACCTTCTCACATATGTAATTAAGCACAAAACCATTAATTCCCTACAACCCTTACTCAGAAAGGTTAGAAACAATATAAACTTTGACCCTGCCAAATTCCAACAAGAACTAAACTCATGTAATTGGTCTATTCTAAAACACCTCCCCTTAGAGGAAGCAATAGCATACTTTAAGAACAAATTCCTTGAGATTCTTGATTTGCATGCACCTGTTCATTCAAAGAGAACAATGGCAAAAACTGTGCCATGGCTTTCTAAAGAGTCTAAACTCAAAATTACCCTTAGAAACAAAGCATGGGCTTTATGGTGTTCTTCTAAAGACCCCCAAGATCACATTAAATACAGGCAATCCAGGAACGAAACTAAAAAATCAATTTTAGAAGACAAAAAACAATACTACTGTAATTTACAGACAGCAAATCAAAATAACCCTCAGAAGTTTTGGGCAGGTTTAAATAATCTACTACATCCTGGGCAAACTTCAACCCCAATCCCTGCTGCTACTATTGATAAAACCCCTGAAGATGTTTCTGACAGTTTTAACCGATTCTTTACTGAGAAAATTCAAGCCCTAGCTAGCCAACTACCTCCTAGCTCCCCGGTCCTGAAAGTAGCACTCCTAGAAACCTACTCACATTCAGCTTCCAACCAGTCGCCACTTCACTTATCCGTACCTTGATCAAAAAATTAAAACCCACTACACTTTCTGCTGATCAACTCCTGCAGTACCTACAAAAATCAGCTGATGCTATTGCTTACCCCGTCTCAATACTAATCATTCGAACCATAGTAGAAGCTAAAATTCCCACCATCTGGAAAATATCCTATGTAATCCCACTTCACAAAAGAGGCAGCTCTACTGAATTCTCCAACTATAGGCCAATAGCTATACTCTCTCCACTTGCAAAGATTATGGAAAAATGTATTCATAGACAACTCATGCACCACCTAATCCAGAATCACCTTCTGGCAACACTCATCATGGCTTCCGTGCTCATCACAGCACTGCTTCTGCCCTCCTAGCCTTTAGCAACACCATAAACCATAATCACAATAATAATTATATATCCTCAGCCCTCTTCTTGGATCTTTCCATAGCATTCGATATGGTTGATCACCAACTTTTAATCCACAACCTGCAAGCGTTCTGTCTAGATACTAGAGCCCTTCAATGGTTTCAATCCTACCTGAATGGTCGACAGCAGGCTATCCTCTGGCAGAACAAACTCTCTAACCTTCTACCTAACACCCTTGGAGTACCACAAGGCTCTATACTAGGGCCCTTGCTGTTCTCCATCTTCATTAACGACCTTTATACTGTCATCCCAAAAGTCAGCTGTATCCAATATGCTGATGACTCTACTCTGATTTGCTTGGCCACATCTCCAATAGAGTTATGGTCAGCTACCCAGACCACCTTTAATACAATAGAAAACTGGCTTTCTGAACGTCGTCTGATCCTAAATCCCAAAAAAACTAAAATGCTGTTTTTTTCACCAACACGTAAGTCTACCACTTTCACCTTTACCATAAATTCAAATGATGGCACAATAATCTCCCCTGACCCCTCTACAAAACTATAAGGTGTCATCATAGATAATAATCTAAAATTCGACCTACATGTTAACCAAACTATCAAAACCATCAATAAAAAACTAGGGTCACTTTACAGAATAAAAGTCTTCCTAACCCCTCCAGCTAAAATTACCATAGCTCACTCTCACCTTCTTTCAACCCTTCTGTATGCATCCCCTCTACTCTCGAATTTAAACAAGACTGTCCTTAACAAACTCTCAATTTGCTATAAGCACATTGCCAGGTTTTTCACTGGGCTGCCATTTAGGACACATCATTGCATCAATCTAAACCAGCTTGGGTGGCTTGAACTACCCAGCCTAATCCAGTATAACCAACTGATTATGGCCTATAAAATCCTCTATAATCTGGACAATACTCCTGCACTTAAAAATATTATCACCCCCTATAACAATCCTAGACCGCTTTGATCCTCTAACAAACATTCAGACTAGCAAAATTAATAACACAGCTGGTGACTCTCTCTTTGCAAACTCTGTAAGTAGATCCTGGAACTTTCTTCCAGCTGATATTACCTTACTTTCCACCTTAGGTCAATTTAAAACTGGACTCAAACAACATTTGTCACTTAACTGGCTATGTCACTGTATCAAGCCTGACTAACTCTCTCTAGAATGTGTAAAAATCTGTTAACCATCTTACTGTGTAATTTAATTTAATCCTGATTTACACTTGGGATTAACTCTAATCTGTGGAACTTGTTTAACTTGCTTACTTATGTAATCTCTGTAAATAATCTGTTTGTAATATGTAATGCTGGTATTATGTAATGCTGTATCTGCTTACCAATGGAGATTTTCTACCCGGGCCTCCGCTGAAAATGGACATGCATCCAGTCAGACTATCCCGGTAAACAAATGTAAAATAAATAAATATATATATATATATATATATATATATATATATATATATATATATATACACAGATCTATATATATATATATATATTTATATATATATATATATGTGTGTGTGTGTGTATACATGTCCCAAATATGTTGCTGATGGACCACCCACAACTGGGGCAGCATGCACAGTTTGATACAAAAGCAGCCATGACACTCACATCTGCCCCCTCCCCCCATAGTCCAAATAAATGAGTGAACAGTACACTGCTACAAAATCATGATAGGCCATACACAATGGCCAGACATACAACAATCTCTTAGCAAAACAAATAAAATGTCTGAACATAGCAAAGAAAAATACAACCAGCCAGTAATTCACACATGTTTATTATACTCTGATGTCTTGGCCTATGCCTTCAAGGAGTAAACATCACCAACAATATATGCCTTAATCTCAAGAAGCAATTAACACCTAATTGCATAGGTTGTAGCTCAGACAACTCCAGGATGTCTTCCTCACAAGTAAAGTAAAAGGCCAGTGCCCACATGGAGTACTCATTTATAAGAGTGTATTAACATGACATTGGCTATTGGTGAACTATACAACTAGTCTGCATGCAATTAGCAAGTGGGTAACCCCAATAGGTGCACAGGCCATCACCTGGTCATGAGCATCACCTACAAAAGCCATGCTGTCACCTATTCAAACCAGCTCTATCCCTGTAGTGCACAGAGAAAGAGAGAAATAACAAATGAAACATAAAGTGGAAAAGAGAAGAAATAAAAAAGGTAAGTGGAACATGTGCGCAAGTAATTGAATGTAGTACTTGGTCTGTAATAATGGGAAATATGATTTGGAGGAATATATATCCCAACAAGACATGCTGCATTAATGTCCTGCTAAACAACTGCTATGGCCATAGCATCTGGCACTCTCTGCAGTGGGAAATATCACAGACATACCTCTCAACTGTACAGATCCTCACAGAATGTCCACATTTTACCATCATGTACTTTTGACAGTTCCTCCTGAGATCTGTACTTTTCTGGCAAATAGCTATGGATTGAAGGCATCAGGTAATGATAAACACTTAAGTTTAAGACTCCACATCCTTAAGAATATTCACTGTAATATTAAATGAATCATTCTATGAACTTTCTATGTTTATAACAGGTATATTTAAAGTCTGTCCCTATTTATCCCCCCATCATTTTAGGCATTGTCCAGATGTGATGCTCTAAGAGATTGTGAGGTGGGATCACAGCTCAGGAGCCTGACTCACCTTGGAAAGGACAGCTCATATATAACAACCGCAGGGGTGTCTGTCAAACAGTTGTTACTGTGCCACTGCTAGGCCAGTTAATGGGATTTTTTCCATATCCATTTTACCTGTGATTATGAGTATGACACATTTGCCTTGTAAAGCTAAGACACCTATAGAGGGTGTGTGGATAGTAGTGTACTGTTGCAGACATGTGAATTGAACTGCATGTGATATATTGGGTTAATAACATTCAACTGCACAGTGTTATGCTGGATAATAAGCACATTTGTGACTGATGTCTGTAGTCACATACTCATATACCTGTGTTATGTCAGCCACACCACTGGCAGGTCTGAGAGCAATGGCATTATAGCACAATAGCCTACTTATGACTTTTGGGCATCTTCCAGGTTATCACAGTGATGTCAAACCCTACTGTGCAATGAACATACTAATGTATGGTGCAGCTATTTTAATACAGTATTAATATTGATGTCCCTTTTGACACCCATTTATGTGTGCCATTGTCCAGATGTACTGCTGTAACAGGTTGAGAAGTATGATTGAGCAGCAAGACTGTAAATACAGTGTGCCATACTTGCATCCAACAGAAATGTATACCAGGTATCCCCTGAGTGCATGTATGTATGCATATGTTCAGCTGGAAGGCACAAAACTAATCACATGGGTTTCAAGCAGTCAGATAAATAGGTTGTGCATGTGGCACATGTGTAATATCAGTGTCAGTGCATACAACAGACATATATGTGTACAACTACTGGTGGTTGCATTGCCATGACACTGATGTGGGTACTGGAGTAGGCATGATTATCAGGTATTAATCAAAGAAGTGTCCACCTGTGTTATGACCCTCTGTCCATAACTAACAATGCCAGCTATATCAACACCAATATTCAGTGGATATCACAAGTGTACACACCCCTGCTGGAATGCCAGGTTTGTGTGCTGTATGACAATCAGGCCACAGAAGATCATGTCATAATGTTTCTCATCTTGAATATGACCCCTAACTTGTACAATTCCATTGAAATACAATCAAAGGTGTTTCTTGGAAGGTGAGCAACTATTGCCAAGTAAAAATGTGCCATGATGTTAGAGTCCATACCAAGACGGATGAATGCTGTAACCATCTCAAGAGGTGCATACACAAGTGTAAGGGTGTGTACACTCATTCAACTGGCTTATTGTACTGAGTATTATTTCCATATGTTTTTACAGACCAGGTTGTTATGTTTTCAATTGAATTGTACAGGCTATAGGTCACACTACAGGTGGGAATTGTTATGAAACAAGTTCTTGTGGTGTCATGTTCCAATTGTACAAATATCAGGCAGTGTATCAGGGCTTTGTATCCTTTGTATCCACTGTAGGTTTATGAACACAGCAGTACCTGACCTGTATATCCAACCTCCACCAAGGTAGAGTAATCCCCTTTGGTGGACAGCAGCAATACACAAACCACATAATAGGTTGCTACATTGGCTGTACAGGGACACATAGGTGCAGGCAGCAAATTTAAAGCAAGTCCACCTTTATCTGAGTAAGCAGGTGATGTCCTGTAAGGCTGACTATGACTATGAATCAGACATATCCACACCACCAAGGACAATTGCAACTGTGTCTCCACGTATGTTGTAAGTCTCAGATGAAACAACACAATTCACCCTGTACTGGGGGTAAAGAACACCTCATACACACATGCCATGGATATAGACAACCTGCATTACACAGGTTAGGTGGGAACATCGCCACCCTGTCCACCTCAGTCATACATGGAGATATGCACATCAATCACACTCCTCCCCTCAGCAGTGGTGAGCATGTACATATTGCCTACTGATGGCAACAACAGGGTATCTCCATGGGGCATAATAACATCAGTGTCTGCCTCCTACATGAACTCAGGTATGTGCGTAGAGCTCCATCACACACCACAGTCAAACACAGACCTGCCACCATACACACACTATCCACAAGGAAGATGACCACTGTCAACCCTCTACACAGAACTGAATGGAGGATAGAGAATTATGCAATCAAGTGTCCAACATTGAGGGGAATAAGATAGCTCAGGGGCAGGCGTGTAATGCAAGCTGCTATAGCCATGATAGCTTGGAGGTTTCCTGTGTAGTCTGGATTATTTGCAAGTAATATCCACTGTTGATGTGCATTTTGACAACCATATGAGGTCCTGTGACCTTTTCCTGTTTATGTTTTCCAGGTAACATGCAGAGTGCTCACCTAACAGCATTCTCTGTTGGGGAAACAAACATCATCACCCACTATGTGATTGGACATTATGTCCTGTTATGTGGACGGAGAGCAGAAGATGTGGGAGAGTACTGCCCTGTGGAACAGTGTGGTGCACAGGGTAGATGATGCCAGCCTGCACAGCAGGACTTATGTGCATGTGCAGCATCAGGCCACTGACTTCAAATGCCATGCCCATCAATGGGCTGCTGCTGTAGAGAGGGACCAGCTAGCCACAGGTGGGGGCCCAAACATCCAGCCCCCCACTGACACCCACCAAGGAGATCCTCACCACACTTGGGCCACATACCAAATGCACAAGCCATGACACTGAGAGAAGCATTGTGGAGGTGGGTTGCACACACACACACACTGGATGAGGAGCATGCAGGTAAGGGCCCAGTGGGGATTAGTACACTAATGAATCAGACCTACATGTATCTGTATTGTATCTACATGCATGTGTCAGGTCCAAATGCATTTGTGGATGGGGTTTTCTAATGCACAGAGGTGCACATCTACGGTAAGGTCAGGACATTTTGTATTATTGTGGTTAGTACAGTAGATGTGCAGACATGCTGCATCCATCCTATACCTAGGTCAAATGTGCTGGAAATAACTCCCTCTCACAACTACCTAGGACCCTCTGGTCTGCATATGGGACAGCAGTCTGAAGCTGGTTAGTATTACATTGTTCTGTTATTGCCTGGCAATACCCCAGGCATGTGAAGCACATGCAATTTACCATGCACACAACCATCAGTAATAGCTGTATTGCTTTATGTAATAGCTATATTGCTTGTTGTGCATGTTCACTTGTACTGGGGTTAACTGTATTGCATCACAGTGGTCACCACTGGGGCCTATCTGACGTGACTTCAACATTCCTGTAACATACCTCACAACTTGTCAGTGCCACGATATCTGGACAGAGGCAAGCAAATTGTGCTCGACAAACTGCCTAGGGTAAGGTCATGCGTGACACATTACTGGTATACTGTGGATATAAATTGTGTACACACCCCTCTTAAGATGCAAGGTTTTCCTGTTACATACTAATTAGGACCACACTATGACAGTCCACACCTCTTCCAGCCTTTAATGTGACCCATAACAGGTTCAGTTCACTTGTAAAACCAAGCATCTATACTCATGTATTGCAGCTACAAGGCAGGCCACCTGTGAGGGTGGCAGATGTCCTATCAGCATGATGTTTCAGTCAGGTATGACACATCATGCTGCCATATGTGTCAGTAAACTCACTGTGGCCTATTTGGCTATAATATCACATACATGGGCATTGTTAAGGTACAGAGATCATTCCGACAATGTATAGGTTTCAAACATATGGATATTCCATACACATCTGTACAGAGGATTGCACAGTGGTTTAACCTGCTGCATGTGAGGCAGATGCTGTCACCACACTATATAAAGTAATGGCAGTGGGTGGTGGTCACCAGCCATGCATGGTATACACATCAAAATGGTATAGGCCACACATAATATGAGCTTCACCCACCCACAAAAAACAGTTGCCAGCATTAGAGCTCTTGCCCATCTAGGTATTCCTACTATAGTGCTACTCAGTTATCAGATGCGGCCCAGAGTTTATACATTTCCACCTCTTCCAAAGGTACTTCTAAGGTGGATGACATCAACAGGTCTACTAAATTGGAGTGAAGGGAAGTGTAAAGGGAAGTACACAGTCAAAAATGGAATGAGCCAGACAGTACATGATTCACACACACACTTGTCAGCATTGGGATTATAACTTCTACCTATCTAGGTAGTCCTATTATAGTGCTACACAGTTTTGAGATGTGCCACAGAGCTTATACATTTCCAGCTCAACCAAAGGTACTTTTGAGGTGGATGACATCAACAGGTCTACTAAATTGGAGTGAAGGGAAGTGTAAAGGCTAGTACACAGGTCAAAAATGGTATGAGCCAGACAGTACATGATTCACACACACATACTTGCTAGCATTGGGATTAGAACTCCTGCCTATCTAGGCATTCCTACTATAGTGCTATGCAGTTATGAAATGCGCCACAGAGTTTACACATATCCAACTGTACCAAAGGTACTTCTGAGGTGGATGACATCAACAGGTCTACTAAACTGGAGTGAAGAAAAGTGTAAAGGTTAGTACAGAGGTCAAAAATTGTATGAGCCAGGTAGTACATGATTCCACACACATACACACACCTGCCAGTATTGCGATTAGAACTCTTGCCTATCTAGGTATGTTTACTATAGTGTTACACAGTTACCGCATGTACTACGGAGCTTACTGAGCTTTTGCATGGCCAAATATGCTGATAACTGAACAACTGTGGTAAAGTATTACAGATGGCAGACAGTCTGCCTTCTGTTCCACCTGTACATCATGCTAGTTCTTTCTGTCTTGCACTTCAACTAGCATTATGGCTTGGCACTTCACCAGGTTATTGTATCATGAAATGTGGCACACCTGTGAGCCATCAGCAGTACTCATTCATCACAGATGTTGCCTCAGGATTTACTAGTTATGTCCACCCCTCCTGGCATGTTTGAAGGTGTGTTATCTGTGTTTTCACCCATTAACCTGGTGCACATGTCCATTCTGGGGTACTGTTGTAACTGCTGCATGTACGCAGACAACCCTCCCCTCTAAACTCCAAATACTCAGACCTGTGAGGGTTACCCATATATTACACAATGTGGACATATGCACTCTCCAGCAAACACTGGACTAGCAGATCAAGAGGATAAGATCAACACCTGCACAACACAATGTGGAACACGTAGCTCACCATGACACCTACTTTGACAGTGATGACATACAGTGAAAACCTATACACCTACCTTCCCAGAGACACTCAATGGACATCTACCCAAAACAGAACAGACCAGCAAGGCAGAAACCCACTCAGACACCACAACATGGTACATGCCAAGGGACACATATTTAGTCTACACAGTGTGCCCCCAACCTAAGCCCCTAAGGCTAACCACCTTGCACAATACAATGATCATGGGTAACTCAATACTGAGGCATACACATCTGACTCACTAGATTGAATATGGAGCAGGTAACAGCCAACTATCAATCACATGCCAGTATCTAACACATGACACAGACAGTCATGTCACTGCACAATAACTAGGAGTATCACTCCATATTCATGTGAGTGTGAATGACTTGGGACACACCTTCCTGGACTACATGACAAGAGACATGGTTGAAATCTCTGATTATGCGGTCCAGGCAGGTGTGACAATAGCCCTGGGCAGTGTACCACTGTCACCCAGAATGATGCTATAGTACTATCAACAGATGGTTGACTGCAACATTGGCTTACATGTTGTGTCATTCTCAGGGGATCCAGGACCTCTCTGCTTGGGATGGCGTGATTGACAGAACCCAATGACTTGCCATGGATGTTCTACATCTGTCACCACAGGGTTGCCAGGTACTGGATATGTGTCTTGCCACTCCTATGGTGCCTTATTAGGCAGTGCTTCTAAAGTTATTACCACCATAACAGCTACACATGTATGCAATATGAGGGTAATGCTGCTCAACAGTGGACATCTAACTGTCAGGATGCAGTCACTCATAGCAGTTGTTGGAGTGGAGGACACATGTCTGCTGTAATGGAGAGATAGTTCAAAGCAGCAGACAGCAGACCTGCAGTATCAGACTATGATACATCCCACAGCTGTCAACCCCCAAACATGGACCACACCACAGGTGGTGTTGTCTCTATATTCATTATGGATAAGAACACCTCCAGACTAGAATCCCATCATAATGCATTGGGGATACTTCTGGTACAACTGCCTTGGTATGATAGTGCAATCCAGATCATAGTCTGCTATGGGTCCACATCTATGTCCCTAGACTGTCAGTGCACATTCCTCAACACCCTGCCATCTCTGATGGTCCAGTGCAACACTGACATAGTACGAGTCTTCAACTACCCCTCCAACACATGGGGAATGTAGCCAATTGCCAGTACAGTGGCCCAACACTTCTGGGATTCATCATATCCATTGCCCTATACCAGCTCATACTGACCCCTGGTAGAGGATGCAACAACCTTGACCTGTGTTGACCACTTAAATATGGGACCATTGATCATCCCCAGATGTCAATCCCAGCATGGTGAAATTCACACAGGCTGTAATCAACATGAAACTCAACATGTCAAAAACACCCCCCCACAAAGATAACCGCATGGCAAACACTTTCTAAAGCTGACTTTGCAGCCATAAAAATAGGGGTGGATGTCTTCACTGCACCCATGGCAATGGGATGTAGCTGCATGACTGTGGAATCATACATATAGTCACTGTACAAACAGGTACATGAATGCACGGAACTAGCCAGAGCCGACAGAACCTGGACACTGTCCTCCAAACACTGGAAGACAATGTGATGGTCCCCTGCCATTACTAAAGTGTACATCAGAAGGACACTGTTGCAGGGAAAGGTGGTGTCCCATGACAGTTGAACTCCCTTATTAGTCTCAAACACAACATTGGATACCTCATGGAGTCCCCAACAGGCATCTATGGCAGCAGAGATGCAGCATACACTGACAACAGTCACAACAGCCTTGATAGTTATATCAACAAAATCCACAGCATTAAACACAAGTGCTGTGAGTTACTGCACAAAGCTAATGCCTACCCTGAGACAACAGATATTGGCCAGTCTTGGCAACACATTCAGTGCCAGCTTTACCCCCTCACCCCCCACAAGTGAAATACTGAGTGAATGCGTTCTCACATGCTGTATCCCATTTCCATTCTAGGCATCTGTGTGTCACCAGGATGTGGCCCTGCAGCAAGGCCACAGGGTATGGCAGTGTGGTGGCACATCCACCATATCATAGTCAGGGTACAGTATGTGCACGGTAATTCTCAGTCTGTAACACAGTGATTGCATATGCCTCACAGATTATAGGGCTGAGTGTTGTACATAGGTACATGTTGATGTACAACATCTGTTGTAGAATGGAAAACGGTACATGCTCTGGTTTGGACACACCTCCAATTGCTAATAACCACAGCTACAGGGGATATTCATCAACCAAACACACTGGGATTACTATTCACACACACACACACACACACACACACACACACACACACACACACACACACACACACACACACACACACACACACACACACACAAACACTTGCCAGTACTGAGATCCATAGGTTCATTGCTTCATAGGTGTGTAGTAGGTGAATGGGCCTGAAGGCTCTACAAAGCTAGCCCAAGGGAATACCTTGCCATCAGGCCACATGACAATAGTCCTCAGTGTGGCTCAGGAGTATAGTCACTGGGGTTGTCCCCAGGGGTGAGTATTGTATTCCCCATCCACTCACCCAGGTTTCTATTGTGGGTGGCCAGTGATGTGCCACCCATGTATGTGATCTATATTCTATAAGATGGACAGTGTCTGGGTTGTGCACATGTCCCACATGCATGTTCTTTGATGTGTTGAAGTGTGCTTGAGGTCTCTGGGGCATGTTGTGTGAACAGATTGTTATCTTCTGATGTAGCATTCCTGACCTCATTTGGTGAGACCTGGCTATGTAACTGAGGTAGTGATTGCACCTACATTGACAGCATGATACAGGTATTCAGTGGAGTTAATGGCATCTGTCCATACAGTGCATGTGTATAAGTCATGGTATTCCCTTTGTGGGGTACATTAGCAGACTCTACAGTTGTTGCAGGCATCCAGTGGGGAACATGGCAAAAGGGCTACTGTACACATTGATTGGGCTACTGAGGGGATGGAACAGGGTGCCATGTCCTTTTACTTGCTGGATGACACGCAGTCAGGAGATGGAACACATCAAAGTACTTTCTGATGTTAGTAGCACTGTTGTGGTCGTCAGGCATGTAGTCCACTACAATCACACTGTGGGTACTATCTGTGAGGCAATATGCAGGGGAACTATCAATATAGCGGTTGTTGTCTAGCCAAGTGTGTTTGTGTTTGATACATGGCTGGAAAGTGGTCTCTGAGTAATAGAAGGGTTGCATATATTGTTCACTAATCCATACTAACACATTTAGGGCTGTGGATTGTCTACACCAACCTCTATGTTGTTTGACAACTGTTGGCCTTGTAATGTGGACATTGTGCCATATACTAGGTCCTCAACATAGTAATTTAGCAAAACCCACCCCCAATAGATCCTGTTAATACACCCACACTTGCCAGTGCTGAGTTTCAAACCCCTACCTAGCTACGTGTTGCTTTTACAGTGTACTGCATTTATTACATGCGCCACAGAGTTTATAAGATGGCTGTTGTCCCAAGGTACTTCTAAGGTGAGGAATATCACCAGCCCTTGTAAATACTGGTATTGGGTGATGTAGTGGGTGAGAGATTCCAAAATCTATTTTACCCTACACACATTTACATTTGCCAGGGGTGAGGCTCAAATCTCTGTCTATCTTTTTGGACAATTATGGTTACACATTTATCACATGCACCACTGACCTTACATGGTTTAGTGTTGCCAACAGGTACTTCTAAGGTGGATGATATCTGTAGGACTGCTAAAGTCAGGCACTGAGATGTGTACTGGGTGTAAATGAGGCCAAAATCTTTAAGGTATGGACATACAAACGCTTGCCAGGGATGAAATTCAAACCCATACTTATGTAGTTATTTTTACTACATTGTTCTGCATTTATCACACGCACCATGGAACTTACATGTTGGGGAGTTGTGCAAAGGTATCTTTGAAGGTGAGTGACATCAGCAGCAGTGCTAAAGGAGGGGTAAGGGAAATGTTGTAAGTGTGAATGACCACAAAATCAGGTCTCTACAAGGATACAAACACTCACATTTACACATTTGCCATGATCAGAACTCCTACCTAACTAGTTTGCTACACTATAGTAGTACGCAGTTATCACAAGCACCATGGAGCTTATATGTTGTAGAATTCTCCAAAGGTATCTTTGAAGGTGAGTCACATCAGCAACAGTGCTAGAGGAGGGGTAAGGGAAGTGTTGTAAGTGTGAATGACCACAAAAACAGGTCTCTACAAGGATAAAACACTCTCTCACACAGTTGCCTGGATCAGGATTGTAACTCCTACCTAACTACACTATAGTATTATGCAGTTATTGCAAGTGCCATAGAAGTTACATGGTAGGGAGTTGTCCAAAGGTATCTTTGAAGGTGAGTGATAGCAGCAGTGCTGAAGGAAGAGTACGGAAGATTTAGTGAGCATGAATGGCCTCAAACACATTCATCTAGAAACACACACACACACTCACACAACTTTACATTTGACAGGACTGAGATTACAACTGCTACATGGATACCTATTTGTACAGTAGTGTTACATAGTTATCACAAGCACCACTGACACTATAGGGCTGAGGGCTAACCAAAGGTATTTCTACAGTGAATGACATCAGCACATCATTTGATATAGGCCAATGGGATGTGTAGTGGGTGGGACAGGCCTCATAATGGGATTCTCTCTGTCGCTGTCTGTCTTTCTCTTCCCCATGACTCTGTGTGTGTATGTTTGACATATTATATTATGCTAGCCTTAGATATGTGTGTGTATTCCTATCCATTGTGTGTGTGTGTGTGTGTGTGTGTGTGTGTGTGTGTGTGTGTGTGTGTGTGTGTGTGTGTGTGTGTGTGTGTGTGTGTGTGTGTGTGTGTGTAGTATTAATGGTGTACAATTTGGTGTGTGTGTGCACAGACAGCTATGAATAACTGATATCTGTAGTCCACTGTGTTGTGAGACATGGGATTCATTGCTCTAAGTGTAGGAGCATGTCCATTATGACCTTCTATATTGAGTGTGCACATGCATTCCAGGGAGGGTTGGACTCCAGTTCAGGGTTTTGTGTGCAACAGCTACACCTAGAAAACTGTTTCTGCAGGATATCTGTAGATAGGTTGCCAATATGGAGACACAATGGGCTTAACATACAGGGGATACTGTAACTATTGCTGTCTGTGCTGCTTGTGTGACATGTTTAGTTGAAGCATAGATATTCTGACATATGTACTGTTTTACACTGTGAAGTGTTATGTCATCAACTACTGACAGTTATCATTCTTTGCTCACAGTTATTTATTGGGAAATACAAGATGAATGAAGCTGAGACCAATATTCTTTAAAATATAGACTACACATTCTGACACACACCTGCCATTGTGTAGGGGTAGCTACAGACAATAGATTGCTGGTTCTGTGTAAATTGTGCAGCACCTTGTTAGTATGCTGTCTGAGGTTCCCCTCCTTGTGCTTTTCTCAGCTTCAACAAATGGCCATATCCTACTGGGGTCATACCTCTCAGCTGTACAGATGCACCCAAGTTATCCAGAGACAGGATTCGTATATCTGGTTAGTTTACCTTTACATTGTGGTTTACACGTGGATTTGTGGCTATTCATTCATGAGTTTGCAGTCAGTAGTAGTATGGGCGGACGTTAGAGTTTCAGACTTCACACATTCCTTGACATCCATGCTTTTACTCCCCCCTCTGTTATTCTCTCCTCCACCTAACATTATGCAAGCAATATCTCAGAGGTATCCCTATAGTTGGACCTTTATCTGAGTAGTATTTTTGGCCTAATCCACAGTCCTTACCATAGGACATGGGGAGGCATGCTACTGGCATTTGTCAACATGGCCTTGCATTTGTTTTCTGTTTACTGTTAGGTTGTTAGTTGGGCCCCCCTGACATTCCATACATTGGCACTATGGGTGAGGCATGGGCCTTTGCCAGAGGACTGTACACCATTTGAGAGTGCTGCAGGTCATCTGTTACTGCATTTCTACATGGGATTGTGGGGGTGGGTGCACACCTGCATACTTTAACATTTGAAATGACTGTACTGATATTTCGGTTACTCTGTTGGCTTACGTTTCATATTGTATTGTTAACTATCATGCAGACAGGAGGCATAGCAGTAGAGTACGCATGTTAGATCTTAATAGCATATATTTCAGACTTATTGCCCTTCAGAACTGGAATGAAACTTCCAGACCTGTTGTAGTATGTCTGTGTAGGTCTTGTGGGGGGCTGTTCACCATTGCACTCATATGGTGGCTTTACCCCAGCCTTTCTTCATGATCATCTACACCTGTCCTGCTGGGTGAGGTTGATGTTGGATATGTGACCCTCACTGACATCCATGTGTGTGACCTATTGACACCCACAGTTCTTTGGGCCATCACATGTACTGTAGTGGGGGTTGTCACCTTGTGTCGTGCTGCCTAGTATGTTGACACCAGTATTTGTTATAAATTTCCTGCTGTCCCATATAGCTGTCTGCTGCTATCCCATTCAGCCACCCAATTCCCTTGCATGCTTGCATCCATATCATACATACAGGTATGAGAACATACTACTCCATTCAGTAATTGATAGGAAGAGTGACTTACTTTGTTTTACTGGGCCAGTACTGAGGACAGTGCTGGAGGGCTGACTATGTTGGATGCACATAGTACACTCCCTGTATATGGTAAAGCTCAGGTTGTGTCATGTTTGGCATCCCTTTTACTGTGTGTGCGAGTCAGAGAGAGATATCAGTCCCTGGGTCCCTACAGTGTCAGTGTGTGTGCTATGCGTTGCCTCTTTGCCAAGGCCTGGGCATACTGTGCACACCTCCTTCTACCTACAGGGGCAGGTTCAGGATGTTCCTCCTCCGAGTCCTTCTGTGCCTGTGTTGGCCTTGGCAATGGTCGGGGACTGTGTGGCCCTGCCCCATGCTGTTCCTGCTGCAACTGTTTCCAAAGGATCACATTGTGTAGCATGACACATACTATGAACATTTGTGTACATGTAGCTGGAGAGTACTGCAAGGCTCCACTGGATATGTCAAGGTAGCGGCACCTTGACTTGAGCATCCCAAACACATGCTCTACAATGATCCTGGTTTGTGTGTGTGCCTTATTATGGTGTTCTTGTTCAGGTGTGTGTGCATTTCTGATGGGTGTCATCAACCACATCTCCAGTGCATAGCCAGCATCCCCCACTAGACGGCCATATGGGATGTCCCCTCTGGTAAATACCTGATACAGCTGTGAGCAATGCCAGATGTGGGAGTTGATAGCTTCCAGGGCTGCCAGCACACACATTCATGATAATGCCCTGAGCATTGCACACAACCTGCCAGTTGATAGAAGGGAAGCCCTTGCAGTTTATGTAGGCCCTGCCCTGCTCACCAGGTGGTGCTTTGATGTGGATGTGCGTACAGTCTATAGCAACAACTACCTCAGGGTATTCTGCTATATGGTGGAAGAGACACATACTTGTGGTCAGCACCTCATGGGCAGTGGGGAAATATATGTGCTCATTGGCATGTTGTGTTATGGTATCCAGGAACTGGTGGAATACCCTGGATGCTGATGCCTGTGAGACCCCCATGATATCCCCACTTGGTCTTTAGACGGTACTTGTGGCTAGTATTCTTAAGCCTAGACATACCTTGGTATCCACTGGGATGGGTTCCCCTCTTTTAGTTCTGTGCATAAGGCGTAGCTGGCACAGCTCAACAATTTGCTGTAAAATATCCCTGTCCACCCTATAGCGCTCTACTATCTCCAGCTCATGTAGGCCCTGGTAGGTTACCCTGGGTCTGTATACTCTTCTCCTCCTCCTCACTGTGGGTCGGTTGTCAGCATTCTCCTCCTCACCACCCTCAGTCTCTAGCACATACTGATGGAGTAAAGCAGCAGCAGCCTCTACCATTTTCAGTTAGCTTTGCCAGTTAAAAATCCCTCATCTGTGTACACTAGTGGTGTTGAGTTTGTGGGAAAAAACAGTCTGTAGGGTATTTGCATAGTTTATATTAGTGTGCTGGGCTGCTGCATGTGTAATTGGCTGATTCTGATACATTCCACCTGCCAGCTATACTAGTTCTCCTTGATTGTCTTCCTAGTACTGTTTCCCCTTCCCAGTTCCTCCCTATTTAAGCCCTGAGATGCACCGTGCATACCCAGTGCTCAAATGTAAACAGTGCTGCCATTTTCTTTTTTTTTTTGTTTAAAACCTGGTGCGCAGCACCCGCACCTGTTTAGGCTATGTACACACTGCTCAGGAACATCTGACACACCCCCTTCCTTAGCTGTGCTTAGCTAAGGGCAAACATAGGCCACAGAGCTCCAATGAGCTTACAGCAAGCATGACACACCCCCTTATGAAGTCATTCAGCTCTTATATTTGCACTGTTGTATTGCTGCACCTACACAGTTAGGTACAAGTTGACACTTTGAGGAAATCTGTGATTCAGTATAGCTCCCCTCATTTGTATACCCCAGTGTGTAAGTCGTTAGTTACTGCACTTAGATGGACCCTTGCCCCTTGACTACCACTGCTCCCTGGTATTGTTTACATTCTGCATGCCATTGACTATAATGGCAAAATGCAGGATTATCTTAATGTTGACTTTTCTCATTTTTGTTTATTTTCGGCATGATCCCATTTGCACGCTGCTGCCCTAAGCTTAAACAGCCGTGATCGGCCAAAGAAAAAGTTTAATTTTATAAAAAATAAACTATTATTAATGCCAATGGCTTTATATTTGGCCATTGGCATGTGTGTTTGCAATACATGCTTTCCATGAGCTGTCCTGCCTCGATTTGCTCAGATGCAGAAATGTATTCAGTTACTAACTGAATACATTTCTGCTCTAACACTGTTCCTGCACGGAGTCCAGCCATCTTCGTGGATCACAAAATCACCTCATTTGCATGTTTTTTACCAGCAAATGAGGTGATTTGCATCCCACACAGCTTTCCATGCAAGAACAGTGTAGAGCCACTCATGCACATGAAAATGGCACTTTCCTAGATTGCTCGGTGGCCATTTTCCATGCAGGAGCTCCTACACTATTCCTGCACGGAATCCAGCCATTCATGAATCCCGGGTATAAATTTTGTAGTGGTGTAATACATGTGATGTCGATACAATTATAATAGAAGACACATGTCCCCAGATTCTCAAAAGCTTGCATGGAGCTCAAGCAGGCAATATGTCTGCTGTGTGATCGATCCAGGAACAGCCTGCAGGGGTGTGCACGAGCGCTCCTGCACAATCTTGCATGGACTAAGCCCTGGTATGCAAATCACCCTATTTGCAGGTGAAATCCATGCAAATGAGGTGATTTTGCAATCCAGGAAGCTTGCAACAATCCGTGCAAGACTAGTGCTATCTGCAGAAATGTACTCGGTAAGTAAACGAGTACATTTCTGCAAAATCCAAAACAGAGCTATGACAGCTCAGAATAAAGGCTGCATATCAAGTAGTAAACATGCCAATGGCCAGGTATAAGGCCATTGGCATTGCAAACAAAAAAAATAAACAACTTTTATTTTTTTTTTAGCCAATCTCAGCTGCTTAAGAGTAGGGCAACGGCACGCAAATGGGATTGGGGGGAAAATAATAAAATAAACCTAAAAATAAGCATTCTAACTAAAATCAATATTCTGCCATGCAAGTCAATAGCAGGCAGAAGACAACCTGGCCAGTGAGCAGTGGTTGCTAAGGGGGAAGGCTCAGTGGGAGACATGTAACTATGCATTAGCAGGCAAACCTATGCAAATGAGGGAAGGATAGTGAATCCCCATTTAGCCTAGGAGGTAGGTGACATCATGGGGGGGTGTCAGGCATACTTTAAGTGGATTGGAGCCCTGTGGCTCGTGTTTGTTCCTAGCTTACCACAGCTAAGCTAGGGGGTGTGTCTAAACCGGCCTAGCCCTCTTTACAAAGCCTAAATGGGTGTGCATGCTGCACACCAGGTTTTAACGGAAGAAAAAATAAGTTAAAGCAAGAAATAGCAGCAGTGTGCACATTTGAGCACTCTGCGCGGCACACACATGGGCTCAAACAGGAAGGCAATGGGAAGGGAAAACAGCAATAGGAACATAATTAAGGAGAACTAGCTTAGCTGGCAAGTGAAATGTATGAGAGCCAGCCAATTACACAGGCAGCAGCCCAGCCCAGAACACTGCTATAAACTATGCAAACACCTACCCCTCCGGTTTTCCCATACTCTACACCACTGATGTAAACAAGCAAGGAACTTTTAACACTCACAACTGCAAAATGTTAGGGGCTGCAATAGCTACCATACAATTACTTGTGGAAGAGGCTGAGGGTGGTGAGGATGTGAATGCTGCTGAGCAACCCATAGTGGGGAGACAGAGAAGAGTGTACAGACCCAGGGTAACCTACCAAGGGCTACATGAGCTGGACATAGTGGAGTGCTATAGTGTGGACAGGGACCTCCTACAGCAAATTGTTGAGCTGTGCTGGCCATGCCTCGCACACAGAACTAACAGAGGGGAACCCATCCCAGTGGATACAAACGTATGTGTAGGCCTACGAATACTAGCTACAGGTACCTTCCAAAGGCCAACTGGGGATATGATGGGGATCTCACAGGCATCAGCATCCAGGGTACTTCACCAGTTCCTGGATGCCATGTCAGCACGTCGGTGAGCATGTTTAATTCCCCAACACCCGTGAGGCATTGGCCAGCAATATGCAACTGTTCCACCAAATAGCAGAATACCTTGAGGTAGTGGGTGCTATAGACTGCACGCACATATGCATCAAAGCACCACCCAGTGAGTGGGGTAAGGTCTACATCAACTGCAAGGGCTTCCCCTCCATCAACTTCCAGGTCATGTGGGATGCTCAGGGCATAATAATGAACGTGTGTGCAGTCTGCCCTGGAAGCTATCACAATTCCCACATCTGGCATCTGACGTAGCTGTACCACAGATTTGCCAATGGGGACATACCACACGGTCACCTAGTGGGGAATGTTGGATACACACTGGAGCCATGGCTGATGACACCCATCAGAAATGCACACACACTCGAACAAGAACTCCATAATGAGGCACATGCACAAACAAGAATCATAATAGAGCGTGTGTTTGGGATGCTCAAGTCAAGGTTCCAGTGCCTGGACACATCCAGTGGAGCCTTGCAGTACTCCTCAACTATATGTACCCAAATTGTCCTTGTATGTGCCATGCTACACAATATAATCCTGCAGAAACAGCTGCAGCAGGAACAGCATGGGGCAGGGCCACACAGCCCCCCATCATTACCAAGGCCTGCATGGGTACAGAGTGACTCGGAGGAGGAACAACCTGAGCCTGCCCCAGTAGGCAGAAGGAGGTGTACCCAGTATGCCCTGGCCTTGGCAAAGAGGCAACGCATAGCACATACACTGGCATGGGAGGAACCCAGGGAATAACACCTACCTCTGACTCTCACATACAGTAAAAAGGGATGCCAAACATTACACTACCTGTGCCTAACCATGTGTAGGGAGTGTACTATGTGCATCTGACATAGTCAGCCCTGCAGCACCACCGTCAATACTGGGACACCCACAAGGTAAGTGATTCATACTTGCCAGTCGGGGGGGTCACATACCCAACAACAGTCACAGCCAGCAGGACAGGTGTAGACAAATGCAAACAAAGGCGGTGCTATGGCCTCTGAATGAGGCCTATGGGCAACCCCCCCCAGGCCTACACAGACTGACTACAGCAGGCCAGGCAGTGGGATGTCAGTTGTGAAGGCTAGGAAGTCAGACACGAATATGTAGGTAATTATAAGCTAAGGTCTGTAGTACACTCGTATGCCACTAGCCAGCGCAGTAGGTAAGACCACAGACTGAAATGGAGTACCTGACATACCAGTACAGTCCTAGCAAATGTGTACAAGTGTCAGGTGTGCCCTCCCATCCTACGTAGACATATAGTAACAGTCAGGTGTGCCCCCCCAATCTTGTGTAGAAATGTATAAATAGTCAGGTGTGCCCCCATGCAGAAATGTAGTAACAGTCAATGCCAACTGATCGATTGATACCCTGCTGAGACAGCATGCAACCTGTTGGTGTACAACACAAACATCAGCACTGCAGTACAAACTACCTGAACTTGACCCACACATGCAATACAGATGGCCATACTGGGCATGCTCATACACATACAGGAATGAAGGCAATGTAAGTCAACAACATACTGAAAGGTCACACTGGGCATGCTCACACACTTAAACACATGAAGGCCATGTCTGCAAACACCAGTGGACCAGACATATCTGGCAGTCACAATTGTTAGTGGAGACATACATCAGTATGCACCACTCATTCCTTGCACACACAGTGGATAGGAATACAGACATGTATGTCAGGACAACACACTATAATAAGCCAAAGGTAGATGGACATAGATGTGTGGAAGAGGGTGACTGTGAGAAGGAGCCATCCAGGCCTATTCCACCCAGCACACAGCCAAACGGCCCCAAACACAAGAGGTGTAGATGTCACTCACTGCAGATACTAGCCACCAGTATCTGTCAGCAGTACAGACTATGTGGTGCACGTGCCAGCTGTGCAACTTAACTGTACAATGAAGTAGTCATCTAGCCACTGCATAAACTTACCTGTGAAATATGACGATGTGTGTGCCCGCATGTGGTGTTTCAACCCCTAGACGAATGGTTATTGGTGCATGCACACACACTGCCCTCCCCATAGCCCTACTATGACAAGCCTGCTGAGGTCATCCAATGTGAAATACACCTTTGGGAGAGTTGTGGCCTAGTAATCACCATGGCACATCCCATAACTCTGTATGGCTGTAGTATGATAACCTAGTTAGGTAGAGGTTCATATCCCAGATTTGCCAACTGTGTTTATGTGCATGCCTGTCTGACTGTGTAGAGAGCAATGCCTGTTAGGGTAGTCACACCTCCATCAATTTTCATGCACAACTTCAGCAAGGCTGCTGATGTCATCCACCTAAAAATACAACTCTGTGAAGATTGTAGCCCAGTAATCACCATAGCGTGTCCTGCAACTGCATACTGCTGTAGCGTACTAAACTAGTTAGGTAGGGGTTCTATTCCCAGACATGGCAACAGTGTGTGTCTGTCAGTCTGTGTAGAGCATAATGCTTTTTAGGTCAGGCACGCTCCCCACAATTCAAATGCTCAACCTTTGCAAGGCAGCTGATGTGATCCACCTAATAATACACCTCTGGGAAGCTGTAGCCCAGTAATCTCCATAGCATGTCCTGTAACTGCATACTGCTGTAGTGTGCTAAACTAGTTAGGTAGGTGTTCTATTTCCAGACATGGCAAGTGTGGACATATGTGTGTGTTCCTATGTCCAGGTAGGGAGCAATGATTTTGAGTCCATTCACAGACACTAAACCCTCCAATGGTCCACTTTGACAAGTGTGCCGATGTCATCAACTGTGTAATACACATTTGGAGAACTGATAGGCTGGTAATCTCTGTGGCGAATGCCATTACTGTGTACTGCTGTAGTGTGATAAACTAGTTAAGTAGGAGTACCCAGCCTTGGCAACTGTGTGTGTGTGTGTTTGTCTGACTCTATGTAGAAAGCTATGTTTTGTAAGGTAGGCACACCCCCTACAATTTAAATGCTCTACCTTGGTAAGGCAGCTGATGTCATCCACCTAGTAATACACCTCTTGGAAAATGTAGCCCAGTAATCTCCATAGTGTGTCCTGTAAGTGTGTATTGCTGTAGTGTGATAAACTAGTTAGGTAGGAGTTCTATCCCCAGACAAGGCGAGTGTGTGTGTCTGTTTATCTGTGTAGAAAGCAATGCATTTTAGGCTAGCCACACTCCCCACAATCCAAATGCTCAACCTTTGCAAGGCAGCTGATGTCATCCACCTAGTAATACACCTCTGGGAAGGTTATAGTCCAGTAATCTTCATAGCGTATGCCATAATTGCATACTGCTGTAGTGTGATTCAGAAACCTGGTAGGGTTCTATACCCACCCATGGCAGTTCTGGATGTTTTGTGTGTGATCCACTGTCTGTGTAGGGAGCAATGCATTTTAGGCTAGTCACACTCAGTACATGTCAAATGCCCTACTTTGACAATACTGCTGATGTCAGCCAATGTGTTATACACCTTTGGGGAAAAAGTACTGCGGTAATCACCATGGTGCATACTATAAGTGTGTAGTGCTGTAGTGTAATAAACTAATAAGGTAGGGGTTCTACTCCCAGACCTAATCGGTGTATGTGCGTGTGTGTTTGTACCCCATAACTTGTGTGTAGGAGGGTGTGCGTGTGTGACACATGAGCCCAATGTGTAGTGAGTTTTGCAATTTTCCTATATGGTGGCCCTAGTACGTATCACAATGTCCACTGTACAAGGAAAGCAGCTGTGAAATAGCCGAGAGGCTGGGGTGCATGTCCATGCCCATACATGTGACAACAAAACCAGGCAATCACAGTTAGAAACCCCAGTATTACCCAGAGCACACTCTCAACCCATGTCTCATACACACACACATGGTGAGACAACAGCCAAGATGTGTGTAGTACACTGCATATTAGTGACTGATAGTAACAATGGTGTGAATGCAGTGGCCTGCAGTGGCCATGGCACCCTGTCCAGCAGTATGATAAGCACCTAATTGCAGACAGGTTACCTTCAGTATGTTTCCCACCGGATGCCTGCAACAACTGTGGTTCCATCAAATTTGATCCGCAACGGACATACCATGGCTTACACACATGCCCTGTATGGGCAGATGCCACTAACACCAGGGAATACCTGTAGCATACTACTAATGTAGGTGCAGGGTCAACCAGCTGTCCATTACCTGGCCCCGCCACATGAGGGCGGGACTGCCACATCTGATGATTACATTCTGTGTACACAACATGGGCCAGACAGACCAGGTACACTTCCACATGCCACTGTACATGAATGTGGGACATGTGCACATCCCAAACACCGTCCATGCCATGGCATATAGAACACATACATGCCAAGCAGTCCACAGCACTGGCAATGCACAATAGTAACCCAGGAGACTGGATGGTGTAAACTGTACCCACCTGTGTGGTTCATTCCGAACACTACATCCCTTAGCCATAATGCAGACCATTCTCATGTGGCCTGATGCCAAGGTATACCCCTCACCTAGCCTTGTACAGCCATCTGGGGCCCTCAACCACTACACACCCGTGAAGCAATGCACACATGCACACCGGTACTAGCAACCTGTGTCTGTGTGTGTAGTGTATGATGTTTCCGACCACAATCACACCCAGTACCACACCCGGTGGCATACTGAAGCATTGTCTCTAATGTCAGACAGTCATATAACCTTTGACCATAGAACCCCAGGATAACCCCTGTGGGCCAATTCATACCTATGCATTACTGTATTGTGGCAAGGTAACTGGTTAGGAAATGTATTTGTTACCCAGCCAAGTGTGGTAATATGTATGGGTCCCTTACAGAGTGTGGCTGTGTTGACACTGACACCTGTTCATGTGGACAGGCTCATGTACTATGCCTACTGTATCGCAACAGTGTTGCAGATGTCACTCACCAGCACATATACATCTGGACAGCTCACCAACATGTAAACTGTGTGGTGCGTGCAATAACTGCATACACATGTGATAGCTATGCATAACAGTCAGGTGTTTGAAACCCTGTACTGGTAGGTGTGTGACACAAACAAGCTTACATTTTACTCACCCACACCTTCCCTGACATACTTTGCCCTGTTTCCACAGTGTATGTTGTTAGAAGTAAATTGCCAATCCCGCCCACACTCTCTCTGGTGGATGTGGGATGTACACCTACTTTGCTAGGCAGCAGCTTGTGTTTTGTAAGTGATGGTCCTGATCAGCTGATGGCCTCTGCACCAATTGCAGTCCTCCTCTAGCTGAGTGCATGTGGAACAGCTGTGGTAACATTCCCATAGCCAATTGCATGGTAACACACTCCAGTATCTAGGAACATCATTTTGGTGTTGGCCCTTTACATCCACTGTGAGCAAGAACTAGAACTGTTGTTTGGCAAAATGCAGCTCAGATGGATTGGCAATTTACTTCTAACAACATACACTGTGGAAACAGGGCAACACACAGGAGGGGGATGTGCCTGGTCTGACTACAGACTGTAAGTGCTGCTATACTGCATGTGGAGTAACGTTGGTTTCATAGTGTGTGTGTGGATATGGCTGTCCTACAATTGTAATACCTGCCATGTCAGTACTGTATTTATGAGGAATCCGCATCTGCAGGGTCATCTGCAGACTGGGCAGCGTGTCGTGCCCTTGGTGTCATGTGTTACCCACAGAGCACATATCTGTAAACTGCAGAAGGTAGTGTGAGGATTGCAGTCTGTAGATGGTGAAAGCCCTGACAGTTACTGACTTCATATCCCTCATAGGACACATGTTGCAGCAAACCTTGTTACAACAGTACATGTATGAGGTTAACACAGCAACATGTCAATATTGGACCTGTGTATGTGCTTCCAGCCACAACTGTGTCAACCTTTGTACATATGTTGTGTATTACGAGGTGCATGTGTGCTGTACACCATCATAAGTGTCATCATATCTGATAGCAAGCCAGGGAGTTATCAGACTGCTGCACATGTTATATACAGTACGGGTAATATTTGCCAACATTACCGGGACATTCCATGGTCGTTTGTACACTATTGAGGTCTGTGTAACTATGGTGACTGTTGACAGTGTGTGTATTGTGAACATGTTCTTTAGCTTGTGTACAGACTGTGGTAGATGTCATTGTTATAGGTCCTGTCCTATCTGATGTTACATGCTGCTCCACTGTATGTTACCGTATTGGGTTACATGTTTGTACGGCCATACACACACATGTCCCATACCACAGACAGAGAGCAGACCACACTATGTAGCAGTATATGTAGGGTTAGTCTGTGAGTGGCACATATGAGGATGTTGTTGAACAGATAGTCCATATACTGTACTTTTATGCTAGCTTACCATATGCAGCTGTGGCTGTGTTCACACTGGATGTGGTTATGCACCTTCACAAAGCTGTATCATACCCTGTGGTGTGACATGCCTGCAAAGCCTGCTATATATATGCAGGTAAATGTGCATTCCCCCATAGGAGATGTTGGCCAGTGATGAGCCAGTCCATGATTCAGACCATTCTCATGTGGCCTGTAGCCCGCACAGTGCATTGTTATATGTCTAGCAGCTTAGTGTACTTATGCAGTGAGATGTCATGTGGAGATACTTGCCGGATGTACTGGTGCTGGGTCTCCCTTAACAGTCATATATGTCAAACAGAGCAGCGGGATGCTGTACAGATGTATGTCACTATCTAATGGGTAGTGTGTGGCCATGGCACCCCTGTACCAGCAGTATTATGTGACAGGCCATACAGGGATGTGTGAATGCATACCCATGGTGGCATATGTATACCACTCGTTATGTGTTATACCCATCTACATGGCTGTTAACATCCATTTTGCCATGCATACTACACATGTTTAGCACTAAGGGGTTCTGTGTATACCTCCGGACTGTAAGGAGTATTTCAGAATGTCCACATATATTGGCCAATATCCGTGCTGCAGTCCACGGGGGCATTATGTGCTAGCAGTGGTACTTTACCAGGATGTCTTTAGGATGTCTGTCAGTGTGCTAGCAGTGGTACTTTACCAGGATGTCTTTAGGATGTCTGTCAGTAGCCAATGGCATACATGTGGAAAGCAGATGTGACCTGCCACACACCATGTCTGTGAAGGCAATCACAATTACAATAGCAATAGTCTAACAATATACCTGTTATACAAACCTGACATCCACTTGCACTACGACACTGGGACTATAGGGGCTGGGGTAGGTCTACACTCCAGGTCCAGAACATATGGTGAGGACATCTATACATATATACTTCCAGATATATACCTATGATTATACATATACATATCGACATATATAGATGGGTATGTATAAGTACATAGATATACATATACACACCCAGATATATGCATATACAGAGCAACATATGTCTACACATATACAGATAGTGATACATATGCACATAAACGTATGGATATCTACAGATATATTGACAGTAGTAGGTATATTGGTATAGATATGTCTGCACATATAGTCATAGATATCTATACATATACCAACATATCTAGGCATCTGTACACATAGGATGTGCATACATATATAGCTATATACACATATCTATATGCACATATACGTATACTTACATATGCACATATGTATAGATACATATATGTATAGATATGTGCACATATGTACATACAAAGAGGTGTACACATGACCATATATATGTAGCACTATACAGATGTGTATACAGACATATGTATGTGTATACCTGTGTATGTACATGTAGACATCTATACGCCTATATGTATGCAACCATATACCTGTCATGAGTAAACATCACGGTTGCATATACCCTCCCACATGTTTCCCACCATATGTATCTGCTATGTGTACAGTATGATGAAACAACATATGTGAGGCAACAGTCATATTAATGACAAGGACTACACTATCTAGGATGTAAAGGTAAGTGTTCAATACCACTCAATTTGGGTAATGACAAAAGTATTGATAACACAACAGCTGCCCCCACAGTGGTCATGGCGTAGTGGTCATGTGTTGTGACTGCAGTGTAAAGGGCTCTGAGTTCATGACTTGCAAGGGCTGCACATTTTGTTGTTGGCCAGAACAAGGACTGTTGGATACAGAGTGCTTAAGGCAGTGTTTGTGCAATGTAGGCCACACATGTCAGTATCATGACATAGCTAGGTAGGGGTCTAGTCCCAGTGTTGGCAAGTAACTGTGTGTGTGTATGTGGATGGGTCTACATCATGTTGCAGTATATACATGCCTCAGTGGGCCACCTGTCCATGTGGCACAGGCAATACCCGGTATAGCAACCTGTGAAATGTGTCTGGCTGCACCCCAGATATGTCACTGCCATAGTGTCAGCACAGTGACATACCCTGTTGTGCATTACGACTGCAGACAATCCTCATGCTGAGACATGTACACCTACAACACCCCAGCATATCAGTTTACAGACCACAACCAAGCAGTATTACTAACAGCTAGAAGGCATCACTGTTGGACAGCTACACCACCTGCCAATTATGCCTCACACTGTACATCCTACAACATGTTACACTGTAGGACTGTGGTACACTGGTGTACACTCACCCTGTGCATCAGAACCATATCAGCCTGTCCCTGCATCAATGGTATGGATGACAGGGAAGGGGCACAGGTATCATCATATGCACAGGATGTGGTGTTGGTCAGCCAGAGGCCGAGGGTGGGCCATACATTTCACACCATGTGGGTTAGGGGTGTAATCTGGGGAGCTGGCTGAGGTGATGTGGTGGGTGTAGGTATGAGGTGCCATAGGTGTGTTTGCATAGTGTGTGGGTATGCATGCACACAGTTCTGCCTTGTGGTGGCCCTATACAGGTGTTCATGGACAGCTGCAGACCCTACTCCTAACTTTAAAAAAGAAATTGATAACTTTTTACAGGATGCAGTTGAGGAAGGTAATATCAGTGCTAGTACTAAATTACATCTAACAGTTAATGATCCTGCCAAACAATACCTATATTTATTACCGAAAATCCATAAATCTTCTTATCAATCACCTGGTAGACCTATTGTTTCAGGGATTGGGTCCCTCACAGAACCCTTGTCAGTATTTCTTACGGACAAACTCAAACCACTTCTGCCATTCATCAAAGCTAGACTCAAAGATACCACAGAATTTTTGCAAATTGTTTCAGAATCCCAACTAGACTCACTTAATGTGTACCCCTGACGTTAAATCATTATACACTAACATTCCACATTGGGCTGGATTATCTGCAATTGAATTCTAGTTGAATAGAACTAATATCTATAGCCCTGGTTATAACACCTTACTTATTTGTATGGTGGAACATATTCTCACAAAAAATGTTTTCTATTTTCAACATGACTGCTATTGGCAAATACAAGGTACAGCCATGGGGGCCTCATTTGCCCCAATTTATGCTGACCTCTATATGGGGTATGTGGAGGAGCATATTATTTATGATGAACTTCATAATTTATATTTGCCTGAAATTGACATTTGGAGAAGATACCTGGATGACTGTTGGCTGGTCTGGAAAGGAGGTAGCGAATATTTGGATGAGTTTATAGAACATCTTAATGGAAATATATGGGGTGCTGAATTCACAGTTGATTACCATCAAAATGAAATTCATTTTCTTGACTGTTTTTACAGCGTCAGTCTGATAATACACTAAGAACTACTGTATATCGTAAATTTCCAGAATATAACACCTTGCTACATGCCACCAGTCTCCATCCGAAACATACAATCAATAATATTCCCAAATCTCAGTTCTAATGCCTTAATAGGATTTGCTCCTCTCAACAAGACCTGATACAACACCATGAGGATTTAGCCAATAGATTTTTTGCTAGGGGATATGCGAAACAAAATGTTAGTTCCGCCATGCAGTGGTCTAGAAACCAGTCCAGGGTTACATTATTACAATACCAACCACATCACAAGCAGAATAATAATGACATTTTGAGGTTTGTTACAACATATGGCAGGAATACAGTGCACCTTATGGATATTGTTGACAAGCATTGGAACATCTTAAAAACTCATTCACAGTTGGAGGACTACCTTGGGGACAGGTGTTCATTCTCATATAGAAAAGGTAAGACCTTAGGGTCGCATTTTTCTCATTATAAGAAAACCACATTTTGGGATGCTATTTATCAACAGAAAACTCTCATGGGGGACAAACTGGTTGGATCATATCCTTGTGGACACTGCACATTTTGTACGTACGTGTTTAAAACCAAAACTTTCACTAGCAGGAATACTGGACAACTTTACAATATACATTGTTTTGGTAATTGCAGTATGGACTGGGTTGTTTACCTTGCAACCTGTACTTGCCAAGCCTTTTATGTAGGCCAGACATCTAGACAATTTAGGGTTAGACTGTCTGAACATATAGGTGATATCAGGAATGCCCGAGCTACCAATGCATTATATAGACATACACTGATGCACCCTACTGCCAAATTTTCATTTACAATTATTGATAATATTACTGGTAATAGATCTTTTAAAACTGGTTGGCATGATATACTTAATAGGAAGGAAAGAAAATGGATAGTGAAACTTGGTGGTCTTTTTTCCCCTGGACTCAATGATAAATTGTAATATTTCTTTCATTTTGTATTTGTGTCTCATGCACTTGTGGGTATAATATTTATCAATTGACATGTTATTTTATTATGCCTAATATAATAATTATTTAGGCATTGTACATCTATAACATTATTTTTTTTTGTTATCATTCGAAAACAGGAAATGATGTCAAAGTTTTTTGACTGGAACAGGTATTTATTGTGAGGTCTTTTTCTGCTGCCTGTGATTACACTACTGATGAAAGCTACTTGCTGAAACTGGTCTAGTTCCAATAAATTACTTCTCATTCATCCTAGGTGCTGGCTTCTATTTTTGTTTTTTACAGCTGCAGACCATACCTGGCAAGGTGTGCAGTTCACTGCCTCTGGCTACAGGCACGTGGACTGTGCCTGCCAGGGACTCTGCTGGCACGTGCAGGTACTGGCATTGGAGTGCTACTCTCACCTGCTGATATTTGTCTGCTGGTACCACATCCCTCTTGGGACTGTCGAGAAACACCTTAATGTGGCCTGCTGTGGTGTGGTTTGGACAGCACACCCCCTGCACTGCCGGGGCTGCTACTGCCATTACAGGAGCCCCTTGGTGTCCTAGCACACCCATACTTTGTGCCAGCTGTTGGTGTTGCTGGGCCACATCCATGTGGGCATCGCCGTATCCCCACCACATGTTGAAGCACAGACACACAACGGCTGATGAGGGTCATCAGCTCATCATGCCATCTATCCGTCTGCTCGTTAGAAGCAGGATGGCAGCCGCCACTTCAGGGGATGTTGTCACCTACAGTAGCAAGTGCAGCCCTCTGCAGCTTAAGGCCCTGTCTGGTGTAATGCTCAATACATGCCTGTGCTGCCATTACAGCCTGGAACATGCATACTCTGGTTGCAGCTATGTTGCCTATGCCCCTAGCATAGGCAACATAGCTGCCTATGCTAGGGGCATGATGCCTATGCCCCTAGCATAGGCAGCTATGTTGCCTATGCTAGGGGCATGATGTCCAGCAGCCCTACCACAAGCACCCTGGGACATCCACCTATATGGCAGCCTGCCAGACATCCAGCTATGCCTGCTGCAACTGGAGAGAGTAGGCATGGTTACCACACTTTCCTGTGCAATGCCACTGAACGTCAGCTCTCCCTCTGCTATGGTCACTGGTGCTGTGGTGTGTATAGGCGCTGTAACTATGTACGGGGGTGGGGTGGCTAAAAGGGGGATGTCAAATGTATGCGCAGTGTTGGCCCCTGACATCCCCACCTGTGCCTCACCATTATCATCATCATCATCATCATCGGTGTCTGTATGGACAGCTACCTGAGATTGGGTGCAGGAGGGACCCTGACCCACCTCGCCACCTGTGGGGGAAACAATAACTGCACTTTAAAACCTGTACAGCATTGCTTAACAGTACACACACAAAAACACACACACACACACACATCTCCATACTACCTACTTGTCCATGCCTTTACAGACAGCCCCACGAATATGTCCATGTGTTACCCCATCATGCATCACACTTGTTAACATACACCCATTGCTACCACTCATTAACATCACAGTCCTCTAAATTGCCACATAAGCAGCCATGACACAACGCCTGTTGCTATATTACCTGCCTGACCTGTGTGTAGTGGAGTAACATGGCCCCAATGCTGTCATTCGGTATGCACCCTCTGTATGGCTGGAATGATGTGCATGGCCCCTTTATGTGTGGGCTACTATGTTGTAGCCATAATACCTCCCACTGGTGTCATATGTATCTAATGCTTGGTACATGCGGGATATGCTGCTCCATCGGCCCATCAAGTTTCATAGTTTCATAGTTTAGTACTAGGCTATCTGCCCTGGGGCATTTGTAAGCCTAGCCATAGTGATGTGGCTTTTGCCACCCCATAAAATGGTACAAAATGCACAGAATAGATTTAGAATACTGTGCCTCTGTCTAGTAGTGACACAGTGAAGGTCCCCTTATATAATACAATTAGTTTACTGTGCCCCTGTCTAGTAGTGACACAGATGTGACCCCTGGGGTAAACTTACAATCTCCCATCCACTCATTAAGATTTCTCTTGAAGAGAGTCAGTGAGGGGCTCTGCCTAACATGAACTGGGATCTTGTTCCAGAGCATGGGAAGCCTCTGGGTTATGAATCTATCCCTCCAGCATGTCCTATTCATACTTGTGCCGAGGTTTAAGTCTTTAGTTCTCGTGGTTCTGATGGATTTGGATTTTTTGAGGTGGAGCATGTCCATCAGTTCCTGATTGGACATGGCCTTGTACGTCAGGCAGAGATCACCTCTGAGCAGGCGGTATGCTACTGAATAGAGCTAGAGTTTCTTTAGTCTGGCAGAATAAGACATATGTTGGAGACCCTTGATCCTCTTGGTGAGGTACTTTTGTGGTCTCTCCAGCTGTTGCAAATGCCGGGTGAGGTACATACCAAATGGGGCATTGTACTCAATCATGGGTCTGATGAGGGAGGAGTATAGGGGTACAATGACATCCTTGGATCTGGATGTGAATCCCTTCATGATAAGGTGTGCAAGGTAGAATGTTTTTCTAACCACTTTGGCAACGTGGGTGTCAAATGAGAGGTCTCTGTCGACTTGGGTCCTAGGTCTCTACTTTTTCCGTACTCGGTGGGTTGCTGTCTATGTGATAATTTGTGGATACTTTGTTTTTCCCAAAGGGGATGACTATACATTTTTTGGCATTTAGTTTAAGGCCATGACTCCGGCATCAGTTGTCCGTTTCTGTGAGGCCTTTTTGTAGGATGTATGTGTCCACTGGTGTATCGACTATGGTACCTAGTTTGCAGTCATCTGCGAACTTTGTCAGCCACAACCCTCCCATGTTTGCTTTAACATCTGAGAAATAAATGCCGAACAAGAGGGGTCCCAGGACAGATCCCTGTGGGACACCACTTGTGACTGGCTTTGAGTCTGACATTGCTCCAGTGATTTTAACTTTATGGGTTCTGTCCTTTAGCCAGTTTGCAACCCATCTAGTGACATAAGGGTTTACATTTAAGCTGTTGAGCTTATCTATGATGCCTGAGTGGGGTATTGTGTCGAATGCCTTAGCCAAGTCCAGGTAGGCTGTATGGACTGCTTTGCCCTCATCAATGGCTCTAGTGACTGTTTCGAAAAAGTCAACCAGGTTCAAAAGGCAGGATCTGCCCTTTACAAAGCCGAACTGGGTGAGGTCAAGTGTCTGTAGGTCCCCAATGTCTCTGTTTATGAGTTCCATAATGATTCTTTCCATAGCTGTGCAGACCAGGCTGGTTAAGCTTATGGGGCAGTAGTTCCCAGGGTCTGTAGAGGTACCGCCTTTGTGGAGTGGGACCACTGTTGCTGTACGCCAGTGTTCAGGTACATATCCTGTAGTAAGGCTAAGGTTAAATAGCATTTTTATGTGCAGGTTTAGCTCCTCTTGGAGTTCACGTAGCACCCATCCCGGGATACCGTCAGGTCCCATTGATGCTGTGTTTTTAGCTTTGCTGAGGGCGGCTCTCACCTGGACATCTGAGATGACAGGGAGATTACATTCAGCTGGGATAAGTATTTCTTCTTTTGGGGGTGAGGGAGGGGAGAAATTTGCACTGAACCTGTCAGCCAGAATGTTGGCAATATCTGTGGGTTCAGTGTATTTTTTGTTGTTGTGAACTAACTCTGAGGGTTTCTGCCCAGGTTTCTAACATAGCTGAAGAAGGCTTTGTGGTTATCTTTAGTGTCCTTAGCGATTTTTCCTCTCAAAGTCGGCCTTGGATGTTTTTATGAGAGAACGTAGTTTTCTGCTAGTGTTGATCAGAGATGTCTTCCCTTTATGGGATTTTGCTCTGTCGTGCAGTAGCTTCCTTCTTTTGTTATACAATTTGTTTATGGCTGAGGTCCACCAGACAGGACGCTTGCCTTTGGTGGAGAGGGACAGATTTATTTGGGATTGCATGATCCATGCATTCTTGGAGATGTCCATAGAAAGCATTTGTGAAGGATTCAGCATTGTGGGATGTGGTATCCACTGGCCCAGGGGGCTTAAAGGATGCCATCTCAGTCTTAAGAAGAGTGAAATCTGCTTTTGAGAAGTTTTTCACTGTGGTCTTTTGTGCTGGGGGTGGAGGTGGGATATGTATATCCAGGGTGATTAATTTGTGGTCAGATCTCACTAGTGAGGGGTATACCTCCGGTGTGGAACATTTTGTCCCATGTTTGTGATGATCAGGTCTAGTATATTATCTTCCCTAGTGGGAGAGGTGACTAGTTGTTCCAGTGCATTTGAATTTATGAATTCCAGGAACCTTTGGGCTAGGGTGTTAGGGCTAGAATAATGTATCCAATCTATGTTAGGGTAGTTGAAGTCTCCCAGTATGATGGTATTTTGTGATACATTCATATCCTCCAATGTCTTCAGGAAGGCAGAGTGGGTTTCCTGATATTGGGAGGGTGGTCTGTAACATGCTACCAGTTGTATAGCAGTTTTGCCTATGGTTAGTTGCACCTGTATGGTCTCCGATGCTTCATGTGTTGCTACTAACCTGGAGGTGTGGTTGTCCTTGATGAATATGGACACTCCCCCTCCCTTTGTGGTTCGGCCCGGGTTTTGGAGCCGAAAAGCATGATACGAGGTATAGCCTGGTAGCGCTGGGGTGCTTTCAGGAGCCTTGAACCAGGTTTCAGTTACTGCACAGATGTGATGTTCTCCATACTGAGGAGTGCATTGAGTGCCTGCATCTTGAGATTTAGACTTCTGGCGTTGAGCAGCATTACCCTTAGTTTTTTTCCATTTTTGTTATCTAAGGAGGTGGGTTTGTCTTTTGACCCTTGCCTTAAAAAGACACTATGGGGGTGGCAAGAGCCTTAGCCAATATCCGGAAGCCCAGTGGTGACAGGTGCAAGCCGTCCCTTGTGAAGCAGCGTGGCTTGTCCAACATGTCATCCCAGGCAGACAGACATTGGATCCACTTAGAATGACACCAGTACTTGAGCCAATTATTAAAGCTGATCATCTTGTCTTTGTATTGTGGCATCATTCTTGGTGAGGGCAAGATGCTGCTCAGGGTCAGGGTCATACCAGCCTGGGCTACATAATCAGAGAGCTCCTCTATGTCTCTTTTCATGTAGTCCAGGGAGGTACGTCTCAGGTCATTCACGCCAGCATGGACAATGACGGAGTCATATTTGTACTTGCTTTGGAGTGACCTGAGTGCGTGTGTTATGTGGCAGATCCTAGCTCCCGATAGGCAGCTCACAGTCACCCTCTCCTTGTTCAGCCTGGTAAGCGGGACATCAGTGTGTCTGACTATAGAGTCACCTATTACTAGTGTATCAGGCATGGTGTTTGGCCTTAAGGGCTGTGATTGATTGACACACTGATTTATTGAAGTATGTGTTGCATGTGTTTTGTTTTGAGGTGGTGGATTTTGGATGTCTGCTTTGGGAGCCTCTGTTGTTTTGGTAAGTTTTTATTAGAGCCTCCAAGTATGTCTTTGTGTTTTATGTGTTTGGTTTGCAGTTGTGGTAGGTCTATGTGGGACTGGGTTTGCTGTGTGTGTGGTTACCATCTCCTCCTGTCTGGTCATGCCAGCCCTGAGTTGAGAGAGTTCAGCCTTCAGTTTGGCTATATAGTTGCATCTCTCACATGTATTTGTGTTTGTTGGGAGGAGGAGAGGGTTGTCTGTGTACATGAGACAATTGTAGCATTGTCTCAAGATACCCAGATTAACCAGCTGAACTGGAGAGGACGCCAGTACTCTACCACTCGACATGCTAGAACAGTATAAAGGAGTGCTGTGCCTTTAAGGGAAGTGGATATTCACAGGGGTGGTAGGTGGATGTAGTGCTTACTTAGTATGAGAGTGCTTACTTAGTAGAGAAGTTTTGAGAACAAGTGCTAGGCTTATAATATAGCGACTAGTCTGATTATACTAAGAGTAGAGCTTCCTTAAGGGAAAATTTGAAGAGCAGACTTGGCGGAGCCAGAAGAAGTTTAACCTTGTTTAACCAGCGCTGCGCTATGCGCACAACCACGCAAAGCCGTGCAAACATGGATTTTAAACAGGGAACTTCAAAAGAGCTAGAAATGGTCCAAAACAACCAATTACTACAGCTCTTGTGCTGAGGTCACTTCCTACAGGGACAGGTAGGCTGCTCAAGGCTCCCCACTCCCACTGGTGAGCAAAGAAACTTTCTTCTATCCAAGTAAGGTAATGGACAACACAGGAACTACACCACAGCCCAGAATACAGCAAAGCCTGTAAACTGGTCTAAACTAGTCGAGGAGAGGTGGGAAAACAAGGATTTTTTTTTTGTTTATTTTGTTTTTTAGATAGAAACACACAGAAAATTCAGAAAGAGTAATAAATCAGTTACACAGGCTAGCACACTTTAGTGGGCAGCCTCAACAGTTAAATTAAACAAACAACAAACTTTCGATCAAATTCGACTAAAATGTAACTTTTAAGTGCAGATATTAAATAATGCAGCAAACAGCTAAAAAACAGTTTAAGCTTGTTTAGGGTAAGCTAGAGAAGGTATTTCAAGTAAAAAAAAACAGCAAAGATACTTAAATCCAGAAAGTAGTCACTTTTCTGAGTTCTCTGTAGCTAGGACCACTCTGCAGGACCACGAGGAGCTTGTCTGAGTAGTATAGCCAGAAAAAAATGCCCAGAGGCGGATTTTAAACAGGGAACTTCAAAAGAGCTAGAAATGGTCCAAAACAACCAATTACTACAGCTCTTGTGCTGAGGTCACTTCCTACAGGGACAGGTAGGCTGCTCAAGGCTCCCCACTCCCACTGGTGAGCAAAGAAACTTCCTTCTATCCAAGTAAGGTAATGGACAACACAGGAACTACACCACAGCCCAGAATACAGCAAAGCCTGTAAACTGGTCTAAACTAGTTGAGGAGATGCGGGAAAACAAGGATTATTTTTTGTTTTTTTGTTTTTAGATAGAAACACACAGAAAATGCAGAAACAGTAATAAATCAGTTACACAGGCTAGCACACTTTAGTGGGCAGCCTCAACAGTTAAATTAAACAAACAACAAACTTTCGATCAAATTCGACTAAAATGTAACTTTTAAGTGCAGATATTAAATAATGCAGCAAACAGCTAAAAAACAGTTTAAGCTTGTTTAGGGTAAGCTAGAGAAGGTATTTCAAGTAAAAAAACAGCAACGATACTTAAATCCAGAAAGTAGTCGCTTTGCTGTAATATGTGGATATACTCCCTGGTGTTGACTATTCCTTCCCCAATGCATCTGTAGAGCTGCATACATGGGCTGTAGGTGACCTCTCTGCTGACAGCAGTATTGTGTGTACCTGGGGTCTACCTTCCCTCTGAATGCCTGATCCAAGCTACAGGCCATATTATACTATGTGCTGTCCTGTGAGTACATGACAGGTATTCCTGGTGTGCAGTGTGGCATTCCATGTCCGTGTACTGCATGGTCATAAGGGGGGGGTACAGCCATATGAACACCCCACAATCACACAGGTGCATACATGGCCACACACACAGACACAAACCCACACATGCACACATGCATCATGCATGCATCTACCTCCCACCACTTCACCAGAGTGACCATGGAGGCAAACTAACTAACCACCAGGATGCACATACACACACACACACACACACACACACACACACACAGACACATAAACACACACACATGCAGGTGAGGATGCACAATGATCATACAAACAGTCCTCCAATTACCCATCTGCCAACATGCAGAACATATGATACAGAACAGCACACGGTTCAGCTATAATCACACCATGCTAGCAGCGGTATACATGTGTATGATGCATATGCTGTCACTAGGTGATGCCCCTTCCACTGGATACCTCTGCACCCATGTACACATTATTGCTGTGCACTTGTTCTGCACCCTGCCATGTACTGTGCCCAACAACTCACAGGTGTACAACCCATTGCAGAATGTGTAGTACCATGTCACTTATGCCAGCTGTACCTCTCACAGCCCTTATGTGTTTCAACAACACATACCTGGGATGATATGTGGACTGTTGTCATTGGTGAATCCTGGATGCCTGATTTACAGCTGTGAACATCGATAGACTATGCATGGCCACTGCAGAAATGCTTACACTGACAACCATCACAGCATACCATGGCTATGGTGGGTGTACACACCATCATCGCTTTAACACACACATTCATGATCTGGCATGGGACCACAGCATTGAAGATCTTAGCTGTACATACACACGGTATGTAACATATGTTCTGTACATTCACATGCAGTGTCTACAGATTGTGGTTGGTGTGTGGCTGCTGACCACGATGCATACATACCATGTGGGGATGTATGTGCACACCCTTATCATGATGGTTTATCACACCTCTTGTTGTGTGTACTACAGCAGTCACTGCTCATGGTAGGGGTTTGCCAGCGTGGGCCTTCCGCAATTGCCAGTGTATGTTCAGCCTGCCCTACACATGTTCCCCTATTCTGCATGTTTGCAAGGTCCACTCGTGCACATCACATGGTGTTCACAAAATGTCATCACTATTGCAGTGTGGGTAGGGTTATTGCTGCCACAGATCCTGGACCTGACTATATGCAGATAGAGCCATTCCTACCACCCTTAAGATCCCTGTTGCAGTGCACTGGTGTTTCATGCTGAGACCCCCGCTCAGCATTTATGCAGTTGCATGACAGGTAAGCCCTACACATATGTGTTGGCTTGCAGTGTCCCATACACTGCACACCACATGTTGCAGCTTAGACCCAGCAGATAATGTGGACTAGTGTAATGCTGTATGCCAATGTGTATCTCAGCAGGAATTGGCATTGCCCTACAGGTATGTACACTGGTGTTGAACGGGTGTTGTCCGGAACATATCGCTACTGTAGGCCATATCTACCAACAGTATGTTACCCCCTGTGGACACATTCCGCAATGACAGGATGTTAGTTGTTATGCAGGTGTGTGACATACCCTTTCAGTACCCCATCATGTCCGCCCCTGTGAGAACATGCATTTCACAGCAACAATACATGCACATGTACAACATGCATTCAGGGTAGGTGTGTTAGATGTGTGCATGGAATTACAAGTCTGGTGTGTTGGCATGCATCTACATAATACATACTCACCAGCTTCAGGCTGCTGCCTTGCTGTTACCCCGGAGGGACCTACATAAGTGGGTGAGAAATGCAATGTCAGTGCCCACACCTGTGGCACTGCTACAGGCTGGGTGCAGTACTACCATAAATCTATTTTAAATACACACAATGCTACCACATCTGGACATCTGATTATCACTACAATGCAGCAATACATTATTTGTATAACATATCAGATATGCATGATCTACATGTACCACTGTGGATATTTACACAACGGTGGTCTACTGATGTGCCCTGTGTCCTTACCTGCACGCTCCTCAGCTGTTGTGTGGGTGACACCCACCTCCACAAAGGGGTCCAGTGGAAGATGTTGTTTAGGATGGGCAGGTGCCATGAGGCTGGCCAGGAGCACCTCCACACCTGTCAGGGGAGATGGATGGCATGCCTGGCCATAGCAAGGTGATCCCCCCGGACTGCGGCAGCATGCCAACGGGCATTGCAAAGCAGGTCAGTGCAATGATGCCAAACCTGCTCATAACTGTGGTTATGCAGGCTGATATTGACCCTGTGGAAGAGATCTTTTCACAGGGTGGTCTGCTCCTGCTGTTCCACTGCTGTCCTGATAGTGCAGTACCAGGTGGTTGATTTTCACTTCATTCTCCTCTGTGGAATAAGTTGGTAGGCAGCTATGTACCATTGTGCCTGAAGAACATGAGGATGGGAACAGGCCTGAGTAACTCATATGGCAAGGTTACCACGGTTCATAATACACATCTCTGTCACCCCCCTATACAAGCTTCAACAGACTATACACACAACTCATTAGGTATGGCTACAACTTAACTACCATTTGGACAGATTGTGTAGTGTACCACACCTTCTGCTATGTGATTGTAGCTATGTCCCCTGTGTGGACACTAACATTGTGGGCCTGTTACAGACTATTCACTTACATGCCATTGTCAGGGCCACTATGGTTACATATATAACAAACTATACCCAACAGGGTAAAAACTAATAAAAAATAAAAACACAAAGTTCACGAACTGCACCAAACTGTTTAATGAAGAGCTGAAAGGTTCCCAAATACTAAGCGCTTTCACCATCAACTGATGGCTTCTTCAGAGTAAAAGGAGCACATAATCACGTTTTAAATACAAAATTCCACATACAATTTAACCAATCAAATTTCTTGATTAATTACAGTCCTAATATACATACTGATCTAACTCACTAGTACCTTAAAACATGCACACAAAACTTGCTAAAAACGTGCTAAAAATATTTGTTTCCATATACAGTGACATATAATCACTTTAAACATGCTTGTTGCACATATATTGATGTCAAAACTTGTGTTTATAAAATCATTGACTTTTCTATAATAAATGAATACTAAATGACTTTAAACAACCATAGCCCTTTGTTTCAAAATAGGCTTAATGGAGATGTGATCATTAAGTCCAGGGTGAGTTGTTGCATCTAGAATCACCTGCCATTTAAATTCTAAAGACTCTACTCTAGTATTGTCATCACCCCCTCTCTCATTTGTCAACACCCTGTCAATTACAAAAAATATAAACTTTTTGAAATACACACAATTCTTGGAATGTAAATACAATGCATTGTGGCTATCCTTATTTTTGATGGCACTCTGGTGTTCTGCTATACTTTCCCTTAATCTACATATGGTTTTCCCTACGTAAAATCCTGCACAAGTTGTGCAAAGTTGCCAGGTATACCACTTTTTTAGAGTTGCAACTACATCTACCCGGACATGAAATTGCCTTGTTGTACCCCCTCACAACCACATAGGGTCCATCATTGATGTATCTACAGTATCTGCATGACCCACATTTATACATTTACATGTATATATACCTCACTTACCTGTTGTGGGAATGATGTTTTCTTGAATGACATCTGGCTGAACTGCTGTGAAGTCAGCTTAAGAGCTGTGTCATTTTTTTTTTTTTTTGTTCTTTTGTGTTTCCTCTTCCTCTCTCTCTCTCTCTCTTGAGTAAATGGATTGAGCTGCTTTGAATAGATTGCAGCCTGGCTTTAGTAGGTGATGCACATGATCAGGTGATGGCCTCTGCACCAATCAGTGTCCTCTACTTGCTAACTGCATGAAGCTTGCAGTGTAGTACTTCCAATTACCACTGTCATGGCAACTACCTACTATAAATCACTGCATCATGTGGGCGTGGTCCTTTTACGTTTCCTGTGTGATAGACATCCTTCCTGTGTGTGGGCATCAATGTTACAGACAGCAGGTAGCAATACCTCTTACAGGAGAACCAGCACACTCAGGCCAGCTACATTTTTGTAGGAGGTTCCAGAATTGCAGAAAGAGTGTGAGTAGAGTTGTGTTATGCTTTGTATAGTACTGGTGTTACAGGGTGTGTGTGTACGTACTAATTTACCTTGGAAAGCAGTCTGTCTGCATAGCTCTCAACTGTGGGCATATCCCCTTGGTGGCCAGAGGTGTGCCAATCATGTTTTGTCTGTCCACCACACAGGTGCTCTGTCAGATATTTTACTGGCAGTGTGTGTGTTGAGTGCTATCAGTACATGGCTACATCCATTTATGTTTCTAACCTCAATTCCCTGACTAAGGGTATGTTGCAGACTATCCTGTAATACCAGCAACTTGCTTAGTGTATGGCAACAGTTGTCCACATATGGGCCTGTGTTCCAGCCTCTGTCCTTCCTCCACCTACATACCAAGCTTTGCACATATGACATACTGTCAGGGATTGGTCTGTAGTGGGCTGTGAGTATATCATACTGCCATTGCTGCCATCAGTCCACTGCTGTTGTATGCCCTACACATACAGTGGAGCTGAGGCCATATATGTGTTGGCTTCACCTACACAATACATGTTCATAGGTTCATAGGTTCATAGGTTGATACTAGGCTATCTGCCCTGGGGCAATTATAAGCCTAGCCCGATTCTGTATGGCTTACGCCACCCCTTGATTTGAGTATACTGTGCCCTTTTTAAGGTTTAGTTTACTGTGCCTCTGTCTAATAGTAACACGGGAGTAATCCCTGGGACAAACCTACGATCCCCCATTCACTTATCGAGATTCTTCTTGAAGAGATTCAGTGAGGTGCTCTGCCTCACATGAACTGGAATTCTATTCCAGAGTGAAGGGAGCCTCTGTGTTATGAACCTGTCCCTCCAGCAAGTTCTATTTATTTCTGTGCTGAGGTTCAAGTCCCTCAGTGTGGCTCTAAGGGATTTAGATTTACTGAGGTGGAGCATGTCCATTAATTCTGGATTTGGCATAGCTTTGTATGTCAGGCATAGATCGCCTCGAAGTAGGCGGTATGCAACTGAGTAGAGCTGGAGTTTTTTTAACCGAGCAGCATATGGCATCTGTTTGAGACCCTTGATCCTCTTGGTGAGATACTTTTGGGGTCTTTCTAATTGCTGCAGGTGTCGGGTAAGGTACATCCCAAAAGGGGCATTGTATTCTATGATGGGCCTGATGAGATGATCTAGATGTGAAACCCTTCATGATGAGATGGGCTATGTAGAAGGTCTTTCTAGCCACTTTGGCAATGTGGTTTTCAAAGGAGAGATTGCTATCAACTTGGGTCCCCAGGTCCCTAATAACTTTCTCTGTACTTAATGGGTTTCCGCCTATGTGGTAATTTGTGGGCACATTGTTTTTGCCAAAGGGTATGACTTTACATTTTTTGGCATTTAGCTTTAAACAATGGTGCTGGCACCAGTTATCTGTCTCTGTGAGACCTTTTTGAAGGATGTTTGTGTCAGCTGGAGAGTTGATTATGGCCCAGTTTGCAGTCGTGTGTGAACGTGTAGAGCCATAGTCCTCCCACATTTGCCTGTACCTCGGAAAAGTATATACCGAACAAGAGTGGTCCCAGGACAGAACCCTGTGGGATGCCACTTGTGACCGGTTTCAAGTCTGACATGGCTCCAGCAACTCTCACTCTGTGGGTTCTGTCTTTGAGCCAGTTTGCACCCATCTTGTGACATAGGGGTTTATATTTAAGCTGGATAGCTTATCTATGATGCCCGAGTGAGGTATTGTGTCAAATGCCTTTGCAAGGTCCAGATAGGCTGTGTGGACTACCTTCCCTTCATCTATGGCTTTGGTGACTGTTTCAAAGAAGTCAACCAGGTTCAAAAGGCAGGATCTGCCCTTGACAAAGCCGAACTGGGTAGGATCTAGTGTCTGTAGGTCCCCAATGTCTTTGTTTATGAGCTCCATGATGATCCTCTCCATAGCCTTGCAGACTAAGCCAGTCAGGCTTATGGAGCGATAGTTTCCAGGGTCCGTAGAGGCTCCACCTTTGTGGAGTGGGACCACTGTTGCTGTACGCCATTCTGTGGGCACATATCCTGTAGTGAGGCTGAGATTGTATAGCTGTTTTATTTGTGGGATTAGTTCCTCTTGTAGTTCATGTAGGACACAACCTGGGACACCATCTGGTCCCATGGAAGCAGTGTTTTTTGCTTTGGAGAGGGCAGCCTTCACCTGAGCATCTGAGATGTTTGGGAGGCAGCCCTCTGCGGAAAGATACTTGCTCTTTGGGGAGGGGTGGAGAAGTTTGCACTGAACCTGTCTGCCAGGATATTGGCAATGTCTGTGGGTTCAGTGCATTTTTTGTCATTTAGAATCAACTCAGAACAAGTCTGGGAGTTGCATCCCAGGTTTCTAACATAACTGAAAAAAGCCTTATGATTGTCTGTGGTGTCCTGTGCAATTTTTCTCTTGAAGCTGGCCTTGGAGGATTTTATGAGGGATCGTAATTTTTTGCTAGTACTAATCAGAGATGCCTTCCCTATTAGGGATTTTGCTCTATCATGTAGTAGCTTCCTCCTTCTGTTGTACAGTTTATTTATGGCAGGGGTCCACCAGACTGGACGCCTGCCTTTGGATGATTGGGTCTTAGTTTTGTTTAGGATAGCATGATCCATGCATTCCTGGAGATGTCCGTAGAATGCATTTATATAGGATTCTGCAGTATGGGCTGTAGTTTCTACTGGCCCTGGGGCCTTGAAGGATTCCACTTCGGTTTTGAGAAGTGAGAAGTTCACTTTTGAGAAGTTTTTCACTGTGGTTTTCTGGGCTGGGGGTGGGGTCGGGATGTGGACATCCAGTGAGATTAATTTATGGTCTGATCCTACCAATGAGGGATATACTTCTGGTGTGGAGCATAGAGTCCCCATGTTGGTAATGATCAGGTCTAGTATGTTGTCCCCTCTTGTGGGAGTGGTGACTAGTTGTTCCATAGCATTTGAGTTTATAATTTCAAGGAATCTTTGGGCTAAGGTGCTGGGGCTTGAGTAGTGTTCCCAGTCAATGTTTGGGTGGTTGAAGTCGCCCAATATAATGGTGTTCGGAGAGATCTTCATGTTCTCCAATGTTTTCAGGAAAGCTGAATGGGATTCCTGACTTTGAGAGGGTGGTCTGTAGGATGCTATAAACTGAAAAGCAGTCTTGCCCACTGTTAGTTGCACATGGATGGTCTCCGATACTTCGTGCAATACCACTAACCTGGAGGTGTGGATATCCTTGATAAATATAGAAACTCCCCCTCCTTTTGTGGTTCGGTCCGGGTTTTGGGGCTGAAAAGCATGATATGAGGTATAGCCTGGTAGTGCTGGGGTGCTCTCTGGAGCCTTGAACCAGGTTTCTGTCACTGCACAGATATCGATGTTCTCCATACTGAGGAGAGCTTCGAGTGCGTGCATCTTAAGGTTAAGACTTCTGGCGTTTAGCAGCATTACCCTTAGTTTCTTGTGCAATTCTTGGATCCTTTATGCAATCCAGAGGCAAGTGTATGTAACAGGGGTATATAGGGGTATATAGGCCTGTATTAATAAGTCTGGGGGGATGCACCATAAATACCCTAGGCTGTTACAAAATGTGGGGGTATCAGGGGTGCGCTGCCTTAAGGTATCTGGATGTACAGTACAATACACTGCACCTATATTTACACTACTTATATACATTGAGTTAATGCAAGCCTACTGCCTCCTGCCATACAGACTGTTCTGCTTGTCAGTGTGCTTGTGATGGTGTCAGTTATGCCTTGTTATGTAACAGTGACATCCCACTTGGTCAACTGACATCTTTACCACCTAGTGATTTTGTACAGAGTGTAGATAGAGGCTGCTGAACTATACACCTGCATTATTTACTGTTGATAGTTTATTATCCTGTGGCCCAGTCTGTCTTTACTATTGTACAATATTTAGGGCTTGGCCTGGACTGCAACAGTTGTGAACCTTTCCAGACTACTGTATTAGTATAACTGTTTCATAGGTTCAATACTCTGTTTATATGGATGAACAGCTATAGTACACCAATAAAGGTTATCCATGTCTGCAAACCTGTGTGTGGCGTTTTATCCTATGACCTCTTTGTGGGCATATGTTGCAGGCAATGATTGTCATTTGTATGGGTGGCCCATACAGTGTCCAGTTTTTAAGGTGTTAACTGTAGGCATAGTGGCTGTTCCATAGTGTGTGCACCTTCTACATATGTCTTACTGTACATATCTCTGCGTGTGTCTGTGTAGTCTCATGTATATATATATATATATATATATATATATATATATATATATATATACATATATCTGTATATCTGTATCTGCATATATGTGTCTGTGTATATGTACCCTGGGGATGTTGATAGCTGCCATATTTTAAATTTCCAATGGGAGCCACACTGTACTGCATGCTATGTTACTAATACTGGCCTGACATCATACAGGTGGGTTGTAGTACTGTTTACATGTTGTGCACGTCATGTCAGGTCCTGCTTATGTGATCTGTAACACTTTCGTGTATTGCAGGGCTGATGTGTTTGGCTGTGGGGGAGGTATACCTATTCGTACATGACATATATTATTTTGTAGCATCCCAACCCTATTAACGGTGCATGTGGACATATTTGTATTTGTCAATCTACCATTGCTATCTACAGATGTGTGGCTATATATATATATATATATATATATATATATATATATATATATATATATGTATATATTGCTGTGGATATATATATGTAGATATCTACATCTATCGATATGTTATATCTGTTTAGATATTACTATATGTACTCACACAAATACATTTACATGTCAGAATACATTCCCTGTACTGTTGAATGACTGGGCTGGTTGATATGTTTCGAATACATCAGGGTTATGTATATCTGACATGGCTTAATGGTAAATCACTTTGCCTATGTTGTGTGGGGTTCTGTGTTCAAGCCTAGTAGATGCTGTTTATTTTGTTGCTGGGCAGAACATGGGCCATTGGATACAGACTGGTTAAGGCACGTTTAGTCAGTTGTTAGCATGTTTGCATGGAGGTCAGCACTGCTAACCTGCAGTTACATCTAATTACAGGGTGTTAGCTTCAGAGTTGCTTAACCAGTGTAGGCATTGCTTACCGCCATGCAAATGGCCTCAGGCCCCACTTACTAGTGCTTACATATGCTTACTATTGCTTATTTGTGGTTAAACCTGCTTACTAGTGCCTTATTCAGTCTGACACTGATACTTCACATGTGCATTTCTTGTGGTAGTCCAGTTCATACATATATATATATATATATATATATATATATATATATATATATATATATATATATATATATATATATATATATATATATATATATATATGCTATTTAGTGGGGTTTGCAACAAAACTATTGGTTATAACGTGCTTTGCCATGTAAAATAGACTGTTGCTATAATGGGACTCAAACCGGGAATGCCTGCTCATTGGGTGGATGCCCTACCCACCACACTATTGCTGTTCTGCTTCATTTGCATATTTCTACCATAATGTCATACCCATGGTTCCTTCCCCGCCCCCCCCGAGTTCCACGTACACAGCAGCCATCCATTCTCCAGTTGCTAGCCCAGCCATACCACACCTCCACACATTGCTCTCTCTGCACGTCTTGGTACTCATCCAGTATATTGTTTTGACCCAAGCATCTGCAGGCTCTTTATCTGATTAGTCCATATACTTATGAGCCTTGCCTTGATGTCCTCCGATACTGGTGCAAACATCAATGTGACTCACAATTTTTGGTTCATCCCGCCAGGGACGGACCTGTTGTGTCAGGATTAGACTTAGCTGGTCTACACTGTTTCTCCCACTGGTAGCATCCTGCCAGGGGTTTGAGAAGCAGTGGGTTCCTCACACACCTGGCCAGCCTCATCTCCCGTTTCCGCGGAACCGACATCCCAGGTTTGACATTCTGTGCATGAAGCATACCCACACGCTCCCTCGACGTGCACTGTTTTGTATTATTCTCTTAAGTATTATGCAAAACTACTCCCAGTGTGATTGTTTTTATGATACACATAGACTAGTTAAAATACTGTATTTGAGCAATGTACATATGGTTGCTCGTAGTAATCTACATAATTACATACATTTCCTATACTGTTGAATGACTGTGCTGGATGATATGTTTGTGATAACAGCAACTGTATGTGTATCTGCCATGGCTTAGTGGTAACTCACTTTGACCATAGTGTGCAGGGTCCGGGAGTTGCAACTTGGGAGTGCAGATTAATTTGTTGCTGGGCACGACGACAGTTGTTGGCTACAGAGTGACTAAGGCACTTTTGAGCAATAATAAGCGGGTTTGCACTGATTTACATGAGGGTAAGCAATGCTAACCTCCAGTTATGGCTTCTTACACTGAGTTAGCTTCTACATTGCTTAACCACTGTCGGCATTGCTTACCACCACGCAAACTGGCTTAAACCCACTTACTGCTGCTTAAACTTGCTTACTCCTGCTTACCACTGCGCTACTTTATTTATTTAATTTGCATTTGTTGACCAGGAAACTCCGACTGGATGCTTGTCCATTTTCAGCGGAGGCCTGGGGAGATAGGCTCCACAGTAAGACTCAGCTAATCATTACAAGTAATACAGAGGTGTTCACATTCATAGTCAGTGGCAGACTTAATAAAACAAAGTAACATATTATTCATGCTTAGTTTAGGTTAACATGTAGGTATTATTCATGCTTAGTTAAAGTTTACATGTCAGGTATAACGGTTGCCAAAGGTTGGTTTAAGGTGACGTTAGATTCCATTTTAACAATTGTGGATTGGATACACTCATGCATTCAGTTTAGATTTAGTTATTCCATACTTGTGTGGTAAAGTAGAAGTGAATAGTGAAGGAGTAGGTAGATAGTTAGAGGGGGAGACATTGTAACTGTATATGACGTTGTGGGAATGATTGGTAGGGGTGCAATAGGGGAGGTTTAAAGGATGTTGAGACATGTATGTGAGGCAGGACAAAGAGTTGTTAGTTTCAGTAGTTGATTTAGGGGTATAGAGTGTAAGGGGGGGGAGATTTAGCCAGGTGGTGAGCATGTGCAGATCCAAGTGTGCTTGATGTGTTCCTACAAGTGTTTTTTAAATGTGTCCTTTGAGACAGCTGAGGTAATAGATGTGGGTAGTGAGTTCCAGCTTCTGCCAATATAGTTAGGGAAGAGGGTGTCACCTAATTGTAACTTAAACTTTCAAAAGAAGAGAAGAGAAAAAAAGGTTTGATAGGTAAGTGGTGTTAAAGGGGCACAATGAGAGAAAGATAGTATGGGAAATAGCCAGGGATGTGCAGGATGGCTGAAGGGAAGGTCCACAGCTGGCCATTTCTTCTACAGCAACAGCTGTGCATGCACTGAATTTGGAGGTAGATTTGGACACTCACACCCCTGGGTGGGGGTGAGGATAACAGTGATAAGTTGTGATGCCAATTAAAACGGATTACATGCCTACAGTAGGGAACTGCAACCATGTGTTATTTAATGTTATTTAGTGGGTTTTGCACCAGCAAAATTGGTTATAATGTGACTTTCCATCTACAATAGACTGTGCTGCAGTGGGAATCATACCGGGAATGGCTGCTCGTTAGGTGACAGCTCTGCCCAATTCATACTATTGCTTACATCCACAAGGCAGTCCGATTAGAACCACTCCAGCCAACACCTGCATGCCTCAACCCATAATTACATACCCATAGTTCCCCCCTCCCCACTCCTCCTTTGCAGCACTCATCCTTTCTCTGGGTGCAGGTCGGGTCTAACCACACCACTACACACTGCCCACTCTCCACTTCTCTGGACCCATCACGTACGTTGTCTTGACCCATGGATCATCAAGCTTTCCCGACCTTGTAGTCTGGGTACATACATGCCCTGCCTTGAGGCATTTGTGTAATGGCGGAAATCTGAAAATCCTAGAATGTTTGGGTTGTCCCGCAAGGAACATTCCTGCCTTTGTTTGTCGATTTGACTTAGCGGGTCCACAATGTTTCTCCCACTGGTAGTATCCTGCCTGTGGTTTGGGAAGCAGTGGTTTATTTACTTTGTTTTTGTGTTTGTTTGTGTGTTTCACCTGTTTGGCTGGGGGGTATAGGTACCTGTAACACGTATGTTGATCGAGACCCCTCACCCCTATTGGTGGTGCCTGTGGTCATATATGTCATTCTTATGTGCTGTCTCATGTCATAGATATATATCTGTGTACACACACACTGTATATGTATGCATACATATATATATATATATATATATATATATATATATATATATATATATATATATATCGCTGTATATTTATCCAATGACATATAGATGTATGGATATCTGTACATGTATATATCTATATGTGGATATTTATATATATGTATATCTATATATGTATACATATGTAATACAGAGAGGGACAGGTATATATCTATTTAGTTATATATATGTATATGTGTATATATATATATATATATATATATATATATATATATATATATATATACATATATATATATATTTATATGTATATACACACACATACATCTACATATTCAACTACATATCCTGTAATGTTGAATGGTATTGCTGGATGCTATGTTTGTGGAAACATCAGGGTTATGTATATCTGCGGTGGCTTAGTGGTAAATCGCATTGCCTGTAGTGTGCAGACTCCTGGGTTTAGGCATTGCAGGGACTGTTTAATTTGTTGCTGGCCAGAATGAGGCCCGTTGGATACGGAGTGGTTAAAGCACTTTTACACTATCAGTGGGTTTCGGCGATGGTAAGCACTGCTAACTTCCGGTGACATCCGCTTACAAATGGTCAGCCTCACTATTGCTTACTCTGTGTAAGCACTGCTTTCCGTCATGCAAACAGACTTGCACCTGCTTAGTTGTGCTTATTTATCCTTACTACTGATCTACTTTTGACAGCAATAGTCTACTGGTTCTTGGGGGGGGGTGTGGATTTGGCAAGTGTATGGGGTTATCATTCATTACACTGCTTCTTACTCCAGTTCACACATATGTGTTATTTTTTAGGTTATACAGCTAAATATATTGATCATAACAGTATTTGACATGGAAATGGAATGTACTGCAGTGGGACTCGAACCGGGATTGACTGCCCATGAGGCGAATGCTCTGCCCACTATACTATTTCTGCATTGCTGTACTGTTTCTTTTGCACATGTCCTGCTTTTTATCCTCCTTTTACTATTTCTGCTACAGTAATCGTAGCTAAGCGATGGGCACACCTGCGCACCTACGGTTAGCTTTGATCAGTGTTTTAAACACTATAGATGGGTTTCATCTTTTACTTTATATGTCCTGTTGCTGTTGTACGCATAGGGGTCTGTTGGTGGGGATATGGAGACACCTGTGAGCAATCTCGCTCATTTCTTAACAGCTTCTGCTGTTCGACATTGCAGGGGCTTGTTTATTCTGAGGGCTCTGCTCTCAGACACACCCCATGCACTCGTGCACGCTCTATGTAAGCCTAGGAATTCGGCCAGCACACCTTCATTACTATGCATGGCGTGCTGCCGCCCTGCTCCTAAGTGGGCGCTTCTGTGCAGGACTAAACTAGTCCTGCAAGCAAGTTTAGTAAATCCCGTGGTTGATTTTTAACAAATTAAGAAAGATTACAAACACAGAAACTATAGGGAGGGAAGATAATCTAGAATTTGGGAAATGAGAGAAGTTCTTGAATAGCCATATTCTGTAGAAATATAGTAAATATATTAGATGCGGCTTTAGCAAAAATGTGAAGATTAACCATTGTAGATTTAAAATGGAAAGAGCAAGTATATAGAATTATAACATTATATGCTTATACTAATTGTAAAGAAAGGGAAAGCTTATTTCATCAGATTTTAGACTATACAGTGATAAATATGAATATCAGAATAACAGAAAACGTTAATTGTGATTTAAGAGGCAAGCATGAAAAGAAAGGAAATGATATAAGAAAAAATGTTAGAAGTTATAGGATGTGGTAAGTTAAAACTTTGGGAGAAAAATTCATGGACTTACAAAACGGGTAAGAATAGAACTGAAGTAGATTATTTTATTGTATTAGAAGGTATAGTTATAACAGAAGGTGAGGCAGTTGAAGCAGGATTTTCTGGTCATCTTGCAATATGACTAGAGATAAAGAAAAACAAGGAATATGTAAAAGTAGGCTAAGGCATACAAAGTATAAACGAGAATGCATATAATGAAGAAGGGAAAGAGATTAGTGATACAGTTATGGAAAGATCATATTACTATGAGAACATTTTATAAAAAGGGGTCCGAATGTTGGGTGATATTTAAGGAAAAATATAAAATTGTTTTTTTTTTTTTACAGTGGCAACATGATCTGAGAAAAATAGAGAAAGAAAGATATAAAACAACATATAACAATACATTGGAAGATTTAGAACTTTGACAAAGAAAAAAGAATTATATGAAAGAAAGTAAAAATCACAAGAATTGTTTTATAAGCAAAGATAGTTGTTGCAAGGGAAAAAGAAGAAAGTTACTTAGGCAGGGTCTATATTGTGTTGTTAAAAGGGCTATTCATTAAATACCTTTTCATCAAGAAGTAAACACCAAACTACCAAAACTTCAAACAGCCAAACAGCCATGTAAGCAAATTTTTTCCCAGTGGAAAAAATCTCTTGGCCAGCAACAAAGAAAACAAACTGAGGGCTTTACACCCCCCCCCCAACTAAATATATTAATTCCAAGATTGCACTACACTGGAGGAAAGGGCAAATTCCTGACTACGGCCAAGTGACTTTTTCCCCTGGGAAAAAATTGACTTACGTCGCCATTTGAAGTTTTGGTAATTAGGTGTTTACATGTCGATGAAAGGGCATTTGATGAACATTCCATTTGACAATGTAAATGGAACCCAGTTAAGCAGATTAGTAAAGGAGGACGGTAGTGTAATGATAGAAACAAAAATTGTAAAAGGAGAAATAGAAAGAACTCAGAAAAATATTATGGATAGTGTAGTACAATATGTACAAGAAATGCTTAAAGAAAAAATGGCAGCGAAAAAAACATGAAAGTCAATAGAAAAAGAGAATAAAGAGTTGGAAAAGGAGGTTTCTTTAAATTGGGTAAATAGAGTATTAGGACAAATAAATATAGCTTTAACTACAGGACCAGATGGATTAGCATATAAAATGCATAAAAGATTAGCCCATGGGTTCAACAAGCCCTGCATGGTGGGCAGGACTAGTGCCGGAGCTCCAGCAGGCAAATATGTCTGCCGTGCGATCCAGGAATAAGCTGTAGGGACATGCATGAGCGCTCCTGCACGGACTCAGATCTGTATGCACATTACCCCATTTGCAGGTGAAATTCATGCAAAGGAGGTGAATTTGTGATCCAGGAAGCTGGTAGCTGGCCACGCAGAACTAGTGTAATCTGCAGAAATGTACTCGGTTAGTAACCAAGTACATTTCTGCAAAGTACAAAACGGAGCCATGACAGCTCCAAATAAAGGGTGGATATTATGTTGAAAGAATGCCAATGGCCAAATATATAGCCAATGGCATAGAAAACAGTTGCAAAAAAAATTAACTTTTATTTTTTTTTAGCCGATTTCGGCTGTTTAAGCATAAGGCAGTGGCACACAAATGGGATTGAGCGAAAAAAAAAAAAAAACTAAAATAAGCATTCTAACCAAAATCACTATTTTGCCATTATACTTAATGGCAGGCAGAAGACAACATGGCCAGTGAATAGTAGTTGCTAAGGGGGGAGGCTCAGTGTGGGACCTGTAACTATGCATCAGCAGGCAATCCTATGCAAATGAGGGGAATGATACTGAATCCCAGATTTCCCTTGCATGCTAGTCAGCACCCAACTGTGTAAGAGCAGGAGTAGCTTGGTGCAAGCCTAGGAGTTAGCTGACATCATAGGGGTGTGTGTCAGGTATACTGTAAGCAGATTGTTGCCCTGTGGCAGCGCTAAACAAGGGGGTGTGTCTGAGGCTGCCTAGCACTCTTTACATTGCCTAAGCGGGTGTGTGCGCCACACACTGGGTTTTAAAGGGAAAAATAAAAAGTAAACCAGGAAATAGCAGCTATGTGCACATTTGAACACTGTGTTTGCATGGCACGCCCCCAGGCTTAAACAGGAAGGCAACAGGAAGGGAAAACAGTAGTAGGAAGGTAATCTAGGATTACTAGCATAGCTGGCAGGTGAAATGTATCAGAATCAGCCAATTACACAGGCAGCAGACCAGCCCAGCCGAGAACACAACTATAAGCTATGCAAACACCTTTCCCTCTGTTTTTTCCACATACTCTACACCACCGGTGTATACAAGCAGGGAAATTTTAACAAACAAAAACAACAAAATGATAGTGGCTGCAGCAGCTATCAGACATCAACATATGGAAGAGGCTGAGGGTGGTGAGGATGAGAATGCTGTCAAATAACCCACAGTGAGGAGACAGAGAAGGGTGTACAGACCCAGGGTAACCTACCAGGGGCTACATGAGCTGAAGATAGTGGAGCGCTATAGGGTGGACATGGACCTCCTACAGCAAATTGTTGAGCTGTGCTGGCCACGCCTGACACACAGGACTAACAGAGGGGAACCCATCCCAGTGGATACCAAAGTATGTGTAGGCCTAGGAATATTAGCCACAGATACCTCCCAAAGGCCAACTGGGGATATCATGGGGATCTCACAGGCATCAACATCCAGGGTATTACACCAGTTCCTGGATGTCATGTCAGCACATGCCGGTGAGCACGTATATTTCCTCAACACCCGTGAGGTGTTGGCCAGCAATATGCATCTCTTCCACCAAATAGCAGAATACTCTGAGGTAGTGGGTGCTATAGACTGCATGCACATATGCATCAAAGCACCACCCCGTGAGCGGAGTAGAGTCTACATCAACTGCAACTGCTTCCCCTCAATCAACTGCCAGGTTGTGTGCGATGCCCAGGGCATTATAATGAATGTGTGTGCTGGCTGCCCTGGAAGCTATCACGATTCTCACATGTGGCATCTGATGCAGCTGTACCAGATATTTGTCAATGGGACATCCCTTACGGTCACCTAGTGGGGGATGATGGTTACACACTGGAGCCGTGGCTGATGACACCCATCAGAAATACACACAAACACCCAAACAAGAACTCCATAATGAGGCACACGCACAGACCAGAATTATAATAGAGCATACGTTTGGGATGCTGAAGTCATGGTTCCTGTGCCTGGACACATCCAGTGGAGCCTTGCAGTACTTACCAGCTACATGTACTGAAATTGTCATCGTATGTGCCATGGTACACAATATGATCCTGCGGAAACAGCTGCAGCAGGAACAGCACGGGGCAGGGCCACACAGCCCCCCACCAATCCCAAGGCCTGCACAGGCACAGAGTGACTCAGAGGAGGAACAAGCTGAGTCTGCCCCAGTAGGCAGATGGAGGTATGCCCAGTATGCCCTGGCCTTGGCAATAGGCAATGCATAGCACATACACTGACACAGCAGGGACCCAGGGAATGACGCCTCTCTCTGACTCACACATACAGTAAAAGGTATGCCAAACATGACACTACCTGTGCTCAACCATGTATAGGGAGTGTACTATGTGCATCCAACATAGGCAGCCTTCCAGCACCATCCTCAATACTGGCACACCCGCAAGGTAAGTCACTCTCCTTACCAATTGCTGAATGGAGTAGTATGTGTTGTTACTTGTATCTATGGTATGGATGTGAGCATGCAAAGGAATCGGGTGGCTGAATGGTATGCCAGCAGATGGTAGACACCTATAGTGGTAGCATGAGATCTGTAACAAATACTGGTGTCACCATAGTAGCCATTGCTACACATGGTGACAAAACCCACTTCAGGAAATGTTCTGGGCCACATGTGTGTCCATATGACACACGCATGCCAGTCAGGGAAGTTCACATACCCAACAACAGTCTAAGCCAGCAGGACAGGTGTAGACAAACACAAGCAAAGGCTGTGCTAAGGCCTCTGAATGATGCCTATGGGTACCCCCAGGCCTACACAGACAGACTACATCAGGTCAGGCAGTGGGATGTTAGTTCTGAAGGTTAGGAAGTCAGAAACTGATACGTAGGTCAATCAAACCTAAGACCTGTAGTACACTGATATGCCTCTAGTCAGCACGATAGGTTAGAATACAGAATGAAATGGAGTACCTGACATACCAGTACAGTCATAGCAAATGTGTACAAGTGTCAGGTGTGCCTCCCCAATCCTATGTAGAAATGTAGAAACAGTCAGGTGTGCCCTCCCAAGCCTGTGTAGAAATGTAGAAACAGTCAGGTGTGCCCCCCAATCCTGTGTATAAATGTAGAAAAAGTCAAGTGTGCCCCCCTCCCAATCCTATGTAGAAATGTAGAAACAGTCAGGTGTTCCCTACCCCCAATCTTATGTAGAAATGTAGTAACAGTCTGATGTGCCCCCTAATCTGATGTAGACCTGTTGTAACAGTCAGGTGCCCCCCCAATCCTAAGTAGAAATGTAGTAACAGTCAGGTGTGGCACCCCCAATCCTATGTAGAAATGTAGAAACAGTAAGGTGTGCCCCCCAATCCTAAACAGAAATGTAGTAACAAGTGTGCCCCCTCCAATCCTATGTAGAAATGTAGATACAGTCAGGTGTGCCCCCCAATCCTAAGTAGAAATGTAGTAACAGTCAGGTGGGCCCCCTCCCCCAGTCATGTGTAGAAATGTAGAAACAGTCAGGTGTGCCCCCCCAATCCTAAGTAGAAATGTAGTAACAGGTGTGCCCCCTCCAATCCTATGCAGAAATGTAGAAACAGTCAGGTGTGCCCCCTCCCTCAATCATGTGTAGAAATGTAGAAACAGTCAGGTGTGCCCCCCCAATCCTGTGTAGAAATGTAGAAAAAAGTCAGGTGTGGCCCCTCCCCCAATCATGTGTAGAAATGTAGAAACAGTCAGGTGTGCCCCCCTCCCAATCCTATGTAGAAATGTAGAGACAGTCAGGTGTTCCCTACCCCCAATCCAATGTAGAAATGTAGTAATAGTCTGATGTGCCCCCCGCAATCTGATGTAGACATGTTGTAACAGTCAGGTGGGCCCCCCAATCCTAAGTAGAAAGGTAGTAACAGATGTGGCACCCCCAATCCTATGAAGAAATGTAGAAACAGTCAGGTGTGCCCCCCTAATCCTAAATAGAAATGTAGTAACAGGTGTGCCCCCTCCAATCCTATGTAGAAATGTAGAAACAGTCAGGTGTACCCCCCCAGTCCTAAGTAGAAATGTAGTAACAGTCAGGTGTGCCCCCAGTCCTATTTAGAAATGTAGTAACAGTCTGGTGTGCTCCCCCCAATCTGATGTAGACATGCTGTAACAGTCAGGTGTGTCCCCCTAATCCTATGTAAAAATGTAGTAACAGTCAGGTGGGACCCTCTCCAATCCGATGTAGACATGTAGTAATGTGTATGTGTAGGTATAATATCAGTGGAGCAGAGATGACCTGGGGTGGCCAAGATAGCAGGATAGATTGTAGCATTTGTACAATATGCAGGTATGCGTGTGTTAGGTTGGTGTGTGTTCCATATTGTATTAGAGTGGTCAGTATGTATGCATGTTGAGGTTTGACCTGGTGGCAATTGCCTACTACTGCCAATGACAGGTCCAACTCCTCACAACTGCAGTGCCAAAGACAATGCTCCCCATTAAAACACATGATAGCAGTAAGCCCTTGTAAATGTTTGGCGGTAATATGTGTCACCATCTGAAAGATGGACATGGCATGACTGTTGGGCTAGATATACAAGCCGTACACAGAAAAAAGTACCCCGGACATACAGTATATAATGTGTAACCGTGAAATGGACACACCCTTGGAATTGTAAATACAGGTATGCATCACATTATCTGGGCTTGTAGTAGGGAATACTGATGGCTGGCCGAACATGTGCTGATCACAAAGGTGATAGGACTGATGTATTGGGAAATGGCTGATATCCCTGCACAAGCCAGCATAACTGGAATGCCACATGCATATCTGTGAGTCAGATGCAAGCAGTGTACATAACACACATGTACCCAGCTCACCCAAACAGCACCCACAGGTACCTCTGGTTTTATCCCTGCTGTTGGGAATGGGTACAATATGACCTCCACCTGTGTATGGCAATAGCGAAAGAATGCAGCATGCAGTGCAGGTGTCCCAAGCTGTGCAGGTGTGTCCCTAGCTGTAAGCAGCACCCTGCCAGCATCCACACCACCTGATCAATACTGATAGAAAGTATTGGCATGAACACCTAGCACACCTACCCTGTTATCCCAGGGGAATATACTGTATGGCAGTCTGGGACTGTAGGACTGACAGAATGCAACGGCCTGCTACAGCTCGCCTGCATCACCACCAAATGGCTTACAGGCCTCTGCCAAAGGGCTGCTTCTCACCCATACTGCCAATGTATGTTATGTCATTGGCACCCAAATAACAATATAATACACTCCACAAAAGCCATACGCAAGGCCATGTGGACATACCACAGTAACATGTCCACTGTGTCCAACTGCATGAACTGTGGACCAGCACTAAAACACAGCTGTGATGAGGTGATAACTATAGAGAAAATATCAGAGAATGTATGCATAATGTATGGAAGAGGATAGAATAATAGAGGCGGGGGTGGGAGCATGGGCAGGATGGAATGTGCAAAGTACGACACACAGCCGTGTGCACATACTATCCCTGGCTGCAAACACAAAAATGGGTGGCTACAAACCTGCCCATACACCACAATAGGGGTAATGTCCTAACTTATGAACCCTACCTCTGGATAACCTGCGTGAATCTGTACAGCTGTGAGGTATTGCCACAGCAAGATAAGGCCATACTGTCACGTCAATGGATGAACAAGTATGGGATCCTCTGCCATCACTGTACCAAGCTGCTGAACTGGATACATAGACCCAGCAGCAAGTGACTGCAGCTCCCCCTCCAGAATGGCATGACATTCCATGAATATGTAGGTCTTTGACCACAATACTGGATACAGCTGCATTCACTCTGTGGTCCCCAGGACATCATTGTGAGCAAAAATGTCCACCTGACAGTACTTGAGGACATAAAACTTCACAGTGTATAACAGTACACATTTATGAATATCTCTGCTGACACCTGTATCATGTAGCAGAAGCAGCACAGACACAATCGCCTTCAGTACACACTATCCCTTGCACAGTTTGACCCCGTATTGCCAAATGATCTACAGATATTCTGCAGACACAGTTTGCTAGCTGTAGGTGTAGAACACAAAGGTCTGCACTGGAGTACAAACTACCTGGAATGGATCCACACATTCAATACAGAAGGGCATACTGGGCATGCTCATACACGTAAACAAATGAAGCCCATGTCTGCCAACAACAGTGGGCCATACATATCTGACAGGTGCAGATGTTAGTGCATACACTCCTCAGTATGCACCAGTCATGCTTAGCACATACATTGAATAGGAATACACACATATATCCAATAACAACACACTATAATATGCCAAAAGTACACATACACAGATATGTGGAAGAGAGTGACAGTGACAAAGAGCCTTCCATCATGAGGCCTGTCCCACCCAGCACACAGCTAAATGGATACAACCACATGATGTGTAAATGTCACTCACTGTAGAAATTAGCCACTGCTATCCCTCAGCATTAAAGACTCTGTGGTGTGAGTGCTAGCTGTGGAACAGGACTGTACAAGGCAGTAGTCATCTAACAGTTGCGTACACATACCTGCAGAATATAAACCTGCGTGTGCCTGAGTGTGGTGTGTCTACCTCTAGATGAATGGGTTATGGCCATGCACACACACTGCCCTCCCTATAGCTCTAATATAACAAGCCTGGTGATGTCATTCACATTGAAATACACCTTTGGGAAAGGAGTATCCCAGTAATCTCTGTAGTGCATCTAATAACTGTGTAGTGTTGTAGTGTGGTAAACTATTTGGGTAGGAGTTCTAGTCCCAGACATGGCAACTGTGTTTGTGTGTGTCATTGTCTGTGTAGGGAGCAATGCTTTTTAGGATAGTCACACTCACTACAATTCAAATGCCCTACTTTGGCAAGCCTGCTGATGCCATTCACTTTGAAATACACCTTTGAGAAAGGAATAGCTCACTAATCTCTGTGGTGCATCCTATAACTGCATCATGCTATAGTGTGATAAACTAATTAAATAGAAGTTCTAATCTCAGACATGGAAACTGTGTGTGTGTCTCTGTCTGTGTAAGGAGTAATGCATTTTAGGCTAGTCACACTCACTACAATTCAAATGCCCTCCCTTGGCAAGACTGCTGATATCATTCACTTTGAAATAAACCTTTTGGAGAAAATTAACCCAGTAATCTCCATGGTGCTTCCTATAACTGCATAATTCTGTAGTGTGATAAACAGGTTAGGTAAGCATTCTAATCCCAGACATGGTAACTGTGTGATTGTGTGTCTCTGTTGGTGTAGGGAGCAATGCTTTTTAGGCTAGTCACACTCACTACATTTCAAATGCCTTACTTTGGCAAGCCTGCTGATGTCATTCACTTTGAAATACACCTTTGGGAAAGGAGTAGCCCAATAATCTCCATGGTGTGTCCTATAACTGCATAATGCTGTAGTGTGATAAACTAGTTAGGTAGGAGTTCTAATCTCAGACACGGCAAGTGTGGATGTGTGTGTGTGTGTGTTTCTTTGTCTGTGTAGGGTGCAATGCTTTTGAGGCCATTCACAGTCACTACAACCTCCATTGACCTACTTTGCCAAGCCTGCTGATGTCATTCCCAGTGAAATACAATTTTGGGGAAAAAGTAGTCCAGCAGTCTTCGTGGCATGTCCTACAAAAGTATAATGCTGTAGTGTGGTATAGTAGTTTGGTAGGGGTTCTATGTGTTTCTTTGTCTGTGTAGGGAGCAATGCTTTTGAGGCCATTTTCAGTCACTACAACCTCCATTGACCTAATTGGCAAGCCTGCTGATGTCATTTCCAGTGAAATACACCTTTGGAGAAAGAGTACTCCAGTAATCTTCATGGAGCTATGTAACTGCGTAATGCTGTAGTGTGTTAAACTAGTTAATCCCAGACATGGCAAGTGTCCGTGTGTGTGTGTGTGTGTGTGTGTGTGTGTGTGTGTGTGTGTGTGTGTGTGTGTCCGTATTTGTCATTCGTATCCTGTGTGGAGGTGGCTGTAAGTGTGTAACAGATTTCTTATATGGTGGCCATATTATATGTCACAATGTCCACCTTACAAGGATAACAGAGGTGAAATAGCCAAGAGGCTGGGGTGCCAATCCATACCCCTACATGTGACATCAAGGCCTGGCAAACAAAGTTAGCAACCATTGTATTACCCAGAGAAGACTCTCAACCCATGTCTCATACACAAACACACTTGCCTAGGCAACAACTGCTATGTTGGTAGTACCCTGCATATTGGCCACAGATAGTAATCATGGTGTGATTGCAGTGGACTACTGATGACATGGCACCCTGTCCATCAGTACAGTAGGCACATACATGCAGACAGTGCACCTTCACTATGTTCCCCACTGGATGCCTACAACACCTGTGGTGCCATCAAATGTGACCCACAAAGGCATACCATGCCTTAAACACATGCCTTGTATGGACAGATGCCACTGACACCAGGGAATACCTGTATCATGCTATCAATGTAGGTGCAGGGTCAACCTGCTGTCCATTACCAGTTCCTGCCACATGAGGCCAGGACTGGCACATCTAATGATAATCTGTGTACACAACATGGGCCAGACACCCCAGCTACAGTTCCACATGTCACTGTACATGCATGTAGGATGTGTGCATATCCCAGACACCGTCCATGTCATGGACTAAAGAACAGATACATGGCAAGCAATGCACAGCAATGGCCACACACAATAGTTACCCAGGTGACTGGATGGTGAATACAGTACCAACCTGTGTCGGCCAATCCAAACACTACACCCCTGAGCCACACTGCAGACCATTGTCATGTGGCCTGATTCCAAGGTATACCCTTCCCCTAGCCTTGTATAGCCTTCTGGTGCAGTCAACCACTACACACCCGTGAAGCAATGCACCCATGCATGTCAGTACTGACACACTGTGTCTGTGTGTGTGTGGTGTATGCTATTTTTGACCACATTCACTCTCACTACAACTCCCATTGGCATACTGAAGCATACTGTCTGATATCAGACACCTTCACATACCCTTTGCCCATATAACCTCTGGATAACCCCTGTGGTGCATGTCATACCTGTGCATTACTGTGTTGTGGCAAACTGACTAGTTCAGAAGTGTACTCCTGACCCTGCCAAGGGTGTCAATGTGTGTGAGTCCCTGAGAGAGTGTGGCTGTGTTGATGCTGACACCTGTTCATGTGGACAGGCACGTGTACTACACCTACAGTATCGATACCATATCACTGTTGCAGATGTCACTCACCATCACATATACGTTTGGACAGTTCTTCAACATGTAAGATATGTGGTGCATGCAATAACTGCATAGGCATGTGATAACAATCCATAGTCAGTCAGGGGTTTGAAACCCTATATTAGTAGGTGTGTGACACAAACATGCTTAGGTTTTACTCTCCCACCCCCCCTCCCTGACTTACTTTGTCTCTGACTGTCTTTCTCACTCCCTCTCTGGTGGATGTGGAGAACTACACCTGCTTTGCTTAGGCAGCAGCTTGTGTTTTGTAAGTGATGCTCATGATCAGCTGATGGCCTTGGCACAAATTGCAGCCCTCCTCTAGCTGATTGCATGTGGAACAGCTGTGGTAACATTCCCATAGTCAATTGCATGGAAACACACTCCAATATCTAGGAGCATTTATTTATTTATTTACATTTGCTGACCGGGAGTGTCCGACTGGACGTAGGTCCATTTTCAGCGGAGGCCCAGGGAGAAAAGCTCCACAGTTAAAATAAACAGACAGTAGTTACATTGAATTACATAGCGATTAACAATATAACATAGCAATTACTTACAACATATTTACAGATGAAGAACATAGTACATCAGTAGACAACTAGAATCTTTATCTGTGAAGTGCATAACAGACATTAACAAATGTTACAATATGAAGTTCATGCTGTATAATAAGTACTAGGCTTATGAGCATCTGAGCTTGCTATAATCAAGGTAGTTACTGGAGTGGAAAGAAAGGTAGTGGTTGGATGGGGTGGGTGATTTTAGAGTGGGAGTTGCAAGGGCATAGCAGGCATGTTTTAGGTGCGCTTTTAGTAAAGTTTTGAAGTGGGTGCATGATGGTACAGAGGTAATTGTGGGTGGGAGGGAGTTCCATAATTTGGCTATGGTGCAAGAGAATAGTGCTTCACCAGCAGAGTTATTGGCTTTAGTGATCTGCAAGTGATTTTTGCTGCTGGATCTTAGTGGTGCGATAGGGTTGGAGTAGATTCTGGAGGGATGGGACATTTAGTGGATGGTTTACTAGTTTGTGGGTGAGTGAGAGTTGATACCATTGAAGGAGGTGAGGGAGTTCAAGCCACATCATGTTGGTGTTGGGCCTTTTCATTCACTGTGAGCAGGACCTAGTTCTGGTGTTTGGCAAACAGCATCACAGATGGATTTGGGATTTACATCTAACAACAGACACTGTGAAAACAGGCCAACACACAGAAGGGGGATGTGCCTGACATGACTACAGAATGTAAGTGTTGCTATTCTGCATTTGGAGTAATGTCGGTTTAACAGGGTGTGTGTTGATATGGCTGGTCTACATGTTTTAATATCTGTCATGACAGTGCTATGTTTTTGAGGAAACTCCCATCTGTAGGGTCAGCTGCAGACTGGGGAGTGTGTGGAACCTTTTGTTTCTTGTGTTACACACAGAACACCTATCTGAGAACTGCAGAAGCATAGTGTGAGAATTGCAGTCAGTACATGGTGACAGTCCTAAGAGTTACTGGCTTCATATCCCTCATAGGACATATGTCACAACAAACCCTGACACAACAGTAAATGTATGAGTTTATCACAGCAACATGCCAATACTGGGGCAGTGTTCATAGCTCCAGCCACAAGTCTGTCAACCTTTGTACATATGTCATGCAGAAAGAGGTGCATATGTCTTGTACACCATTATTTATTGACATCATGCCTGGTAACAAGCCAGTCAGATATCAGACTGCTAGACATGTTATGTATAGTAGGGGTTGTTTCTGAGGACATAGCTTGGCCATTCTGTGGTTGTGTGTACAGTACTGGGGACTGTGTACTTAGGGTGATTGTCGACAGTATGTGTATTGTGCATACGTATCTTGGGCTGTGCACAGACTGTGGTAGATGCAATTGTTGTCAGTCCTGTTCCATCTGATGTTACATGCTGCTTCAGTGTATAGTACCCTATTGGCTCACATGCCTGTAGAGCCAGACACACACGTGTCCCATACCACAGACAGCCATTGGACCACACAGTGCCGTGCCCAGTGTATGTAGGGTCAGTGTTTGAGTGGCACATATGAGGATAGTGTTTATCAGACAGTCCATATAGTGCCATATTAAGCTTGAGTACCATATGTGGCTGTGGCTGTGTTTACATTGATTGTGGGTATGCACTTTCACACAGTTGTCTATTACTCTGTGCTTTGACATGCATGTAAAGCCCACTATAATCGCAGGTACATGTGTATTCCCCCATACAAAATGGAGTCCAGTGTTGTGGCAGTCTGCCTGTAGTTTGCATAGTGCTTTGTGACATGCCTAGTGTAATTACCCAGTGTGCTGATAAGTCCAGTTATTTGCAAGGCATACTGTTGCCAGGCCACCATAATTGTTGTGTGTTTCTGACAAAGCAGTGGCATTCTGTATACATGTATGTCACTAACTACTGGGTGGTATGTGACGATGTGAACCCTGCACCACCAGGTATCATGTGTCAGGACAGACTGGCGTGTGTGCATGCATAAACTGTGTCAGCATATGTAGTCCAGTATTTATGTGATATACCCATATACATGGCTATTAACATCCACATTGGGAGGCGTGGTCCACATGTCTTGCATGAAGGGGATATGTGTACACCTCTGGACTGACCACAGAGTGCCAGACTGTCCACATATATTGGTCATACCTCTGCTGTAGTCCACAGGATCATTACTGTGCTAGCAGTGGTACTGTACTATGATGTCCTTAGGATGTCTGTCAATAACCAATGGCACACGTCAAAAGCAGATGTGACCTCCCACACACATGTCTGTTAAGACAACCCCTATTACAGTAGCAATAGTCTACATATATACCTGCAATACATGCATGACATCCCCTTGCACTAAGAGGTTGGGACTACTGGGGTTGAGGTAGGTCTCCACTCCATGTTCTGGACATATGGTGAGCATATATGTATATATATGTATCCATATATCTATATAGATATATACAAATATACATATCGACATACATAGCTATATATATATATATATATATATATATATATATATATATATATATATATATATATATACATATAAATACTCACATATATACATATACACAGCAATATGTCTACACATATACAGATATAGATACATATGCACATATACGTATGGATATCTACATATATATCAACAGTAATAGGTATATCTGAATAGATATGTATGCACATATTGTTATAGATATCTACATATATATATCAACATAAATTGGTATATCTGTACACATAGGATGTGCATACATATATATCTATATATACATATATATATATATATATATATATATATATATATATATATATATATATGTATATACAAAGAGACACATGGCTATATATATGATTTACTATACAGATGTGGACAGACATATGTTTGAATATACATGTGTATGTACATGTAGACATATAACAACATTTTTCTGTGGTATATACCAACATATGTATATGCATATATCCGTATTCCTGTCATGTGTAAACATCCCGGTTGTGTATAACTTCCCAGATGTATCTCACCGTATGTATCTGATATGTGTACATTATAATATAACAACATATGTGATGCAACAGTAATATCAATAACAAGTACTATACAATTGTGGAAGTAAAAGCAATTGTTCAGTATTAATTAATATGTGTATTGACAGATATATTGGAAAAACAACAGCTGTCTTCTCAGTGATCATGGTGTAGTGGTTAACTGCTTTGACTATAGTGTACAGGGTCCTGGATTCAAGACCTGCAAGAGCTGTTTATTTTGTTGCTGGGCAGAACAAGGGCTGTCGGATACAGAGTGGTTAAGTCAGTTTTGAGCAGCTTTTAGCAGGTTTGTGCGGGTTTGCATGAAGCTAAGCGGTGCTGACATACAGTTAAACTTATATATGCTTACACCGTGTGGGCTTTGCTTACCAGTGTGCAGATCTGCTTAGCTGTTATATTGATGCAATGTGGACACCTGCTAAGCATGGCTTAGCCCTGGTAACCAGTTCTCACCACCCAGTCTGATAACACAGCAGGGAAATTACATCTGTAATAAGTGTATGTAATGCCATGTACAATACATGCGCCTGTGTGCTGTCATTACAGTAGCAAGGGGTGTGAGTGTCATGTCTGGGACACACAAGTATATGAGACCTATACAGCACTGTTATCCATGTGAATGTGTTACATACAGGGGTAGTAACCCAGGGTACGCGCTGTCACACTGGCATGTAGTGTATCATGGCGGTACTACTGTTGACAGTGCTTTTCCAGGCAGGAGTAGAGTGCTAAATGTAGTACTAACAACAAGCACACCTGTAGGCATAGCTGGACTCTGAGGCCTCTCTGTTGTGTTCCTGGTGTGTGAGCTGTGTCACAGTATATATCCCCTACTGGATAATGATCTGACATGTGGAATGTAACCATAGACTACTGTTTGTACAGCACATGTTAGTGAGGACTTCCAACATGTAGTTATGGTATACATATTGTTGTCAAACATCTATCTGTCAACACATTCATCATACTGCATAGCTACTTGCCAAGCTGATGACTGTCAATCCCTGTACAGATGTGCAGATGGCAGGTATCCAGCTGGGATATATACAGGCAACGTATGCTTGATTGACACTGACATGTCTGCCCAGCTGTGTAATAACTGGCATATATAGGAGACAACACCCTGTACGCACCACATGCCACAGGTACCTCCACTACACTACCAAAGTCAACAGAACATGCTTGGGTGCAGGTCTTCATCACAGACACTAACCATGTGTTGTAATACATGTTGCATACATGTCAACTGGATCACCTCAGTGGCCATGTGCAGGAGGCACCCACAGTTTACCTGATACATGTCACTCTCACCCTGAGGGTCACCACAGTGGTGTCTGTCGATAAATTGCCTGCTGGCACATGGCAGGTAGCAGGACACCACTGTGCACACATCCCCTACACAACCCATCTCTCCATGGATAATAGCCAGGTACACAGCTATGACCACCTGCAGTGATGCACCCCAGTACTGACACATGTGTACATGTGCAATACTGAGGAAAGCAGTGTCTGTGTGTTAGTACACCTGTACTTGGGAATTCCATGAGACCTTCACAACCAATGCAACACCCATTGTCATAGTCAGTTGTGGCTGCTGCTGTATCGGACATTACATGTACCCTGTTATGCTTCTCTCCCTACCGGCTATATAAGCCTTGCAGTGCCAGCACAACAGTGTTGTACAAATGGGTCAATAGGCATGGGATACCCATGGAGTTCTGGCAAGTGTGTGTATGTGTGCATGTCTGTATATCTGTAGGGTACAGCATTCCAAGGCCACATACTCCTGTTACAATACACATTGCCACACAGTAGTACATATAGTGTTGTTGCTACCCATAGGCGAGGCATGACAATGCAACACCCTACTATGCCTGTGGCATGTGCATTAGATGCATATCCCTGTAGTACCACTGTTGGGATATACAATGGGTTGTATCACAGTCATTGGCAATGTGTGATGGTAGGTATTTCAGAGTGTCATCATGGGTTCCAGGGAGTACAATATCCACTGGTGGATGTGGGTGCTGTGTACACTGTCATTATACCATGGTACACCCGGTATATGTCCCATGTACCACTTTATTGTGACCACTGTCACCAACCATACAGGTAACTGATACCACAACCCAGCCCAGTTATGCATGTGCTGTGTGCAGCCTACCTGTAGCACATTGGAGACATGGACAAGTTAGTCAGCAGTGATAAGTCCAGGTCTCTTAGGTGTGTGTCTGCCTGTTATGTGTCTGTTAATGAGTATATGATGGTATGTCACTCTATGTATTGTCCATATACAACCATTACATCACCCATTAGCATACTGTACATGTCTGGAGATGTTCTGCATGTAACATATAACTTGGAATAGACCTCATTCTAAGCGCTGTGTGGTGTGTGCAATGAAAGACACACAGTTCATTAGCACTACATACCTAGGTAGGGGTCTAGTCCCAGTGTTGCAAAGTAAGAGTGTGCATGTATGTGGATGGGTCTACATCAGGTTGCAAATTATACATGTCCCAGTGGGGTTACCTGTCTATGTGGCACAAGCAATAACTGTTATGCAAACCTGTGACATGTGTTCCACTCTACCCCGGATATATCACAGCCACGGTGTCACCAGATTGCCATACCCCTTGTGGAATATGACTGCAGACCATCCTCCTGCTGACACATGTACACCTACAACACAAATGGATAACATTATTGAGACCACAATCAACCAGTGTTACTAACAGGTATAATGCATGATTGCTGGATGGCTACACTACCTGACATGTATGCATTAAACATTACTTCTGACAACATGTTACACTGCAGTACTTTGGTACACTGTAGTACAGTCACTGTGTGCATCAGAACCATATTAATATGTCCCTGCATCGATGTTATGGAAGACAGGGATGTGGCACAGGTATCATCATATGCACATGGTGTGTTGTTGGTTTGCCAGAGGCCAAGGATGGGCCATACATTTGACACCATATTTGTGGGTGAGGGGTGTAATGTGTTGAACTGGGTGTGGTGATGTGGTGTGTGTAGGTATGGGGTTACCCTATATGTGTTTGTGTAGTGTGTGGGTATGCATGCACATAGTTCTGCCATGTGGCTGCCCTATACAGGTGTTTATGGACCAATGCAGATCATACCTGGCAGGGTGTGCAGTTTACAGCCTTCAGCCAGAGACATGTGGACTGTGTCTGCCAGGAGTTCCATGGGCACGTCCAGGTACAGGCCTCAATGTGATACTCTCTCCTGATGATGACAGATGTCTGCTGGAACCAGGTCCCTCCTGGGGCTGGCCAGGAACACGTGCTTGTGGCCTGCTGTGGTGTGGACAGCACCCCCCTGCAGTGCTGGGGCTGGTACTGCCACTATGGGAGTGTCTTGGTGTCCTAACACGTCCACGTTGACTGCCAGCTGTTGGTGTTGCTGGCCTACATCCACATGGCTGTCGCTGCACTCTCACCACATGTTCAAGCACGGACAAACCACGGTCAATGAGGCCCATCATCTCACCAAACCATCTATCCATGACCTCATTATGAGCAAGGAGGGTACGAGACAGTTCATGGAAGTTGTCATTTGCAGATGTGAGAGCAGCCCTCTGCAGCCTCAGACCTTGTCTGGTGTACAGTTCCATATGTGCCTGCGCTCCCATGACAGCCAGAAACATGCGCCTGGTGGTACCAGTTGTGGTGCATCTGCCAGGGGCATGATGACCAGCAGCCCTACCACGAGCACCCTGGAACATCTGCCTATGTGGTGCCCTGCTGGACATCTGGCTATGCCTGCTGTGACCAGACACAGTAGGCATGGATGCCACACTCTCCTTTGCACTGCCACAAACCATCAGCTGTCCCTCCTCTATGGCCACTGATGATGGCGTATGTATAGGCATTGAAACTGTGTGCGAAGTTGGGGTGGCTAAGAGGGGGTTGTCAAATGATGGCACTGTTTCGGCCCCTGACAACCCCACCTGTGCCTCAACAGTACTATCATCATCTTCAGTGTCTGTATGGACACCAACATCAGATTACATGCAGGAGGGACCCTGACCCGCCTTGCCACCTTTGTGGGAAAACAAGAAACACACTTTAAGACCTATAGAGCATTGCATGACAGTACTCACACACACACACACACACACACACACACACACACACACACACACACACACACACTCCACCTTAATACCTACCTGTCCATGAATTTACAGACAGTCCCACATTTATTCCCATATGTTCCCCATCCTGCATCACACTTTGTAACATACACTCATTAATGCCACTCATTAATGAATCATTCCTCTAAATGCCTAGACAAGTGATCACAACACAAGACCTGTTACTCCATTACCTCCTTGACCTGAGTGGAGTGGTTTTACATGGCCTCACTGCTGTCATTCAGTGTTCACCCTGTGTATGTCCGGACATCATGAGCATGGCCCCTATATGTGAGGGGCTACTACGTTCACTCCATAATGTCATGCACTGGAGTGTCATGTGTAAGTATTGCTTAGTGCATGCCAGATATGCTGCTCAATCAACCTATCATGTGACAACTGTAATATATGGATACACTCCCTGATGTTGTCTAGTAATTCCCCAATGCATCTGTAGTGTTGCATACATGGGTTGTCGGTCACCTCTCTGCTGAATGCGATATTAAGGGTATATCTGGTGTCTACGTTCTCTCCCAATGCATGTTCCATGCTACAGACCTTATTATGCTATCAGCTGTCCTGTGATTACATATCAGACAAGTATTCCTGGTGTGTCATGTGTCAGTCCATGTCCATGTACTGTACGATCCCAAAGGGAAGTACTGCCATATGGACAACCCCACAATCACATATGTGCATACATGGACACCCACACAAACACACACACATGCACACACACATCCTACATGCATCAACCTCTCTCCACTTCACCAGAGTGACCCTACAAACAAAATACCCCCCCCCACACACACACACACACATACAGGTGAGGTTGCACAAAGATAGTACACACAGTCCTCCTATTACCTATCTATCAACATGCATAACATATGATACACAACAGCATGCAGCGCAGCTATAGTCAATCCATGCTAGCAGCAGTATACATGTGTGTGATTCATGGGCTGTGTTAGTAGGTGATGCCCCTTCCCCTGTATACCACTGCACCCATGTACACAGTATTGCTGTGCACCTGTTCTGTACACTGCCGTGTACTGTGCACCAAACCTCACAGGTGTACAACCTGTTGCTGAATGTGCAGTACTGTGTCAGTTATGTCAGCTATAATTCTCACAGACCCTATGTTTTTCAGCAACACATACCTGGGATGACATGTAGACAGATGTCATTTGTGAATGCCTGATGTCTGGTTTACAGATCTCAACATCAGCGGACCATGTATGACCAATCCAGTACTATTACACTGACAACCGTCAGACCATACCATGGCTATGGGGAGTGTACACACCCTTATTGATATGATGCATCCTTCCTTGATCTGCCATGGGACCACATCACCGCATATATTAACAGTACATGAGCCCGATATTTGACATATGTCCTGTGCATTCACATGCAGTGTCTATGAAATGTGTTAGCTGTGAGGATGCTGACCGCAATACATACACTCCGTGTGTGCATATGTGTGCACACCCTTATCATGATGGTTTGCTGCACCTATTGTTATGTGTACTACAGCAGTCACTATTCCTGGGAGGGGTATATTAACATGGGACATCTGCATTTGCCAGTGTATGGTCAGTCTGCCCTACACATGTCCCCTAAATCTGCATGACTGCAATGTCTACTCATGTGCACATCCCTTGGTGTTCACACACTGCTGTTATTATTGCTGTGGGGGTAAGGTTACATCTGCTACAGTTCCTGAACCTGACTGTGTGCTGATGCAGCCATTCTTAGCATCCTTAGGATTTGTGCTGCAGTGCTCTGGTGTGTCATGCTGACACCCCCTCCCCACCTTTAGCCTTTTTGCAGATGCTTGTCAAGTATGGGGTACACATGTGTGTCAGTTTGCAGTGTCGCATACACTAAACACCATATGTTACAGCCTAGTCCCAGCTAATAATGTGGACCACAGTAATACATTATGCCATAGTGTACATCTGTAACAGTTGCCATTGTAATACTGGTATATACACTGTTATTGCACTGTATAAGGGTGATGTTTCACTCTTGTCCCTACTGTAGGCCATGTGCCCCACCATTATGTTAATCCCTGTGGGCACATTTCACAATGACAGGATGTTAGTTATCTTGCCGGTGTCTGGCATACTCTTCCAATACCCCATCATGGTCACAATTGTGATGCATTGCATTTAGCAGCAACAATACGTGAACATGTACAGCATGCATTATGAGTAGGTGTGTCAGATGTGTGCATGGAATGTACCATAACTATTACATGCCCGGTGTATTGGCAAGCATGAACATAAACCATACTCACCAGCTACAGGTTGCTGCCTTAGTGGGATAGAGGAGGAACCTACATAAGAGTGTGAGAGATGCAAAGTCAGTGGCCACACCTTTGGCATTGCTACAGGGTGGGTGCAGCATTAGATTACATCAACAGTACAAGGCCACAATACTACCACTTATGCACATCTGTTTATTACTACTATGCAGCAACAAACTATATATATGACATGTCAGATATGATTGATCTACCTGTACAGATGTGGATGCATATGCAGCAGTGGTCTACTGATGTGCCCTGTGGCCTTACCTGCATGCTCCTCAGCCAGTGTGTGGGTAGCACCCACCTCCACAATGGTGTCTGGCAGTTGTTGGCTGTGTGGATGGGCAGGTGCCATGAGGCTGGCTCAGAGCTCCTCAACATGTGTCAGGGGGATGGATGGCATGACCCCACCCTGTTGTGAGGTGATCCCCCCCTGGACTGCAGCAGCACATCGATGGGCATTGCGAAGCAGGTCAGAACAATTATGCCAGACCTGCTCATAACTGCGGTTATGCAGTCCAAAATCATTGACCCTGTGGACTAAGTCGTTCCACAGGGTGGGTCACTCCTGCTGCTCATGGTCAGCCAAGCCAAACAGGACAGGGTAGTGCTGGATGAGATAGTTCAGCACTATGTCATTTCCAGCTGCTGAATAAGCAGGTAGGCATCCATATGACATCTTGCCTAAAAGACATAAAGATGGAAACAGGTCTGAGCAACTCATACAGCAAGGTTACCATAGTTCTTAATACACATCTCTGTCACCCCCCACCATATTAGTGACAACAAACTGTGCACACAACTCAATAGGTATGGCTACAGCTTATCTATCAGTGGGACATATATTGTATTGTATGACACTTTGTGCTATGTGTTTGTAGCCATGTTCCCTGTGTGGACACTATCATTGCTGGCCTGTTATGGGCTATTCACCTGCATGCCATTGTCAGAGCCATTATGGTTCCATATATGCATGTGGTATGCTTGCTATGTGATTGCTGCACATCTGAAATTCTGTGTTATTGGTGATATCTATGCATGCTGTTGGACATGTTCCTAGATTGTGTAGACTGTTACTACCTACATATGTTCTATAACAGTGACACAATAGCATGCTTAGGGAATATTTGCAGCAGAACCACCTCCCAAAGTCATATGGCCATGTTACTAGGCCACATCACATGTGGGATCCACCCTGGGGCCTCCACATGTACTGGTCCAGCACTACCTTCAGGTGTAACCACCTCAGGTGATGTTGTCCCCCCTGGGGGCACACACAAACGTGATCCTGTCACCCGAAGTCAGGTCCAGAGTCTGTTCCATAGTGGGCTTCACAGACACATGTGGGATGTGCTACATCACCTTGAGGCACCCAGTACACATTCACAGGGTCCACATGCTCCTCCTGCTCAGCCTTCAGGCCAGCCAACTTCAGGGCCATGGACTGCTGTTGTGAGTAGCAATGGGTGGGAGGCCTGTTCCATTGTTTCTGTACTGGGGCCCATGGGGCTTCCACATCGCAGAACACATCCACCATCCAGGGTGGTTACCCACCACATGTGTCATATACCACCCCTGTAGGCTGTCCTCTATATCTGCCATCCTGGACCACCTCCACAAATATACCTGCCATACTTCCCCATATTCCCATCCCCTACTTCACAGACAAGGGCAATATGGTTCCAACAAGGGGTTCACATGTGACATACCCATCCATGTTGCACACAATTCCAGTTGAATATATCTGTGTATATTGCTATGTGTGCTGTTCCCTCACACATAGCATGCAGCACTGTGGTGGTAATATAGGGGACATCTATTTACATACATACATATATGTGTGTGTGTGTTTGTATATATGTAAACATGTGCATATAGATATATATCTATATATGTGTAGATATGATATGATATATATATATATATATATATATATATATATATGTGTTTATATATATGTCTATATATGAGTATCTGTATATCTGTGGATATATATATATATATATATATATATATATATATATATATATATATATATATACATATACATATCTATATATGGGGTACGTTCAGACATCAGGTCCACATTCTCAAAACTCCTTCCTGCACAGCTGCACTGTTCTGCCTTGCTACAACACAGACAGGTGCCACATATGGACACAGCCTAACATTAGGGGGGTATATATAGGACCAGATTGCAGGTAACCCTATTAAACACCTATGGCATTTCAGCATGCTACAGTACATGTTAACCAGCATGTCCTGCAAGTGGTGGGCTGTGGAACCCACGTGTCCATCATTATGGCATTACTTCCACCACCAGCTATCGGCCACAGTAATATACATCCCTTCTATTACACATCACACACAATATTGACATACATCTTGTCAGTCGGTGCTGCTCTACACAGTTGATGGGTATGGCCCACAACCCACAGTGACAGACTCTAATGTCCATAGCAGTTGTTCACCTGAAGATCATTACAACAGCAATACCTGATGGCACATGTATATCATTCTACATCATCTACCCCAGTATTATGGACCAGGTACTGCAGTCAATTACATGCATACATTCTTCACATACTGGTTGGGGAAAGAGGTCTGTTAGGATAGTATCCTTGTAGGGGGTATTTTCTTTTTTCACTCCTTAGCCTGCTTCCTTTGTTGTCTTTTTTGGTGTTGTTGCAGTTCAGGATCTGTTGTATGTTTTCTGTTTGTTTTCTCTTTCCCTTTCTTTCTCTGCATCTCTCTCTCTCTCTCTCTATTTGTCCAGTAAATGGATTGAGCTGCTTGGAACAGATTGCAGCATGGCTTTTGTGGGTGATGCACATGATCAGGTGATGATCTCTGCACCAGTCAGTGTCCTCCACTTGCTACCTGCATGCAGCCAGCATTTTAATAATTCCAATTACCACTGTCATGGCAACCCACTACTATAAATCCCTACATCATGTATTCGTGGTCCCTTTACCTTTCCTGTATGGTGAACATCCTTCTTGTGTGTGGGCAGCAGTGTTACATAGAGCAGGCAATAATACCTCTTACAAGTGGACTTGCACACTCAGGCCAGCTACATATTTGTATGAGGTTCCAGAACTACAAACAGAGTGTGAGTACTGTTGTTGTATGCACTGTATAGCACCGGTGTTACAAAGTTTGTGTGTACATACTAGTTTAACACGTTCTGCAGTCTGTCTGCATAGCTCTCAACTGTGTGCCTATCCACTTGATGGCTAGAGGTGTGCATATTATGTTATGCCTGTCCACCACACAGGTCTTGTGTCAGATGTATGACTGGCTGTGTGTGTGTTGAGTGCTATCAGTACATGGCTACATCCATTTGTGTTTCATATTCCTGACTAAGGGTATATTGCAGACTATCCTGCAACACCAGCAACTTGCTTAGTGTATGGCAACACTATTTCACATATCGGCCAGTGTTCCAGCCTCTGACCTCCACCTACATACCAGGCTTTGTCCATATGACATGCTGTCAGGGGTTGTTATGTAGTGACCTGTGAGTATGTCATGTTGTCATTCCTGCTATCATTCCAATGCTGTTGTGACCCCCACACATATTGTGGAGTTGGGTCCATATATGTCTGTCCTTCATCTGCAAATACATGTGTGCCCTTATACAGTCCACAGGCCAGTGTATGTAGCAGTGGTATATGGCCCTCTATGTCAGTCTATGTGGAGGGGAATGCATCATAACTAACCTAGGGTGTTACAACATGTGAGGGGTATCAGGGTTAAGCTGCCTTAAAGTATCTGGATGTACATTACCATACAATTCACCTTGGGTAAATACAGGCGTACTGCTTCCTGCCATACAGACTGTTCTGTTTTCCAGTGTGATTGTGATGGTTTCAGTTATGCCTTGTTATGCAACAGATGCATCCCATTGTGTCAACTGAGGTCTTTATCCCCTAGGGATTGTGTAGATAGAGGCTGCTAGACTATACATCTGCATTACTTACTGTTGATTGATTGTTATCCTGTGGCCCAGTCTCTGTTTATTGTTGTGCTATTTGAAGGCCTTGGTCTAGACAGCAACATATGTAATGGTTTCCGGAATACTGGATTAAATTATCAGTTGCATTAGTCTGTTTATATGGATATCAGAGTGTAAACAGCTATATGACATGGCATATACAACTGTAATAGTACACAACTAAAACTTTTTCATGTATGCAAACTAGTGTGTGGTGTTATATCCTTTGACCTTTCTGTGGGTATATGTTGCAGACAACAATTGGTTTTTGTATGGGTGACTCATACAGTGTCCATTTGGTAAGTTGGCAACTGTAGGCATACTGGCTGTTCTGTAATATGTACACCCTTTACATATGTATTTTCCTATACATATCTTTGTGTGTGTACGTGTAGTTACATATATATGTATATGTATATATGTACATATAGAGATATAGATATAGATATATATATATATATATATATATATATATATATATATGTATCTGCATATATGTATCTGCATATATGTGTCTGTGTATATGTATCTTAGGAATGTTTATTGCTTCCACATTGTACATTCCCTATGGTAACCAGACTATACTGCATGATATGTTATTGATACCAGCCTGACATCATACAGGTGGGATGGATTACTGTTAACATCGTGTGCCGATGTTGTGTGAGGTCTTGGTTATGGGATTTGCAACAGTTGGTATTGTATTGCAAGGCAAACCTGTTTGGCTGTGGGGGGGGAATATCGATACGTACATGATATATGTTGCTTGGGCACTCTCACCCCCATTAACAGTGCATGTGGGCATATATGTATTTGTTATGTTCTCTTTGATATCTTTAGATATATATCTGTATATGTATATATATATATATATATATATATATATATATATATATATATATATATATATATGTATATATATATATGTATATATATATATATATATATATATATATATATATATGTGTGTGTGTATTTTCTGAGATTTAAAAAAGTTCAGTTACAGATTTGCTGTTCTGAACTGTTTGTAAGTTTCTTGGAGGCCATTGTTTGATTGGGCTAAAGGGAAGTCTCTGTGTTCATCAGTGGCAGTGATAAACATTGAGCAGCCTGCCTGCCCCTGTGGGAGTGGTTACTGCCTTGAAACTGTAGTTTTATTGGCCATTTTGGGTCAATTCCAAACTCCTTGATCTCCCTCTCTTAAAACCCGATTGCCTCATGGTTTTGGCATCTTTTCGGACTTGTTGGCTGTTGGTGAAGCACCCACCAAGAGGAGGAAACGCTGAGAGAAGAAAGGAGCCACTTTTGAGATTTTAAGTATTTTGCTTCAGATTATTTGTTAAGTTTTTCTGCATTGCCGTCTACTTTTGAGCATTTACTGGCTTGTTAAACTTGATTTCTGTGTTGGTAACTGTATTTAGAACACAACCTAGAGCTGATTACTGAATTTCCTGCGTGCACTTATTTTTAAAATCGTTTTTTCTTAAAACTTGCATTTTATCTGTCTCTGGCCTAGCACTCAAGTGTGGGGTCATTTACTGCACTGTTGTAACTTGTTGATACTTGTGAACCTCTGCTTTCCTTAAAAAAAACAAAAAAACAAAAAAATCTTGCTTTTTTTCCCACTTTTCTGAGATTTAAAAAAGTTCAGTTACAGATTTGCTGTTCTGAACTGTTTGTAAGTTTCTTGGAGGCCATTGTTTGCTTGGGCTAAAGGGAAGTCTCTGTGTTCATCAGTGGCAGTGATTAACATTGAGTGCCTGCTGCTGTAGAAGTGGTTACTGGATTGAAACTGTAGTTTTATTGGCCATTTCGGGTCAATTCCAAACTCCTTGATCTCCCTCTCTTAAAACCCGATTGCCTCATGGTTTTGGCATCTTTTTGGACTTGTTGGCTGTTGGTGAAGCACCCACCAAGAGGAGAAAACATTGAGAGAAGAAAGGAGCCACTTTTGAGATTTTAAGTATTTTGCTTCAGATTATTTGTTAAGTTTTTTGCATTGCCGCCTACTTTTGAGCAGGCTAGGCCCCAGATGTGCTGGTGCCCAGTGCCATGGCCAGCTGAGGTGGGACAGGTGGGTCCGCTGGGACCGGCCTTCCCACATGAGCTATGTTGTAGCATGTTTAAGGCAGATATGGGTTAGTAATAATCAACAGCATTCACAATTAGTTATAACAGCATGCATAGGTATTCCCCTTACCCAGTGCACCAGATGTAAAATAGTTGCAGAGCAGGCAGAACACATGCATATATGGGTAAACAGTGGCCATTACAACAACATGCAGCTTTCATTGATGGCAACAGGACACCGATATGGGGGTATTTTAACATGGCACATGCATAGAAATAGATGTGAATATTTATAAACCAATAGGACATATGTCCCAACAAAGGTTAGGAGTGTAGCCATACCAAATTAGTTGTGTAAATCGGTTATTTTTGCACATATGGTAGGGGTGAGAGAAAGAGAGTTCAATTAACAACTAATAAATCCTTGTAGTTTACACAACATTCATAGTCACTGCACTGATCTGTCCCTTACATGTATTATTACACTACCCAATGGCGTTATATTGTACAATGGTTTGTAGATTAGTATGTATGGGACCTGTGTCTTACGTACAGGCTTGACAAGATGCATGTGAAATGCAACATGTTTTAAGACTGCTGACTGCTGTCATACACTTTGGGTTAGATGCTGGGATGACAGGTATGTTAGCATGTACATTCTCTGACTATGTACAAGTCTGACTATCAGTTATATGTCATTTACAGCTGCCTACATTTCTTGGATCATCACACTAATTTGTCAGGGGAACAGAGCAAAAGCCAGGTGATGTGGGCCATTTATCAGGACATACTGGGCAGATTGGAACAGTTGACTGGGCAGATTGGAACAGTGGAGGGGTATGAATATGCATACCACTTTCTATTTGAGCATTCTAGCATAATCTATACAGTTGTTAAGTGTATATATGCATACAGCTTTCTCTCTGAACATTCTAACAAACTGTGTGCAGCTGTGTGGAATGATTATGCATACAACTCACTGTCACTCCTGGAATCCAAAGCCCTGATGTGTGCGACAAAAGCATTACAGTTAAGATCACTGTACACTATGCTATCAGCAATTGTTGTGAGGCTTTGCAGTGTATTTAGTCTAATATGACTGACCTGTTTGCACTTCCACCATTGTTATACATCACTTCATACACATTTTATCTGCATACCACGGTGTGGGTAACACTGTTTACTACAACAGTACTATTTAGTAACTGCAACAGTACAACAACATATGACTGCAGAGTAAACAGAAGCAATGCAGGGGTTACACCTTTATTCGCAGCATATTACACAAATCTGTATACTGGTACAACACTTTCTGAGGCTCTTACATTTATTTGTTATGACAGTACATGCAGGTTGTTTACTAACCTGCCTCGTGATGCATCCTTTGCAGCCTAGCATCATAGGCTTGCTGGTTCGCAGCATGCTCATCTGCAGCTGTCAGAGAAGTACAGTGATATTAAGCCATACCTATCCATAGTATACACAAGCTAGGCAATTATTAACTACATAGTGGAAGGAGTACTTAGTTCTGGGGCATTTGGCATCTGCCTTGCTTCCTGGATCCACTATAACAGGACATTGCCCCTCCACCGCTTCAGGTCTGCATGGTGGTGCCTGACTTGCTCACCAGTCCACAGGATACCTGTGGCACTAGTGAGATCACGGGCGTGACTGACCAGCCTCTGTTTTGTACTGCGAGCCCTGGTACTGGCCCTGCAGTAGTCTCCTGTCATGGTGCTTTACCAGGAGCCATACCATGAATTTGGTCTCCTTGATGCCCCTGTGCTGCACTCTAAAGCGAGTGCCTTCTCCCACTCCAGCCATTCTGCCTGCAGGGGGATGCTGCAACCAGTTATGAGCCATATTCTCGCCTCTTCGGTTTAAGTAGGGCCAGATTCCCGCACTTTCCATAATTGGCCGGTTTCGAAAAGGCTAAGCTATGTCTTATTCATTACAGGTTATATATGTGTCTGGTATCCTCATTCATGTGTACATACACTGTATGGGGTCCTGGGGACTTCAGAACCTTATTACAGTGACACCTCAACTCTATGTTTACTGTAGTACTCCAATTCACATATTTATGGTCTGTGGCAGGTTATAGAACTTTACACTGTACATAGATTCAGTTCACATGTTTGATTTGATTTCCCTGTGGTGAGGATTAGTTTGCTGATACCTCCTTTATATGTATTGCTATTATGGTGTAGTGGTTAACTACTGTGACTGTGATGTACAGGGTCCTGAGTTCTAGCCTTGCAAAGGCTGTTTATTTTGTTGCTGGCCAGAACACGAGCTTTTGGGTACAGAGTGATTAAGGCACTTTAAAGCAGTAGTGAGCTGGTGTGTGCAGGTTTGCGTGAAGCTAAGCAATGCTAACCTCCGGTTACAGTTTCTTACACTCAGTTAGCCTCTGCATTGCTTCACCAGTGTGATACTCGCATACCGGTGGCCAAACAGGCTTACACCCGCTTGCTCCCGCACTTGCAAATGCACTGCATTTGGTGTTTGCATCTGACACTCACACCCCTCGGTGGGGGTGAGGACTACAATAATACCTTGTGATGTCTATTATATCGGCTTACATGCCTACAGTGGGGTGTTGCGATCATGTGCTCGTAGATGTTGTGTAGTGGGTTATGCAATGACACATATGGTCATACCGTACTTAGCCATCAAAACTGGACTGTGCTGCTTTGGGACACATATTGGGAATGGCTGTCCATTAGGCGTAAGCATGCCATTCAACTGTACAGAATCCACGGCCTGTCCAGAATTTGCTCCATACTATTGGTGTGTTCCTCTTGCAATCTGCACCTGTCTGGCAAATACCTGGGAACTGACACCATTAAATACAGACAAGTAATTGGGTTTAGGACCCCACATCCTTCAGCCGCGTCATGTTAATGCATACCTATTATTCTATCAGCTTTCTAAGGTTATAAGTGGAATATGTGCTTTCTGTCCTTATTTGTTCCCCCAACAGTTTATGTTCTGTCCAGTGGTTTTGCTCTTAGTGGTTGAGAGGTATGGGCATAAGCTCTGCCCATTTTGGAATATTACTTGCATCCCTGGGGTGGTCCTAATACAACTGTGTCAGCCAACACCTGCACACATAAGCCCATAATTGGGTACCCATAGTTCCCCCACCTGCCCCTCCTCTACAGCACTCATCCTTACTGTGGGTGTGGGTGGGGTCTAACCACACCACTACACAATTCCCACTCTCCACATGTCAGGACCCATGTCATATGCTGTGCCGACCCATGGGTTATCAGGTTTGAACAACCTACTGGTCCATGTATGTCTACAGCCTGGTTTGATGAATCATTACAGGGACGGACTCCGATGATCAGTAATTTCTGGGGTGTCCCACAAGGGACATTGATGTCTTTATTTCAACATTAGACCTGGCAGGTCTCTCCCACTGGCAGTATTCTGCCTGTGGTCGGGGAAGCAGTGGTGTGTTTACTTGTATTGTGTGTTTGTATGTTTCACCTGTCTAAGTGGGGGTGGTTGATGATACGTGTTACACGTTTGTTGATTGGACCCCTCACCCCCATTTGCATGGCCTGTGCACATATGTAATTTGTAACTGCTGTATCATATCCTAGCTATTTACATGTGTAAATTTGCACACACACACACACACACACACACACACACACACACACACACACACACACACACACACACACACACACACACACATATTATATCTACATTACTATATACAGATATATCTGTATATGAATGCATACATGTATATATTTATATACTGCTGTCTATGTATATCTAACAACATATGAGTGTATGGGTCGCTGCATTTGTATATATCTATATGTGGGTATGTATATGTATTCTGTCTCTGTATGTATACATTTGTACTATGGAGAGGGAGAGGTATATCTCCATGTCGCTCTGGGTAGATATGCACACACATTCCTCTACATATATACATCTACATCTGGTTATTCCGTCCTCTGCCATGTAGATTAGTCTTTTCTGCAATGGAACTTGTAGCGGGTGTGGCTGCTCCTGGGGCTGTCAGTATAGGCCCAAATCAGCCAACACCTGTACACCTAGACCCATAACTAGCTACCCATAGTTCCCCCACCTGCACCTCCTCTACTGCACCCATCCTTACTCTGGGTGCAGGTCAGATCTGAACACACCACTACATGCTGCCCACTCTCCACTTCACGGCACCCATGTCGTATGTTGTCTCGACCCATGGGTCATCAGGCTTTCCCACCCTTGTATTCCGGGTATGTCAACACCACAGCCAGAATGGTCATCGTATCAGCTTCCTATGGTTATATTCCAAAACAAAGGATGAAAGGTACTCCACGACAATCGAAGCAGACCCAAAAGATAGAAACTTAATAATTCTTTATTTCACAAAATAAAGTAAGCGCTTTCGCGTTTCCATAAATGCTTCATCAGACTTTCAAATTCATTGTGTAAAATCTCCATTTGAATACTGAGTCTCATACAAAACAGCCAATAAAAACACTGTAAAAATTGCTATTTAAATTTTAAAGTGCCAGTGCTTATATATATATATCCTTAACATACATGGTTTCATCATAAACCTGTCTAGTAAATACTAACTTATACTAATAGCAATATAAAACATATGCATGTGTACAAATAAAACATCAGTCAATGTTTAAAACAATATATGAGGTCTAAGAATCAATGTTTCAGAGCACGGTCCATGAGAAACAGTTTCAAAGAAATCCTCTCATTCAGCCCATGTCCTCTGTCAGCTTGTAGTCTAATAATCCATTTACCTTCCTCTTTCTCAGTATAGTTCCCTATATCTCCTAGCCTCACTGTGGGATGTATTAACTCTAAAACTAAAAACTTAAAACTATGTGCCGTATCATTGTGGATAATATGTCTAGCTATTGCATTGCTCTCATTATCTCTACTAATTGGCATAGACATGTTCTCTTATTCTCTCTCTCAAAGTCCTATTCATCTTTCCTACATAGAAACTATTGCATTTATGGCAAATAGCTAAATAAACCACATTTCTTGACCTACAATCTGTATAATGATGAGACTCATATTTCAAATGTGTATCAGGATGTATGAAGCTGTTGGTGTTAGCTATGAAACCACATTGGTTGCAGTGGTGACAGGAAAAAGCCCCTTTCCTAATGGAATGGAGTTCTTTCTTATTGCTTTTCTCATAACACAAAATCCGTTTCAATGATTTTAGTGTTCCTGTAACTAAATCTCGGACCTGTGCCTACTACTTCCTTTATCTGTTCTTCTAACAGTAACATACCCCAACTCTTTTTAATTATCTCCGTTACTTTATTATTGTTATTCGTATAAAGAATTACTAACCTATTTACCCTCGGAGTAGCAATAATTCTTTGTTTATTGTGTATCTGACTTCCCCTCCTGGTGTAGGGTTTACTAGAACTGTCACGTTCTATTTCTTGTATTGCTTCTAAATCACTTGGATGGTATCCTCTCTCTACAAAATCTATTTTTACATCATTAATAGCTTCTTGAAAAACCTCATCTTCACTTACTAAACGAGAAGTCCTTAGTGCCTGGCTCTTAACAAGATTTTTATGTATGTGCAATGGGTGCATACTATTTCGATGCAGCAGGGTATTCCTTCTGCAAGGTTTCTTAAATATTTCAGTAGTAATTAAACCATTATGTTTCTTAAGTAATACATCCAAGAATTCAATCTCATTCTGGGACCATTTCCCAGTCAAAGTAAGAAATGTTGTTGTTCCCTTAATGTGGGTAATGAAATCATTAAGTGTTGTTAAATCCCCTCCTCATATGAGGAAGACATCATCCACAAAACGTTTGTAATACTTAATGAAATGTGAAAAAAACATGTGCTTTAAAATATAAGTATGTTCCCTATATGCCAAAACAAGATTTGCATAAGAATTGGCACAAGGCGTACCCATTGCTACACCTGTAATCTGTAGAAAATATATTTTATCATAAGTAAACACATTATTTGTGAGGATTAGGTCCATCAATATTGTAATCTTAATAATTTGATCATTACTCATCCCTTTCTGTATCAAATATAATCTCAGGTAATCTATAGCAATATCATTAGGTATACTCGTAAAAAGTGATGCAACATCCAACGTAACCATCTAGTCAGACTCATTCATATGACTAATGCCATTGTAAAGCGAAAGAGTTTCCAAAAACTGTTGAGTGTCCCTTAAAATTGAACTAGTTGATTCTACCAATGGTCTCAATTGCTTTTCTATATAAATAGATATACATTCGGTTAGCCAACCTCTACTAGAGACAATTGGTCTAAATGGAGGGTTCTCTAGTGTTTTGTGTATCTTAGGGAGAACCCTAAAAGTAGGTATCAAGAGTTTCTCTATAAGAAAGTACTTATATAAGTCACCATCAATAATATTGCACATCAGCATATCATACAAATTATCATAAACATTCTTGATTATTCTATCTAACTGAGAAATTGTTAAAATACTATATGTATTCAAATCTGACAACATAGCACATATACTAGAATAGTAATATTCTTGATCTAACACAACTACCACTCCCCCTTTATCAGCAGGTCTGATAACAATAAAATCATTATTCTGTAAAGCTTTCAGAGCTTGCCTTTCATCTTTATTCAAGTTGTAAAACTCAGGTTGCTGTGCTGCTTCATTTGCATATATACCCATATACCCACGGATCCTAGTTCCCCAAACACCCACCCCAACACTTCACTGACACAGCAGTCATCCATTCTCCAGTTGGATACACGGTGTATCCACACCACTACACACTGGCCACTCCCTATTCCTGTAGACCCATCCAATGGGTTGACTCACTCCATATATCCTCAGACATCCCAAAAGTTTAGTCAACACACATTAGTGAAATGAGTGACCAATAAGACACTATTCACAATTTTTGGTTTGTCCTACCTTGGACACACGTCTTTATTTCAAGATTAGACTCTATTCTTCATTACATTACTCCTGTTAACATGACACTACAATAAATTAATAACTATGACTATGTGGTAACGCAAACATTACACATGAGATCTAATAATGTATGAGCTCGGCAAAATTCTATTACAAATAGGACCGGTTCAGTGACTGGTGTTGCCGTAGCAGGCAGATCCCAGGAATGATTCCATGTGTGTGAAAGTCCTCACATTTGATTTTTTGAGAACAGCACTGACTTCGGACAATGTACACACTTCTGCATTTTTCCAGATTCATCCCTTCCCTCTTATGCACAACCTATTATTCTATCTACTGTCGAGGTTTGTAGGGGCACTTTCATGTTATTTATGTCTGCAAAAGGAATGAATGAGTTACAGGGAATGTACTTCTACATATAGATGTATGCATGTGTGTATGCATATATACTTATAATGAACGCTCTGACCTCCACGGGGCAGATCAATTAGAACCAGGCCATCCAACCCTAACACGCCTGGATCCATAATTTCACACCCATGGTCCCTCCACTCCACCCAAGTTCAACATACACGCAAACCATCCATTCTCCAATTGCTATCACAGCCATGACACACCTCCAGACATTGCCCTCTCCCCAGCGTTAGGGACCCTACACGTATGTTGTCCCAACCCATGTATCTTCAGGCTCTCCCTCCATTTAGTCCTTGAACATACCTGTCCTTGCTTGTGTAATGGTCGGAGGTCTAACCATCCTAGCAATTTTTGGGTAGTCACACCAGGGACTACCCTGTGATTGTTTGTAAAGTAGACTTAGCAGACCGACAATGTTACTCCCACTGGTAATATCCTGCCTGTGGTGTGAGTAGCAGTGCTTTGCTCACTCCTGCCCAGCTTGATATGACATACGCTGACAGCGTTATATAATACTGGGGCTGCTGTTGATTCTCTTCTCATTTCTTTTGTATGCTTTATTGTCATGACGTTCATTCTTCATATATATATATATATATATATATATATATATATATATACACACACACACATATATATATATATATATGTATTATATATCTGTACATACACATGCACATACATCTACATAATTATATACATTTCCTATGCTGGGCACTGCTTACACCCACGCAAATGCACTCAGACTTGCTTACTGGTACTTATATATGTTTACTACTGCTTATTTGTGCTTACACCTGCTTACTAGTGCCTTATTCATTATGACACTACCGCTTTGATTGAATGACATAAGTTAAATATTTCACGCGGTACTCCAGTTCACATTTACATGTTATTATGTAGGTTATACAGCAAAACGATATATAAATATGTTCATATACGCATTCCACATGGAAAATGATATGTGCTATAGTGGGACTCAAACCATGAATACCTGTTCGTTAGGCAGATGCTCTAACCACTTCACTATTGACATTTACATTGATTCCGCATGTTCTTTTCTATTTGGATGATTTTGATGTGTAAGCTATGCTAAGCATGCGGCGGCGACGCGCAAACACGCTGTGCTTCGCTTACACTTTCAATAATGAAGCAGTACAAATGTAAAATAGTGACACGGGGGAATCTAATTGTGATAGTTCTAGGGACGGGGCTCAAAATTCCACTACGTGCTTGTGTGTTTACTACTTTGATTTTATTTTAGTGTTCATGGACACTCTTGTATGCTTAGCATGCATTTCAGTATCCACAGACACTGACTTAATTGCTTACTATTAGAGGCAGGCTCTAATAGTAAGCATAGTAGGTTGTGCAACTGTGGGGGCATGTTTACGTCTCCATAGAGCACTTACACACACCCCCTGCACTCGCACACATTTCCTGTGCATGTCGAGGGTGCAGCAGCATGCCCTCATAAATATTCATATGGCGCTGCTGCACCATCTGTAAGGAGGATGCTCGGCGCAAGGCTAAAACCGTCCTTGCGCCGAGCTTCATGAATCCCGGGGAATATTTCTTGTTTACTTATGTACAGATATCACTTTTTTAGGTGGTGTAACATACGGTTGTCATTTGTGACAATACCCACAGTGTCTAGTTATAACAATTTAAGCTAGAAAAAGCTATACAGATGGAAATAATCATGACATACTGAAATGGGTTAGTTATAGTTCATTCCTCATCACCATCTTATCAGAACATCTGCATAATATCATCTCAAACAATTTCCTAGGCTTGTTCCAAAATTTCAAATGTAGCTTGCAATAATAATGCAGCTCCTTTTAAAAGTTAAACACCCTGTGTTTATGTACGTCATACCAAAATGCAGCTTTTCCTTTTCTGTCATGTGGTCTGGGCCTATGTACATTGAATCAGGACACTGACTCCATGCAATTTAGTTGTATGAGTTTATTAAACAAATGGAAAATATGAACCTTTGCAGCACCCAAGCTCATTGCCTCTGGTAGTGAAATGGTAGGAAATTTAAACTATAAATAAATTGGATTTTTAACAATACCCTGGTTATGGCCCTTATTTTACATTGCTGTGCTTGTAATCCCACTTCACCCTTCATTTTGAAATGGCTCCTTTGCATTGTCCACTCTAAATAAGTAGTAACAATATTCTGCATGTATAAAATCTTTGACAAAAGTTTACATACAGTAAAAATATTTAAAAGAACTTTGCACCTTTGCATTGTCCACTCTAAATAAGTAGTAATAGTATTCTGCATTTATGAAATCTTTGATAAAAGTCTACATGCAGTAAAAATCTTTGAAAGAACAATGTTTGCGACATCAGTATGAATAGATGTAATCAGATATGTATCTAGAATCATCAAAGCTAATATGCTGCATACATTCAAAGTCAAAAATTATACATAATTCTGCAAAGGGAGGATTCATTAGAGGTTCTATATAGCAAGATTCATTACAGCCAGGTAACGTCTCCCAGTGTTTCTGTGGTTACATCCTACTGACACCTCTAGGAGTCAAGTATTTCTTGTTCATATTAATGTTTCCAAGACCATGTTGCATACAAAACGCATTAACAGATTTCATCTTAAAGCTTACACAATGGCAAACTCAACTGCACTGATATATGACCTCTATCTAGTGCAGGTGAAGATAAACCAACTGTTCATAAATTTATTTTGTCATAAATGCTGCCTTATCTCAGCAACCAAATAGCACATGCAGAACTGCTTAGTCTCATAGGAATGGTCTCACCTGAGTGGACAAAATGCTTCTGATAGTATGTGTTTAATTTGAATGGCTGCTGAGATATTGTAAGTTGTCTGTAAAATATTACAAAATCAATGGTTACTTTTGCTTATAAAATCCATTTTAAGACCTAGAACCTAAATAATATGGCCATTATAAAAATAGTTTGTACTGAAGAGTTTACCATTTACATTTCTTTAGTAACCCCTATGATTCCAAAGATATGAACATTTGTTCAAAATGTGAGGACATAAACTGATTCAATCAAAAAGCATACATTTGGAAGCTTGCTTTAGTTTCCCATTGGAAGTTACACAGCAAACTTCCAGATCTCCATTGAAGAGAATGACTTAAGTCAGGCTCAAGGGGTTAAAAGGGCCCATATTAGTTGCAGCATTTTATTTCAAGGCAGTTATATTAACTGCCACATGATGTATTGCATAATTGGGATTATTAGAGCTATTTGACTGCCAACAAAATAATTCTAATACCTGTACTGCATTATGTAAAAGTTAAATTTGCTTGAAAACCTACATTCTAGTCATTGGAAACTCCATCGTGAGACGCACCAATAGTCTTCTCACCATACTGAGTAAGGAGAAAGTTACGGTCAGTTGCTTATCAGGGGCTTAGATCCATCACATTATGCATGCACTCAGGTCATTAGACCACAATTACCAATATGACTCAGTCATAGTCCATGTGGGAGTAAATGACCTGAGACGTACCTCCCTAGACTATATGAAAAGATGACATCACAGAGCTCTCGGAATATGTGTCTCAGGCTGGTATGAGCCTGGCATTGAGCAGCATTTTACCTTCTCCAAGGATGATGCCACAACACGAATAAAAGATGATTGGCTTTAATAATTGGCTTAGCTTCTGGTGTCATTCTAAGGAGGTGCAATATTTGTCAGCATGGAAGGAGATGGTCAACAGATCACGCTGCTTTGCCAGGGATGGTCTGCACTTCTCCCCTCTAGGCTTTTGAATATTAGCTAAAACATTGTCTTCCCCCATAGTGACTTTTTTAGGCAATGCCAAACTGAAAGTACTTCTGACATAGCAAATCAAAACCGAGAAAATCTAAAGGTATTACTGCTCAATGCTAGGACCCTAAACAAAACCTCAACTTCCTAGAAGCTCTCTTTATCCTAGAGAATGCTGATGCCTGTGCAGTCACTGAGGCATGTTGTAAAGCCATGGAGAGCACAGCAACAGTGCAAGGTTATAATGCCTTCTACACATTTAGACCAGCTAGTTCACAGGCAGAGACTAAAGGTGGAGGTGTCTCTGTTTACATCAAAAATAAATATACTTCAAGGCTGGTCAAACAGGACAATGCACTTGAGCTGCTCCATGTTCAAATCACCATAGGTAAAAATCCAATACCACTTCCTTGCAAGCTATAGGTCCCCCTCTATTATCCTGGAAACCCATGCCATGTATTTAAACTTATTAGAGACACTAACCATCCAACCCAATACCATATTCATAGGTAACTTTAATTACTCTACAATTAACTGGGAATTCTATATGACATCAAACGTACATGCACAGAGATTCCTGGATTTTGTAAACACAAACTCCCTGGACAAGGTAGTCAATATACCAACCAGGGGTCCAACCATACTGGATCTAATCCTCACTAATATGAGAGACTGCTGCACTCCCCCTACTGTAATGCCTTCCCAGGTAAGGTCAGACCACAAAATGGTCTCCTTTGAAGTAAAAATAAAACCTGGACTGTAAGCTAAACCTGGAATATTCAGGAACTATTCTAAGGCTAACCTCCTGCTATTAAGTGACAACCTAGAAAATATTTCAAGCCCCCATAAACCCTGAGGACACTTCTGCCTATGCAGAACTGTTTACAGAAACCCTGTACAGGCATGTTAATAGCTGCATAGAGGCAGCTGTACCCACCAGGAAGAAGTACAGAACTAACTCAAAAAACAAGCCACCCTAGTGGAATCACAAAATCAATTGGATGTATAACAGGAAAAAGAAAATTATGGCAAAATTTAGGAGGTATAGCACTCAGCAGGGTAAAAGTACTTTCATCAAACTAAACAAACAACTCAGAGGACAACCACAAAGCATTATTTAGCTATGTCTGCAGCATCAAAGGCAATGCAGTGTGCAGAGCTCATTGTAAATGGGGCCACTTATACTGAGCCAGAAGATATAGCAAACCTCCTGGCCAATAAATTCAGCTCCAACTTTACTCCTCTCTTCCCCTCAGCCTTCCCTCAGGAAATATCATCAAATATAACTCCCCTGTTATTACTAGAGAACAGATCCTTAATGTTCTCTCTAAGACCAAGAACACTGCATTAATAGGCCCAGACAATATGCCAGGATGCCTTTTAAATAGCATGAAACATGACCTTTCAGGACCACTGGAATTACTATTTAACTGTATCCTCCAAACAGGCTTCTTGCCTCATGAATGGAGAAGGGCAACAGTCATCCTTCTATACAAAAGTTGGCCATCTACAGACCCTGAAACTACTTACCCCTAAGTCTCACTAGCCATATATGTAAAGCTAAGTAAAGAATTATCATGGAGATGATCAATAGACATATAGTAAACCTCCAGACACTGGACCCAACCAAGTTTGGGTTCGTCAAGGGCAGATCATACCTACTGAACCTGGTAGACTTCTTTGAGAAGGTCACCAAAGCAAGGATGAGGGCAAAATCATTCACACTGCCTACCTTGACCTGGCCAAGGCATTTCACATGTGGTTAGGTACAAACCCATTTGTCACCCAGTGGATAGCCAACTGGCTCACTGACAGGACCCAGAAAGTTAGAATTGGGGAGTCCACCTTTACAAACAGGCCGGTCACAAGTGGAGTCTCTCAGGGATCAGTCCTTGGACCGCTCCTTTTTGGCTTTTACTTCTCAGAAGTCAAGGCCAATGTCACTGGTCTCTGGCTGACTAAATTTGAAAATGCTTGCAAATTAGGAGCTGTCATTGAATCTCACACTGACACAAATGTTCTCCAAGAGGGGCTAACACAGACAAACAACTAGTGTCAGAGCCATGGACTAAAATTAAATGTCAAGAAATGCATAATTATATCCTTTGCAAAGTCATCCATCCCTGGTAACTATCATATTGACAACACACCCCATAGAGGTGACCCAGTAGTCAGGGACTTAGGGGCACATATAGATAGTAATCTAGCATTTGATCATCACGTGTCTACAGTGGTGAGGAAATCATTCTATGCTGGCCAACTTATTAACAAAGGTATGACATCTAAGTCCAAGGAAGTCATTGCTCCACTGTATTCAGCATTCATCAGACCTATCATTGAGTACAATGCCCCCTTTGGTATGTACCTAACCAGGCATATCCAACAACTGGAACATACACAGAGGTTCCTCAATAAAAGAATACCGGGCATAAGTAATATGTCGTATGCAGACCACCTCAGGGCCCTATCCCTGTATTCTATCTCCTACAGGCTTTTAAAGGTAGAACTATGCCTGGCATACAGGACATTGTCAGACCCCACTCTGAAGGACCTCCTGCATATCCACAAAACAAGCAGTACCAGAGTTACCCACTCTAAAGACTTAAACCTTACCTGTGATATAAATAGAACCTGCTGGAGAGATGTGTGTATCCCAGAGACTACCCCATTATGCAACAGGCTCCCCATCCATGTGAAGCAGAGTTTCTTCCTAACCCAATTCAAGTGCAAGTTGGATAAGTAGATAGGAAAATGGAAATTCATCCCAGGTTTGGCACCTGTGTCTCTAATGGACATGGGTAACCTGTAAATGGTTAATCTCCCAGGCCCATGCTTACACTTATCGAGGGTATCAGAACTTGTCAGAGATTTGGGATGCATGGCTAAGCTTAAAAAGGCCCCTGTAGTCATTAGCCTAGTAAACACCTATGAACCTGACTGGATAATACACTATACATGTCTCTGAGCCCACTCCCTGAATATTGAGGACAATGGTGACCACAAGGGTAAGTGTCCTGTTGCTGCAGATCTTCATTTTACTGTTAAGTAATTTTGCTATATGCTTGAACAAATGCCTCAGTATTAAATTCACATGGTTTTCAACAAAGTAGGAGCATTTACATATCTATTCGTTTTCCACTAACATACAAAGTTACCTTCCCTTAAGGTAGGCATTATTCAGTCAAATGGTTATTGTATTACCCTAGTGATAACTGAGTAATACTGCTTTCTTGTAGCTAGATAGTTTAAATTTACAAACCTGAATCTCTGGTGAAACTCAGCCCTATTAAATATATCACTGTGGATTACATAGCCAGTTATTAGAGCTAATTAAATGGGTATATCTTCCTCTTGATTCAAAAGGCTTGGAAAGTTGCTCATCATCTGTGCACCATCAGAAGCTTATCTGTGCCTAGCAGGGGCATCTCTGTCTCAAAGTATTGCAAAGTCGTATCAGTATCAGAAAGTCATATGTATCTCACCTGTCTGTCTGTATGCCCAGTGATAAACTGTTTGGTGCTTACCTAAACAATCTCCACAACCTGACACCTCACAATATCCATCTTTAAAATGGCCTTCTTCACAGTCAGGACATTAATAGGATGAGAATGGGGTGAACCTGTGCAACAGTCACAGAGGAGATGCTTACATTTTTCCTACTCTTGAGAGATGGAAGGTGTGGAGGATATGAGACTGAGTGTAACATTTTCATGCTGCTTAGAGACTGTGGAAGTGGGAAGGCAGTCACAGATGCCGTACAGATATTCATTCAGTCACAGAAGCTGTACAGATATTCATTCAGTCACAGATGCTGTACAGATATTCATTCAGTCACAGAGGCTGTACAGATATCCATTCAGTCACAGAAGCTGTACAGATATTCATTTACTCACAGATGCTATACAGATATTCATTCAGTCACAGACATTGTACAGATATTCATTCAGTCACAGATGCTGTACAGATATTCATTCAGTCACAGATGCCATACAGATATTCATTCGGTCACAGAAGCTGTACAGATATTCTTTCACTCACAGATGCCATACTATTCATTCAGTCACAGAAGCTGTACAGATATTCATTCAGTCACAGATGCCATACAGATATTCATTCAGTCACAGATGCCGTACAGATATTCATGCAGTCACAGAAGCTGTACAGATATTCATTCAGTCACATAAGCCATACAGATATTCATTCAGTCACAGATGCCGTACAGATATTAATTCAGTCACAGATGCCATACAGATATTCATTCAGTCACAGATGCCGTACAGATATTCATTCAGTCACAGAAGCTGTACAGATATTCATTCAGTCACAGAAGCGGTACAGATATTCATTCAGTCACAGATGCCGTACAGATATTCATTCAGTCACAGATGCCGTACAGATATTCATTCAGTCACAGATGCTGTACAGATATTCATTCAGACATATATGCCGTACAGATATTCATTCAGTCACAGATGCCGTACAGATATTCATTCAGTCACAGATGCCATACAGATATTCATTCAGTCACAGATGTTGTACAGATATTCATTCAGTCACAGATGCCATACAGATATTCATTCAGTCACAAATGCTGTACAGATATTCATTCAGTCACAGATGCTGTACAGATATTCATTCAGTCACAGATGCTGTACAGATATTCATTCAGTCACAGATGCCGTACAGATATTCATTCAGTCACAGATGCCGTACAGATATTCATTCAGTCACAGAAGCTGTACAGATATTCATTCAGTCACAGAAGCTGTACAGATATTCAGTCAGTCACAGATGTCGTACAGATATTCATTCAGCCACAGATGCTGTAGAGATATTCATTCAGTCACAGATGCCGTACAGATATTCATTCAGTCACAGAAGCTGTACAGATATTCATTCAGTCACAGATGCTGTACAGATATTCATTCAGTCACAGATGCTGTACAGATATTCATTCAGTCACAGAAGCTGTACAGATATTCATTCAGTCACAGATGCCGTACAGATATTCATTCAGTCACAGAAGCTGTACAGATATTCATTCAGTCACAGATGCCGTACAGATATTCATTCAGTCACAGAAGCTGTACAGATATTCATTCAGTCACAGAAGCTATACAGATATTCATTCAGTCACAGAAGCCGTACAGATATTCATTCAGTCACAGAAGCTGTACAAATATTCATTCAGTCTCAGATGCAGTACAGATATTCATTCAGTCACAGAAGCTGTACAGATATTCATTCAGTCACAGAAGCTGTACAGATATTCATTCAGTCACAGATGCCGTACAGATATTCATTCAGTCACAGATGTCGTACAGATATTCTTTCAGTCACAGATGCCGTACAGATATTCATTCAGTCACAGAAGCTGTACAGATATTCATTCAGTCACAGAAGCTGTACAGATATTCATTCAGTCACAGAAGCTGTACAGATATTCATGCAGTCACAGAGACTCTGTGTGCATTCCTCTTACTGGTAAAAGAAAGGCAGGGTGAGGAGCAGCCACAGCAGCTGAGTGCATATTCTTCATGATGCTGAGAGAAGGACAGGGTTGAGTGACCTTTAGAGAGGCTGTGCAATCATTTCTGCTGCTCTTAAAAGGTGATGATGGGGCAGCACTGGGACAGAGGTTGTGCGTGTATTTTTTAAAATCTGCAGAGATGGTGTGTGTATTAGAACTGCGTGCTGGGCAGGTGTCTGAGATTTAGGTGCTGAGCTTTGATTTTACAGTGTAACATGGTTAGCCCACTTAGTCCTTTATCTTCTGTACTACCTAACTCAACCACAGCAGGTGACTCACATCATACCAGAAGTGTTCTTTGTCTCTGAGTTGTATAATGGAATCTGATCATCTTCTCATCTCTCTTTTATGGCTAATCTTACACATTCTGTCAGATCAGGAAGGGGGGTGCTGCTACTGCTGAAAACACACACACAATGCACACACACACACACATGCACACGCACGCACACACACACACACACACACACACACACACACACACACACACACACACACACACACACACACACACACACACACACACACACAATAAGACATAGCCACAGCTCAATGGCTTGATAGTTGGGTTTATATATTAGCAGTACATAAAAAATATATAACATACTGACAGCCAGTATTAGACATATGCTTTAAATGCATGATATGATGATAAATTTAGCTGTTACATTGCCTTTGTATGATGACCTAATGTAATAAAATTAAAATGCCTCATTTAGTTTACAAGTTCCGTATTTACATATTATTTTAGAATTCATTGTCTTAGTAGTTCATAAACATGTTTGTTAATGTATTATGGTAACATATTATCAGTGTAGAAACATGCTTTATAAAGCATTTTGCTGGAATCTGTATACCTGGTAGATTTTGTCACACATATCAACTGGTTAATTGAACTTAATCTGACTGAATGTTGAAATACAAGGGAGCAATGTTAACTGATGTCTGAATAAATGATTTAAAGCTATTAAGTTTTAATGGCTTGGCATGATTACCTCATTTAATTTTCTCAACCACAATGCCAGAGTCTATATACCTGGAAAATTCTATTATGCAGATCAAAGGTTTGGTCAGTTTAAAAAAATTAGGTCAGTGTTTACAGACATACGAGACCTCAGACACAATGGCCTTTGACTCAGTAGACAGTGATTTGAACTTACTGACCATTCCTCACTTACATTCAGTACTGTGGTACAAGGTTTACTGTCTTTAACGCAGCATTCATATTGACAATTTCATACTTTGTTAATAATTCACACTGAGGATTGTTTTGTAATTATCACCTAGCAAACTCAGCATCCAAGATGTTTGCTACTGTGCAAGAGTTATGTATGTCTGATTAAAATGAAGACCTCACAGACTATGGATAGATACAAATGTTCCTCCTGTAATTTTTACAAACTATTTAAAACTTGTATACTTTCTGTAAATACAGAAGTAATACTTGTGGCCAAAAGCCCCTCACCTTTAAAACAAATACAATGGGGAGTTCTAAATGCAAGTTTTTAATTTCCTTACGGGCCTTCTTTAAAATACCTCCTTTAATTCAGAAACTATTTTACAGAATTTTAGTGATTATTTTATCAGGGACACAGTTTTGCAAAACATAAATATTTTTTATATCACTATCTGTGTAGAATAACAACTTATAACTATACTTTTTGAATCACTATGCTAGAGCCTGTACACCTGATAGATTTTGTTATCCGGATTAAATGTTTGTTTAGATTAAGTTTATCTGGTCATTTAGATGAAGTTTATCTGACCAAATTCTGACATACTCAAGCATATGTGCACACACACACAAACAGAGCCAGATCAAGGTCAAATGAGGCCTTAGGCAGGGTAATAAATTGGGCCCCCCAGAACAGCCGCTCCTGCAGCAACCCCCTATCCACTCCACAGCAGTTCCCTCCCCAGCCATTCCAGTGTTCCACTACTTAGCTCTTTCTCTCCAGTTAAAACAAACACTGTTCAAACCTTTCAGTGTGCATACTGCTTTCTTATTTACTTCTACAATGATTATAGACATTGAATAAAATAGCACAACACTAATAGCCATTTGTTAAACAATAGAGGCTCGCAATGAAAACAGACTTAGCATGAGCAGTAAACTTCTCTGCTCTTGAAACTCACATTAATTGAAAAGGCATTAAAACTCACATTCAAAGAAAATGCATCTGGCCAGTGGAAGATTAAGTTTACCTTTGGACCATTTTCAAACCATAGGCTCCTTGCACACATTTTTAGAGTCATGCAAATATGTATGTGTTCTTTGATTCACCTTCCTGGTTGTATTCAGTTATATTCCAGCACCACTTGCTAGAATGTGTTTTAAATTTGTAGTTTTGAACATTCTTCCAGTAAGCAATGAAACAAAATGCATGAACCAATAATGAGAAAACTTTCCATTTCCGAAAATTTCAACCATAAAAGGCACTCAGACATATGTCATTACAATCCACCAATATCAGTTAATAGGCACAATCTCTGCAGAAGTAAAAGTCCTCCTAATAATTCCACATTAAAGAGCTCTGCAACTAATGAAGAGCTTACTACTAGCAAACAACTTTACATTTCAGTGTTTCATCTACAAGATCAGTGCCTGCTGCCTTTGAATATTAATTGCCTATGTAACATTAAAAAAATGATAAGCTGGTAGGTAATATTGCAATAGGGAATGACAGACAAATTCATAGTTACTAGGCATCTCATACAAAGGAGGACACACTCAGGAGCGCAGAACCACTATTCCTCTTAAAATGCACCAAATAATCAGCAGTCGAAAGGGCACTGCAATAACAGCACTCCATCTACATGGTATGGGAGTAGAATCCACAGCCTTCTGCACCAAAGGCAATTATGCTACTAACAGTGCTTTCAAATTCTACAGCACAGACAGTGATTGCCATTTGATAAACAAAAGAGTTGCACATTGAAAACAGACTTAGCATGAGCAGCAGTAAACTTCTCTTCCCTTGAAACTCACAATTCCATGAAAATGTACTGAAACTCAAACTCAGAATTCATTCATCAGTCTGGTAGTTAATGTAGAGGATTCAGGGTGATGTGTCCTGTAACCAAATTACAGGGTCAAGCCTGATCAAGTTAATTGACTATCCTGCCCCCCAAGCTAGGGCATTACATATCATGCCTCCATACCTCTCAAACTCTTAGCACAAGAAATTTGGACAAAGCCTAAAATAATGGGGGGAACAAAGGCCCAAAAACAGGGATGGATTTTAAATTTCACTCTTATAGACTTAGAAAGTTGCTAGAATGACAGGATTTGTCATAGCATGCATTTTCTGAAGGAAATGAAGTCTGAGACTCAAATGCATGACATTTAATTAGTTCAGTCTTCAGTGATTTGCCAGAAAAAACACAAATTTTATGATGAACAGGCCAAAAATATGAGGCAAAATCTGGGCAGTTGAGAAGTATGCATACCTCTCAACCTCTTAGTGCAAGAAATCTGGGACAAGCCTAAAATATTGGAAATAAACTTGCCCAAAAATTGGTATAGATTTTAAAAATTGCTCTTTTTTAACTTAGAAAGTTGCTAGACTAACAGGATTTGTGTTAGCATGCATTTTCTGAAGGATAATACGTCTGAAACTCATATGTAATTATTTAGTGACTTCAACCCTTTGTGAATTGCCAGAAAACCACACATTTTATGAGAAACAAACCAAAAACTATGATGCTAAATCTGGACAGTTAAGAGTTATGTTAAAAACACACATGCACCCACACACACCTACCTTCTCTCTACTTTCACACAGCAACATACACGTACACACACCTACTCTCTCACACAGCAACACACACATTCTCTCTCATACAGTAATGAATGGCTAGTTTAAATTTTACACACACACACACACACACACACACACACACACACACACACACACACACACACACACACACACTTTCTCTCTAGTTTAAATTGCTTACACACACTTTCCTCTTATACAGAATGGAACTACTAGTTTAAATTACACACACAAACACACACACACACACACACACACACACACACACACACACACACACACACACATTTTCTCTCTAGTTTAAAGTACTTGTACACATACACATCTCCTTTCTCTATAGTTTAAAGTAGAAACACACACGCACACACGTGCACATGCGCACACACATGCACAGCACACACACGCACACACACACACACACACACACACACACACACACACACACACACACACACACACACACACACACTAGTTTAAATCACACACACACACACTTACCTTTTCTCTAATGGAACAGCTTAGTTTAAATTCTACACGCAAGTGTAGAATGTGTTTACTTCCTCAGTGGCATGCGTGCAGCACACGCATGGTTCTCCTTAAAGGAAAAGACACCACCACCACAGTGTAAGACTTTTTTAAAATATATTATTAAAATAAATGTTTAAGCTTCCTTGCCAGAGTGGACCCTAGGCAACAGCTTATATTGCCTTCTGCTGGATCCGGCTCTACACACAAATGTGAGTACACATACATGTGGGAAAACACACACACACGCACGCGCACACACACACACACACACACACACACACACACACACACACACACACACACACACACACACACACACACACACACACACACACACACACGCACACACACGCACACACACACACACATTATATGAAGTCAGGCCTGCAGAAGTGGTTTCAATTTGTTTTAGAGCTAGCTATTGAGTCTGTCGCATATATATATTTTTTTATACATTTTTTAATCTTCATTCACAGGATACATTTTGCATTTTTACAGACACAGCCAAGATACATACTGTCCTGTCATTTTATATACTACATTTTCAAATAACAATACTGAAAATAACTACACCAGCTATAAATCTTGCCCCCAGATTTAATAAACTCAATGTAAAAATAGAGTTATTCCTACATGGAGTGAATGGTGTCCATGTCTGCATCCCCTCTAGGCAGCATGCCTTGCATATGAATAAAGGCTTGCTACTGATAGGGAGCCATGTACACTGTTACTGAATGAGTGTTAGGGGGTATCTTACAGTGCTCACAGATCTGTAACACACCCCTGCATTCTCAAAGTGATGTATGGCAGTAAAACAATAAAGAAAGTGTCATTGGACACTTACGTTACTTAATTTATCTGGTCATGTAACGTAGTGGGTGTGTTACACTATCCGTAACACACCCCTTGCATTGTAGAAGTGCCCAATGGTACTAAAAGAATAAAATAGTGTCCACAATGCTTATTTAATAATTTATCTTGTAATATCATGCAGGGGGTGTGTTACAGTATTTTTAACACACTCCCTGCATTGTCAAAGTGACATACAGCACTAGAAGAGTAAAAAAGTATCCTCGGACACTTATTTAATACATTTTTGTAATGTCATGTAGGGGTTGTGTTACAGTATCTGTAACACACCCCCTTCATTGTCAAAGTACCATACGGCAGTAAAACAGTAAAGTAAAGTGCCCTCAAACACTTATTTGTAATTATATGCCTTATGTCACACAGGGGTATGTTACAGTGTCTGTTACACACCGCTTATCTGTCAGAGTGCCGTATGGCATGGAAAGTAAATGTACCAATGTGTTTTTTTCTTTCACATATATTTTTCTTTTTTTATGATTTTTTTTCTTTTTTTCAAGTTTAAGCATAGCTGAGCAGGTTGTATGGTGCAGCATGCTGCCAAGCAGTGCTTAAACGTAATGAAAAGCTATATAGAAATGTATAGCTGAAATTCTTCATGGCTGAATTAGCTGAATGGTTAGAGTCATGGCTTTAGGTGCATGGTTTGAATACCAAGACAGGCCCTTCAGCTTTTACATTGGAAAGCATTTCTTTTTATATGTCTATTTTTTTGCTCTAGTTATTGATATTTGTCAAAAAGGTTAGTGCAGCTGGTCCAGAATCCCAGTATCAGTGGCTATATGAGGTGAAAAGCCACAGTTAAACACAAGTGTCCAATACAGTTCAGTCACACACCAAGGTGTAGTAATTAAAGTAAAATACAAACACATAATAAAGTATCAATAATGAGTAATTAATGTCAATATATATTCATGCTATGTAGAACTCTTATTTGCCCTTAGCTAAACCATGCTAAGCACTTCTTAGCCAAGCTAAGCAATGCTTAAACAGGACCTGTCTGAGCAATACTTAGCAATACTTAGCTCAGCTTAGCCAGTTTAAGCAGTGTTAAGAACTCCCATTCTAAGGAGTCTTCAGCTCAGCTAACTGGATTTGTGCACCTCTAAGCACTGCTAAGCCCTTGCCATTTTAAGCACTCCTCAACTCAGCTTAGCGAGTTTGCACACTGCTGAGCTGTGCTTAACATTTTTGAAAATGGTCCAATGGCGGCAAAGGGCAGGAAAATAGCCTTATTTAAACTGCACAGGTGGGAATACAGGCAAAACTTGTTGGTGTTTGACTTATGCAGGAACCAGGGCAGGAGTTGGAGATGAAGCGCACCTCAGGGCACAGAGCTGGGGCATTTTGGAGTCCAGGGTCATGGCTGGACTCCTTGTTGAACGCCATAATGGCAAACTGCAGCAGGGCCAGTACCAGGGTTCTCAATACAAGTCTGAGGTCTGGGACCCTCTGGCACGTGAGCTCACCAGTGCCACTGGAGTCCCCCACATTGGTTAGCAGGTGCATCATCATTATGATGACCTGAAGTAGAGAAAGCGGGCCCTTTTGGCCCAATGGATCTATGATGCTCAGAACGGGAATGCCCCAATAATTTGTAAGTATATGAACCATCACTTTACCAAATTCTAGCATGAATATGTGATAGACAGGTATGCATAATGGAGTTTTCCCCTCCTACAGCTGCAGAGTAGAGGACTCGCAATGTGGAAGCCCAAGCGGGGCACCTGGCGAGGCTGTGCCGACAGTGTGGTGAGTACAGATCTTTCTTACAATATATACTACAATAAATAAGAAAGAGTACATTGTTTACTGCCTTTAGGTATAGTGTGTTCTTAGTGTACTGCAATAAAATGTGTTCCAGACCCACATTGATATAAGTGTGTAATGCCAGGTACTGTGCAATACAGATGAAGGCATCAAACAAGCTACTATTGATGAAAGAAAGCTAATAATGTAGTAATACTGTGTAAGAATGACATAATTATATACTGTAATACTACTAAGCATCTTGTAAAAACATACACTGGGATTGAAATCATGAAGGTAATAACTGACATTCATTCATTCATTCATTCATCATCTACAGGATGTCTAGTACAACTGCATTCTGACTTTTGAATTTAATAAACCACTGTGTCATGTCACCCTCAATAAAGTAATTCCCACCAACTGTTGTGTTTATTTTGGTCTATTGTTGAAGAAATACAATTGTACAGGTGCTCTGCAGCAAATATGGCTATGACACCATGAAATGAGTGAAGTTTTGCTGATAAAGAAGTGTTATGCTAAAGTGTAGATGTGGAGCTGTAAAACAAGATACAATGCAATTTGATATATGTTCTGCACCAAGATCTGAACCTTGAATAGTAATGTGTAATGTATTATAGTATGTTCACCTCAGGATTGTCTTCTGTTAACCTTTGTATTTCAGCTCTATGTATTCCTGAATGTAGGTACGTTGATGCAGGCAAGTTTGAGACTGTAATAGGTAGAGACTGCAAATATACAATGTGCAAATGTATGCTGGTCAGATATGCAACCCAGCAGCCTGCTATGGTTTGTACAGATCACACATATTCACATCCACTAGGGGTTAAATGTGTACACATGCATTCCAAGTATTAATACACAGTTCACCAATTAACTCTGTCATTAATGGATCTCATGCGTGTATGTGGAGCTGTCACTGCAATCTTCCATGACACTCTACTGATATCATCAATACAGACTTTGTAACCAAGTGAGTTTTAGGCACAAATCAATCAAGCAGCCTACAGCAGTGGCCCAGTAGCTCAGTGTGATAAGAAATCGATATGTTATTCATTTCTCCACACACAGACCAGGGTTTGAATCCAGTGACTGAAAATAACATATATTTATAGTTGCAGACAAGTAGTCTTGCCTATTTGTACAAACAGTCATTCACTTATAACAGATATTTTTTTCACAGGGCTTACATGTAAAGAAATTTTTGTAGTAGCCGTATGATGGGTATACTAATAAACAGTGTCCAGATGTACTAGTGTGTAAACAGCAGTGCTCAGCAAGTTGATAGCACTCCATTTAATAAAATGGCAGGCGGTAGAGTAGTATTCCAATTGAATTAGACCACCACTGAAATGTTCTACTGTTACTGCTGTATGCCAGGTGCATGTGCGAATGTGTACCGATAGTCCAAACCCATGCCTACAGATTACAGCAGGTTAGGTATATACACCATGCACTGTGCCCAATGCATGTCTCTCATGTGTCATGCTGTTACTGCTACTGATCAAAATTGCCATTAACCTTGGAAACAGATATAATTCCAATTGAAGTAAGCCAGTAGCACACTCACACACTACATCAGTGCAGGGCACAGCTTGTTCCTCATATATGTTACCCTGACATGTACAAGTCCCCTGTAGTTACATACCTACAGTTCTTACAGCTGGGCCCATACTATTCCATGTCGACAGATTGAGAGTTATGTACATGCTCAGAAGCTTAAGGGAACATGTAGATGTAAAGTAAGGGCAGTCCTGTAGAGCACTGAGCAGTATTGTTGTGAAAAATATAGTATATACAGTTGTCAATTGAATGATTTTTTTCTTCCCCCACCCCTTATCTGCACCACAAATTATTATTGTTATACTATGGGTATCATTTCATTTCTATGTATATTGTTCTGAAAAACTTATGTTGGGCCTTGTGTTGTATTATGGTTCATATATTTCAATGGTTGCATACTAACATACCTTGTTGAAATTCCATTGTTGTTGGTCTGTTGCCACAACTGTTTTTGGCATGCTGTTACAATAATGACTGTTATTCTGTTTATGCTTGTGTTTCATATGCTGTATAATTCTATTGTTCTGGGTTAATTAGAACACCCATGCATGCTGTTATAACTAACGTTGAAATGTTTTGTTCATGACTAACCAATACACCTTGACAAACCTGAAGACTATAGCACGTTTGGGTAGGCAGATCCCAGCAGATCTGCCTCTCCTGGCTCATCTGGTCATGTCACCGGGTCTCAGCACATCTGGGACCCAACCTGGAGCTGCCTCCTCTGCTGGTCCTGCACCAACCTCGGGTGGAACCACCTCAGGGGATGGAGCCCATCCCACCAGGTGCAGAAGTGGAGAGGACCCTATCACCCGACAACAGTTCCGAGGTATGATGCATGCGCCACATAGAAGGCAGACTGGTGCACCCAGCCCCCAGCACAGCCACCTTCTGGGCTGTGAAGGGGCAGTGATGACTGCCCATGGGTCGGGACCTCAGTCCCACTGTTTTCATCTGGGTGCACTTGGTTGTCCGATTCCCAACCACCCTCCCAGTCCAAGGTGTTTACCCTCCCTCATGTCATACACCACTCCTGTCTGCTGTCTTGTCTGTCTTGTCTGTCTGCAAATGCAGCCTCTCCTACCCAACTTACCTCCCCAAACATACCTACAACCCTTCCCCAACATCCCACTCTCACTTAAAAAAAAAAATGGCATCTGTTCCAAAAAAAAAAAAATGTTGTCCCATACATAGCTCTCCATTTTGCACCCATGTACACTGACATTAATCAATTCCCCCATGAATTAATCAACAAATTTATGTCACCAACACCCCTCCTTGTGGGTGTGAGGCTCTAAATTCCAAATTGTCCACATCATGCACAGCTGTTGCTGCACAAGAAATGGAGAGCTATGGTCCTTTCCTACACCCATCCTGCACATCCATAGCTGCCTTTCATAATGTTTTTCCCCCTATTTGCCCCCATTTCACCACTTTCCTATCACCCCTTTTTTCTTTTCTTTTTTTGGAAATAGCGCGGGTTTAAGTGGGGATAAGTGACACTAAGTGATGTTTGGCATTACGATGTGTAACACAAAACTGCGCAAAACTGCTTAAAACTGCTTTAATCACTCTATCTCATTCAGACACTGTTCTGCCTAGCAACAAAATAACCAGCCCTCCCAAGTCACGAACACAGAATGCTGTACACTAGAGTCAGAGCAATGCACCACCAGGGCAAGTTAGCTGTGGGCAGTTAGGACTGCTTTTGGAAATATATCATGCAGTACAGTCATGTAACAGTAGGGAAAAAAAGACACCACTGCCAAGTATTATCCCTAAGACCTTATGTATTAGAGTCAAAGCAATGCACCACCAAGCCAAACCAGCTCTAGAGAGTTAAGGTTGCTTCTGGGAAATATATCATGCAGTACAGTCATGTAACATTAGGGAAAAAAGGACACCACTGTCAAGTGTTGAACCCAGGACCCTATGCACTAGAGTCACAGCAATACGCAACTAGGCCAAACTAGCTCTGGAAAATTAGTACAGCTCCTGTAAACATATCATGCAGTAGTCATATAACAGTATGGAAAAAAAAGACACCACTGCCTGGTATTGAACCCAGGACCTTCAAAACTGCAGACAAAAAAACACACCACTACATCAACTCAGCTCACATGAATTAGTGCATTTTTTCTAACTATATCATGCAGTATAGTGACATAACATTAGGGGAAAAAAATACTGCTGTCAAGTATTGCACCCAGGAACTTGTAAACTACAACATAGTACATTAAATAACCAGGCCAACTGAGCTCTGGAGAACAAGTCGGTTTTACAAACATATCCTGATTGCCAGTGAGACACTACTCCTAAATATACTGGGACAAATCACAGTGTATTTGGGCTAGGGTTACCACCTGTCCCACTTTGCGAGGGACAGTCCCTCTTTGGGCAGTTGTGTCCTGCAAAAAATTGACAAAATGGCTAATGTCCCCAGAGATTAGGACAAAAGTTATCCCTATATGTTATGTAATACTTGCATAATACAGTTATTCTGTATCTGTAACACCTAAATGTTATCAGAAACAGAATAAACAACTAAAATGCTACAAGAAGAAACCTTTATTTAGGCAAAAAAGTGAAGTTCTGTCCTTTGTACTCGTCGTGGGTATGTTTTGGCCTGCAAAATCTGATGTTTGTAACAAAAACGTCCCAGTTAAAAAGGTAGCAACCCTAACTTGGGTCTCTGACAGACAACAAACCAATACACAGACAAATAAATGCTGCTGCTGGATGTACGAAAGGCCTACAATATCGGGTACAGACTGTTGCTGAAGGAATACAGTTCTGCCCCCTACTTATGGCAGGGTTGTCATAAAACCTAATCTGTGTGCTGACATACTGGCAATGCGGTGCACAGTGGGATTACAAACCATGACAGACAGTTTAGTGTCACACGTCATACCCATCTGAACACACATGTCCATGACAATCATGTGTAACACACTGCATGTATGCACATATGTCTTACAATTACACCTGACATAATATAATATATTATTAGAAATATGTCATATTATATATATTATGATAATATAATATGGTAATGTATGATTATGATATATATATATATATATATATATATATATATATATATATATATATATATATATATATATATATATATATATATATATATATATATATATATAATATATTATTATTAATATATAATATATATTGTTAATATATTATATATAATCTATCTGTCACATTCCTAGCATGTGTCACATCTGGACACCCACAGTCTTGGCCCACAGCCCAGTCTGTGGCACAGCAACTACATACATGTCAATACAACTTAAGAATAGCTGAGCCATGCAATGTCCAGCAAAACTGGCTGCTCCCACCGCAGTCACTGTCACCTACAGTAGCACATTAAAGACCTGCAGGGTGGGGCACACTTCACAATTATGAATATGTGTTCTAAATGTCACCTACCATTCGCTGGATGGCACTATTATGTAACATATGTACCAGAGGCACATGCTTCATCTGGACTGTTAAAGGTACCCTCAACCAGGCTATGCTGTGACAAAACAGCTGACACCTCTCCCTCACTGAGAGTAACAGCTTGCTGTCCCCCTGTGTCTTCACAATCCCTAGTCTGACTCCTGCCCAGAATGCAGAAGCTGCAGCCTGCTGCACTTGCAGCAGTATGTCCAGCTACCTGCTGTATAACTAACATACCTCCAAAACACCAAGAACATAGCATCCACATGACACCCATACATCAAGGGCTGGCGGGGGGTGCTCATGTGAATGGATGTGTGTTACAGTCTCCCCTACAAACATGCACAGTTGATATACAGCAGCATCAACTATAGCAGTATGCACATTCAGATAAAAAGGATGTATGACACTCACATCTGTCTGTCTCCTTACTGACCCCAACACACATTGTTCAACAGTACACTGCTACAGAATCTGAAAGTCAGTTAACTATGGCTAGACATAGCATGCAAAACTGTCGACATAACACATCAATCCAAACAGTGGACAGTATTTCTATCTATCCTCTCTAATGCTGTAGCTCCAACACCTCGGTAATGTCCTCCTCACAGGCCAGGAAAAGGTCCTATGCCTGCATGAAGGCCTTAATTATAGCACTATGTTGCCATGCCATTGGCTGATAGAAAGGCATCTCAGCTGTTCTGGATGCAATTAGCAAGTGGGAGTCACATAGTGGTGCACAGACAATCACCTGTTCATGAGCATTACCTAGAAAAGGCAAGCTACTGCCTATGGTAAACAGGTCTGACCCTTTATTGATAAAGACAGACTACAATTCTCTAAGATACTGCAACTGGATTTCTTCTCTCAAGGGAGTACAGCACTATACCAGGTATATCACTGCATGAAGTATGTGATGGAATACAGATGGGGGGATGCAGTCATGGTAAATAAGAATTTAAACTGTAGGTCTCAACAACATTGACTAGACTGACAGGTTGCTGTTAGTGTGCTGTCCAGCACTTATGGCCATCCCTTATGGCTCTGTCTGCAGTGACATAGATCACAGCTCTGGCCCCTGAATCACCCCAGCAATGGTCATATGACTGCAAATTTTATTGTCTGTTGTACAATACTGACAGTAAGAACTGGTGGATACAGCCTGCATATGACATCATGTACTGTCCATGAGCCCCTCTCAGTCTGTGAATTTCATACAGTCTTAGTTCAGATATTGTGCAGGTGTTCCTCACCATTAATGAGGTACTCTGGCTAGGTCACTGTGTACTCCAGACCTGCATCTGATTGCCTGACACCTATGGTTAGCATACCTGGTGATCTCTGCAGCAGAACAGCAGGTTATAGGTACTAGTAGTGGGGGGACACTGGCTCTGGCTCAGCAGCAGTGTGTACATATTGAGCATACAATGTAAGGGAATGCATACAATACCAGATATTCATGTACCATTACTGTGTTCCCAGGGGTCTGCCATGTCACAGACACATTCCCCAAACTCTGGGGACAACCATCATGTATTGTCCAACTGGTGTCCAGAAATACACATTTGTCTGGCAGGGGGTCTACATCTATGAGGCACATGTACACATTCTGCAAACATCCGGGTACTGCAGATGTCAAGACAGCTACAGGGAGGACACCCTACACCACATATGCTCTGCTCTCAGTTATTGAGTAGCACAGATGTTGCTGGAATGTCCACATGCACTTGTAGTACCACTCACCTATTTTTTGGATGTAGGCTGGATGATATGGTATAGTAATGCTGCCCATAGGGGACACCCAGCAGTCAATGACAGTGATGGGTGTGGACACATAACAACACAGTCTGTAACACCACTCAGGACATATCTGCTAGTCCTGGTGCCATATCACATTATTAGACTATGAGCCCTGAGCAGCCATATACCTAGGCCAGATGTTAGCTCATATGTATGCAAGGCAGCACCCAATGCCCCATCCAACAGGGATACAAGCTGTATCCCAAGGGTGCATGTGACATTAACCATCCATTTATCCAGGCTATGCCTGCAAAGATGTAAATAGCTAAGGTAAATGACATAGCCAGTCTTGTAGAGTAGGGCAATGGGAGGTTTACTGGACTGAAAAGACCTCAGAATGCTTTAACCTAGAAACACACACACACAGTAGCCAGTGCTGAGATTAGAACCCCTAGTTGTCTAGTTGCATGTACTTTAGTGCTGTGTACTTATCACATGTGCCACAGAGCTTAAATGGCTGAAGAGTGTCCAAAGTTGCTTCTAAGGTGAATGATATCAGCAGGCCTTGTAAAGAAGGGCAATGGGAGGTTTACTGGGTTGAAAGGGCCACAAATTGCTTTGATGTACAAACTCACACAGTTGCCAGTGCTGAGATTAGAACCCCTACCCAAACCTACAAAAACACACACACACACACACACACACACACACACACACACACACACACACACACACACACACACACACACACGGTGGGTAATGTGAGATTACAACCCCTACCTAACAACTATTACACAGTGTAGCTAACCTTCATACTGGCATGTGCCACTGATTACAATTGGTGTGCAAATGGCTGCAGCAGGACATCACTCTATGCCTTTCAGGGTGTCTCTCTCTCTCTCTCTCTCTCTCTCACTCTGTGCCTCTCTCTCTTTCTCTTTCTCTCTCACTCTCTGTCTCTCCCTCTCTGTCTGTCTCTCTCTCCCCTCATCTCTTCCTGCCTATAATTGATATACTTGTATATATTATCTATATGTATGTCTATTGCACTCAACAGATGCAGATATATCACATATGTGCCACCTACAGACAGATGAGGGTAATCTTGTCTGATGGGGGTGAGGAGAGACAGTTAAGGTATACATAGCTGTCTGTATGCAAATATATACAGTATATGGACAACACAGTTATATAGTTAGATGTGGGTTTAGATATAGGCTGTAATTCTCTAAGTGTAGGAGCATGCCCAGTATGACCTTCAATAGTAAGAGTAGGACTCCATTCAAGATCTAGCTGTACTCTGATCCATGATTTTGTGTGCTGCAGCCAATTGGCTGCTGAACCTGGGTAAACAGTCCAGGACCTCAGTGATCTACTAGCTGGGGATCTCCTGGCTGTGTGTTATCCTTATTAACTGAGTCGTATTCTGGTGTTGGTACAGAGTGCATTGGACGGAGCACAGTTTTCCATAATATGTGTGGTATATTTTACATAGCACTGTGATTTCCTGGTATGTCACTGGCAGACCAGTATAGAGTAATGTGATGAACCACTGACAGACATTTGTTTACTGACTCCTTACACTGGAGGGAACCTATGTTACTGCACAAATTGTCCTGGTGTGCACATTCTCTGTTTGTCTGGCCAGTGGTTCCCCTCCCCTTATGTGTGTCTCTTTGTCCTTCTGTAGTCCAGCCACAGGCTTTGTCCACAGTTGCTGCTGTTATGTATTTGTAGTTATGGTATGAGTGGGGTAGAAGTCATAACATCACACACAGGGTTATGGACTTCACGCACCTGACTGTACCTGTTTAGCAGGTTGCACATCATTGTACCCCTACATCTGCTGTGGTCCTCAGACAGTTAGTGTTGCAATGTTATTATAAGGCTACATGTTAGCCATAGCTCTCAAACTCTTACAGACTGACATCTGGACAAGCCCATATACAACAGTCCGACACAGGCACAGACATGGGGACAGGTTGTTAATAATGCTTTTCCAAATGTAGACAGTTGGTAAAATGGTTTTGTAATAGCTTGCATTTTCTTATGGGTATGACATCTGCTTCTCAACTTTCTGTCATTGATGTTTTCACATCAACCTTTATTGTTTTGCAAATAGTTTGGCAGGCAAATGCAATGTTATGACAAGCAGAACAGACATATGAGGCATACGTGAGGACATTCTGTGACATGCTGTCATTCCAGGGGTATGGATGGTGCCCACTGACTTGTTGTCAGTACTGACACCGTAATGTAGCAGCCATTTATAATCTGGTACTACACTTACTTGTCACAACCAGCTGTTCTACTAGGCACTGTGTAGGTTACTCTGAGCTATGTACTGTCCATATGTGCGGCACCATGTCCCTTCATTGTCCAGCTCTCCTGCAGTAACAAATATTGACTTCTGGACAGTGTGTACAACTCCTACTGTAGACGTAGCTGACAGGCAGAATAGTTGGCACAGCCAGTCTCAAACCATGGACCCTGTCAACCACAGTAATGTATTTAGACCACTAAGTCACAAAAGCCAGCAGTAAATTCTGTTTACTTCCTGACAGTATTAACCACGCACAAACATAGCACATTGACACTTGCATATTGTGAACATGGAAAAAGTTAGCAAGTTGATTGGGACAACCATGGGAATGTGTGATCTGGTGCTATTACCTTACAAACATAAATTGTACTGCATTTCTTTGGGAAGACAAGTGTGTCGGGGGGAGGGGGGCATACCTCTCAACTGTACACATTTTCACAGACTGTCCAGATGTTTGCCTCATATTTGGGTCCATTTATCATAGTATTGTGGTTGTCTTGAAAAATACTGGCATACTATTAAAGACCGAAGTTAGAAAGTAATGACAGACATTTGAGTTTCAGACTTCTTACCCTTCAGAGACTTGATGCAACTGAAAGACCTGTTCTATCACTGTCTAAGTTTGTAAGAGGAATATTTCATAACTGTCCCTATTTGTGGGCTTTTGCCACACATTTCTTTATAGCTTTGTACAGATGACTTGCTGTGAAAGGCTGAGGGGTGTGTATGGGACTCCAACATTGACATCCATGCATATGACCTATGGCCCGCAGTTTCTAAGTCCCCCACATATACTGCACTGAGTTTTGCCACCCTGGGGACTACTGCATATTCTGGGGCAGCCAGTATTTGGTGGATATTTCCTGTTGTCCTACATAGCTGTCAGTTGGTTGCTGCTATCCTGGTGGCCCACCCCATTCCCTTGCATACATGCAGCAATATCATAGATATGCTACAACAGTCTACTACTCCATTCATTTGTTGTCAAGAAGAGTGACTTACCTTGTGCCTGCAGCAGTTGTGAGGATAGTGCTTCAGGGCTGACTCTCTCAGATGCACACCGTACACAGCATATGCATGGTAAAGGTACTGGTAGTGTGATGTGTGTGGCATCCTTTTTACTGTGTGTGCAAATTGGAGTGAGGTGTTAGTCCCTGGGTCTCTAGGGTGTCAGTGTATGTGCTATGCATTGCCTCTTTGCCAAGGCCAGGGTGTACTGGGCATGCCTATGTCTACCTACAGGGAAAGACTCAGGGAGTTCCTCCTCTGAGTCCCCCTGTGCCTGTGGGGACCTAGGCAATGGTGGTCAGCTGTGTGCCTCTTTCCTGTGATGTTCTGCTGTAGCTGTTTCCACAGGATCATATTGTGTAGCATGGCAGATACTATGAACATGTGTGCACATGTGGCTGGAGAGTACTGAAATGCTCCACCAGATATGTCAAGGCAGCAGAACCGTGACTTGAGCAGCCAAAGCACACACTCTACGAGGTTCCTAGTTTCTGCTTGTGCCTCATTATGGCATTCTTCACTGGGTGTTTGTGCATTTCTGATGGGTGTCATCATCCACGGTTCCAGTGCATAGCCAGAATCCCCCACTAGATGGCCATATGGGATGTCCACCTGGCAAATACCTGGTACAGCTATGATGCATGCCAGATGTGGAAGTTGTAATAACTGCTAGTGCTGCCAGCACACACATTGATGATATTGCCCTGGGCATTGCACATGACCTGGCAGTTGATGGAGTGATACCCCTTGCAGTTGACATAGACTCTACCCTCCTCAACAAGTGGTGCTTTGATGTGCACATGAGTGTAGTCTATGGCACCCAGTACCTCTGGGTAGTGTGCTACATGGTGGAAGAGACGCATATTGGTGGTCCTGTCCTTAGGGGTGTTGGGGAAATAAATGTGCTCACCGGCATGTTTTAGCATTACATCCAGGAACTGGTGGAGTACCCTGGATGCGGATGCCTGTGCGACCCCCATGATGTCCCCAGTAGGTCTTTGGAAAGTACCTGTATCTAGTATTGTTAAGGCTACACATACCTTTGTTTCCACTGAGTTGGGTTACTCTCTATTGGCTCTGGGTCTGAGGTGAGGGCGGCAGATCTTGATGAGTTTCTGTAGTATGCCCTTGTCTACCCTGTAGTGCTCTACTATCTCCAGCTTATGTAGCCCCTGAAAGGTTACCCTGGATCTGAACACTCTTCTCCTCCTCAGTCTAGGCTGCTTGTCAGCATCATCATCATCACTGACCTCAGCCTGTAGCAAGTAGAGATGTAGCAAAGCAGCAGCAGCTCCTATCATTCTGTCAGCTAAAATTCCTAAGTGTATACTCCAATGGTGCAGGGTATGTGGGAAAAATCAGATTGAAGGGTGTCTGCATATTTTATTATTTTATTTCATATTTGTTAACTGGGTTAGTCCAAATGAGTTTGCAAACAAACCCATTTTCAGTGGAGACCCGAGTGGAAAAGCCCCAGCAAATATAAGTAAAGATAAAGTGACAATGTACAAATATTAAATAAACAATCACAATACAAAATAATTGTAAAAAAGAAAAGGTTATTAACTATTTGCATTGCATTGATAGTAAACAACCTATTTTCAGTGGAGACCCAAGGGGAAAGAGCCCCAGCAAACATAAGCAAAGATAAACATACAGGACAAAAACTATTAAAAATAACAATGCAAATATGAAATTAATTATAAAGAGAAAAATAAAAGAAAAAATTATGAACATTAAGGGTTGCACTGATAGCAGTGGTCTAAGTTTACTACATATAAGAGTAAAAACAAAAGGATAATTGTTGTTCAAAAGAAGAAAAATGTACAGACATTGACAGGAAGTGTGGAGGAAAAGATAAATAGTTTGGAGAATGGGAGGGGGGGAAGAAAGGAGATGGCTATAGTTGGACTATAATAGTAGAGCTGAGGGTTAAGGAGGTTAGTTTAAGCAGACATTACAACAGAGAAAGCAAGTTAGGAGATGCGACAGGTTATACAGCAGGCCAGACTAAGACTACATGTGGTCAAGGCAACGGCATAATTTCAAGTTTAGTAAGTGGGATTTAAGCTCCTTTTTTAAAACAGGGAAAGTAAAGGTTGGATCTAATATGGAAAAGTAGTTTGTTGCAATTTGGTGAGACAGGGTGTTTGTAAAGTATTTTGCCAATATTCCTTTTGGGTTTATAAACTGAAAGAAGATGCTGACCAGTACCCTGGAGAGGCTGGGGGGAAGAGTAGAGAGTAACATGGGATGTGAGAGCAGGCAGAGGGGTTGCTGAGTATGGAAAAGGTAGTGTGGAGTTGCGATTGTAGGAGAAGGTGAGGAAATTCCAGCCACTGAAGTTTGTTTAGTGAGAGGCAGTGATGCAATGAGAGTGGTTGGTTTAGAATATATCTGGCAATTTTGTTGTATGTTTGTTCCAGTTTCTGCACTGAGGTAGTTTGGATATTGTTAAGGATGGGGAAAGCATATAGAAGACTAGGTAAGAGAATTGCCTGCTCAATAGTGCATTTAGTGACAGTAGTTTATACTGGTGTGCTGTAGATGCAGCCTGTGTGATTGGTTATCATTCATTCTACCTGTCAGCTATGTTATTGAGTGTTTTGAATGGGCCATTGTGAGTGGCAGAGGGCTTATTAATCATTTATAGTTGACTGGCTTTTCTAAGCTAGTTCCTTTATTTTTTTTTTTCAATTTTCTCCACTTCTAAGCCACGTGCCATTCCTGCAAACCCGTGGTGCCAGTGTAAACATTGCTCAGCAGATTTGACCTTCCCCTGTACACGAGCATGCCAGCATTTCTTTAACCTGCTAAAACACATGCAGCAGGGCTCAGCATAGCTGAGCCATCCAGGCACGCCCCCTCTGATTAGCTGTGCTTAGCTGAGTGCAAACAGGCGCTGCTAAGCTCCAATGTGCTTATCCATACCGTGACACACCTTCTTTTTATGTCAGCTGTCTCTTCTGCCTACACTACCATGGTTCTAGCCCTTGCACAGTTAGTACCTGCGGCCACGGTGGCCCATTTTGCTATTCAATAAACGTAGCACATTTACATACACCTAATTGCATATACCCTAGATACTACACTACATCACAGCCTATGTCCTTAACAACCACTATAACCTGCCATTGTTTGACTCTGTATGCTGGCCGCTATAATGGGAAAATTCAATATAGCTTTAAATGTCATATTTTACAAATTTAATTTTTTTTTTGCTAACTAGCATGTTTGTGTGTCTCTGTGAGCCACTTAAATGTGCCATATGTGATAAAAAAAAAGTTTTATTTTTTTATATACTGGAATACGATTTTACATCACTGGCCATAGGTTTGGCCATTTGCATGGCTACTGCACAATATATAACCCTTTATTTGAGCTCTTGCAGCCCCTGTTTAAATTCTATCCTCTGGTACACGGTTAGTAACTGCATACATTTTGCTGCCTTACACGGCAGCTACATGGGTGCCTTTATACTTCCTGGATCACAAACTCACCTCATCTGCATGTTTTTTAACAGCAGATGAGGTGATTTGTATTCCATGGACACTTCCATGTTCGAACAGTGTCAGGATGCTCATTCACACCCCTAGCCCTGTTTCCTGGATTGCTCAGCGGCCATGTTCAGTGTTTGAGCCTTACCACTATTCCTACATGGAATTTGGCTCCATGTAAGGTTTACTGAATTACCCCCTTGGTCTTTTACATGAATCCTTGGAAGTTCTTTTGTAAGTTAAGTATTGTGAAAATCAGCTGTGAACACAGTTTGAAAAAATATCATTCTGACCATTAACATTTTGCTAATATTTGAAAAAGGTGGCCTATTTTTCTTCTGTTAGTATTAATAAAATGAGAATTGAACTGACAGACATTGATTAACAGTAAAACTTAGAGTTAATTGCTAACTTTTGTTTGGAGCATCTGCATCATAACAGTATTTTAGTGGGCACATAACCCATCCAATCTAAATCATCTGGTACAGTAAATAAAAAGACCAGAGTTTTGCCTACTAGAGAACCCTGCCAGTGCAATAATTGAGTCAACTGTTAGATAATCCATACACTCTAACCCTTCTGGTAAAATACATAAAAAGGCTGTTGTTATGCTTACTAAGGAAACCTGCCTGTAAACTGCATGCAAGGCCCGTCACCGTGCATCTTTCACTGATGTAACTACACTGTTCTTGCTTTATAAGCACTAACTAGAATAGGGAACCATCTTGTGTTAATGGTTTCTCATGTTGCGTGGGGTACTGAACATGCCTCAGCATGCTAGACAGCACCACAGAGGCCATGAGATTCAGAAATGTGTGTGTGTCATGGTAGGTTAATTTGTGCAATCAGTTGCCATACACGTGGGGTGTATGATTCAAAGACACATAGAGGGCAACCATAGAATGTCACAGAAAACCATGGGCAGCATGCTATGCTAATGAGCACCTAATCACATGCAAATAAGTAACATTTTTTAATGTGGGAGTAATTGTAAAAGTAAATGAGGATAAATAATATAGTAATATGATTCAGAAATATATGAATGTGTATAAAGAGGCATAGCTGCCAGAACTGTTGAGCACTTCAAAATCCTAGAGTTACAGGAGAAAGACCTCAAAACATGTACAGGGTATTCACCACTTTAGTAAATATGCATTTGTAAAGGGGCTGTTCTCACAGCCACTAGTCACAAAGGTGAGCGTCATTGCCCTTGGCACTATCGAGTCAGCCTTCTGTGCCTAGCATAGCATGTCAACCACAGCACAGAAGTAGTGCATCACCATTGTGTGGATAAAGGTACCATGCAGGAGGTGGTCAGAATGCATCACCCTCATATGTAGGATTGTGGGATGCATGGAGTACTTATTTCAACGGACACCAAGTTATGTGTGATTTTGAGAATTCTGGCTAAAAGGACCTTCCAGTGATAAATATGGATATGGTGGGTGTATCCCAGTTATTTGAATCAAAGATACTCCACCAGTTTCTCAATCCTATACTACAGCGTGTGGGAGGAGCCTATGTTGTTTCCATCTATCACAGAGGAAAGAAGCAATGACATGCAGGCATTTCATGACATAGTCCATTTCACTGAGGTATTCGAGACATTGAATGCACCTGCATTACAATAAAAGCTCCATCTGCTGATCAGGGACAACAATATATCAGCTATAAGGCATTCTGCTCAGTCAACTGGCAGGTGATTTGCAATGCACAAAGTATAATATACAATGTATCAGCAGGCCATCCAGGTAGTGTCCATAATTTTCACATCTAGAACAAGTGTGACTTGTATCAGCAGTTTGTACATGGGAATTATCCACATGCACATTTTATTGTTAAATCCAGGCCCAGATATGCCACAGTGCCACAAAGTATGGCAGAGAATGCATTCAACACCACCCTGTCACAGACCCAAAGCATTAATGAACATGTGTTTGGATTGCTTTAGGCCCACTTCTGCTGTCTAAATGTTTCTGGGTCAGACCTGTAGTATGACCCTGAAACATGGGCTAAAATATTTGTTTGTATGCACTATTACACAAAATATTGATATGCAAACAGATAAAACTGAGGAGAGACATTCAAAATAAGGAAAGCTGGAGTCAGCAGTGGAGGAGTTATCTAATGAGGAGCCTGTGGAGGAACTGGTTGCAGGGAATGACTCTGCAAGGCAGAGACAAGTGAAATATGTTAAAATGAAGTCCTCAGTGCAAAACTATGCAACAGGCTAAGCATAATACAAAAGTAAAAATGATGCATACAATAATATACCCAAGCTGTGCAATATCGTGTATGAAATGGTCACACTGTGTATCAGACTCAAGCTAACCAGGTGGCAGAGTAGTGTGGCAGGGCATAGTTTTCATCATATGCACAGTTAGGGATAATCACAGGTACAGATATCAGCAAAGGGCAGAATGTAGGTGGGGGTAGGAGCTAATGCTGAAATGAGTGTTTGATTCATGGATGGGTGACAGAGAGGAACTAGGGAGACTGAGCATTGAGGGGCAGTGGTATCTGGGCAGCATGGCAGGTGCTGATTGGTGTGTGTGTGTGTGTGTGTGTGTGTGTGTGTGTGTGTGTGTGTGTGTGTGTGTGTGTGTGTGTGTGTGTGTGTGTGTGTGTGTGTATGTGGATCGCTTCTCGGCCTTTTGGCTAAGATAACGTGTAGTGTAGTGTAGTGTAGTGAGTGCATGGACACATCTCCAGCAGATGAAGCAGCACTGTACTTGGCAACTTTGTACAGGTCTAGGGCACTCACAGGACTGTGTATGTCTCCATCAGTGAGGGGCCTCCTCTCATGGGAAGGTCAGAGGTATGATCCACAGCATGCACAGATAATGGAGTGCTCTGTGAATACAACCAACAGGAAGTGCTAGAGGTGGTCTCAGCACAAACACCCATCTTCATCTGAGTTCATGGCATCCTGCAGAGCTTTCAGCACTAGATGGTGGTATGAAGATGGTGGTACAATGTTTCTTAGAGAATGCCCTCACCATCCCATGCTGGGCTTTCCAGTCAGATATTTAAGTGCACTGGCACTGGGAAAAGCAGTGGCCATGATGGATGGTCATACAGGAACATCTGCAGTTCACACTGCCTAAGCAAACCCTCCGTAATGCTGCACATTTGGTCTAGACACTCTTGCATGTCATCAGTCAGATCATGTACTACCTCAGCCAGCTCAACTATGGTTGCGCCATCTTCTAACTGTCTCTGTATAATTGCCCTGAACAAACACAGACTAGTGGACATACAGACACCAACATCATGAGGTGGATAGTACCCATGGTATTTCTGGCCACCAATATGCAGTCCCCTACTGTAGTCCACAAGCTCAGTGCACATGACAACAAACAAGGGTGACTGCTGCTGGAGATGAGTGGTCCCTGTACTGAATTGCTGGACACATCCTGTCCTGCTGTAGTATCCTGAGTTTGAGTGGTAGGTCGCACAGGCACAGGAATTGTGTCTATAAAAGGGGGAGGGGATACAGCCATCACATTTGTCATGCTTATCACTGCCATTGTAACCCATGCCTGTATGGGAATTTGGCTACCATCATCACTTCTACAATGTAAAGTATACATACATCCATAGTGGAGGAGCCTGTTTCCACAGCACCTGTGAAAATATGCAGTCATAACCAAGTCTATGAAAATATCCTTCACTGAGATCCACAGCTTAGAGTAAATAATCCTAACTTGAGCAGACTGACATTTTAGTTATACTCCAGATGTTCCTATGGTAACAACAACAGAAACAAAAAAATTCATTCTATTTGTATGGCCCTGAGACAGATGGGTAGTGCAGCTAGAACTACATGTTATGTTAGTCATCTAAGTGGCATATGGAGTTCTCTGAATAAACAATGGCTCTCTCACAACCTATTGATCCTAAATCCCAAAAAGACCAAATGCCTACTTTTCCATCCCTGTTCTTTTTCTCATCACAAAACCTCCTTTTTTATTACATCTTCTAACAATACAACTATACTACCTGACACCCACACAAAACTCCTAGAGGTCATTATCGATGATGAACTAAAGTTCAACCTACGCATACTCCAATGTATAAAAAAAAAAAAAAAAAAACAGAAACTAGGTCTGCTATATCGGAACAAAAAATTCCTAACCCCTGAATCTAGACTTACCCTGGGCCAGGCACTCCTCCTCCCCTCCCTCTTATATGCTGCCCTAGTTCTTACCAATCTCCAGGCCTCCACTACAGACTACAACAGACTTACCATAAAATAGCTAGATTCATTACTAACTCCCCATACAACTCACACCACTGCATTTCTTTAAACTCTCTTCAATGGCTTGAACTTCCCTAATCTCTGCTATCTTATCAATTTCATATGCTACATTCTATTCTTTATAAACCCTCCTTCTGTCCATCTCTATCTTCCTTAGTCTCCATCTACATCCCATCCCGGACCCTCCATACTTCTAACCAACAATTACTTGATATCTACCACCCAAAAAGGTCAGTAGGCAAGCTACTCTACAAACACTCCTTTGCCCATGCTTGGAACAAACTTCCCCTTGACGTACGTTCAATCTCCCACACCTCACACTTTAAAAATGAACTAAAAGCTTATTTTCTCAATTCCAGAACCTGCCCTTGCCATGACCCTAACTAGTCTTCCTTCCCTTTATGTACCCTCAAAAGGACCATACTTAGTACCTCATTACACCTCTCTCTCCAATGTGTCTACTATGCATTTGCATAATTTTATACAAACAAAATTTTTTTATTGTTGACCTATTGAACTATATCATTGTAAAATTGTTACTTAGCTTCTTTTTAAAGCAACTTTTACTTTATGCATGTAACCCAACATATGTGAATCATTTTGCTATAACTGCTATTATATCAATATTGTTTAAAATTGTACTTGTTTAAAATGTATTACTGGAGCTTTTCTCCTTGGGTCTCCACTGAAAATGGGCCACAAGCCCAGTTGAACAAACCCAGTTAACAAATGTCAATAAATAAATAAATAATAAATAATTCAGAACCCAAGTTAAACAAACCCCATCCTGAATACCAGAACTGTCTAGTTTCATGGAGTGAAATTCCAGGAACTTCTTTGTGTCTGTCAATGATGACTCTGTCAGCAGACCCTCACCAGTGGCCCTCCTGTCTTGCAACAGGTGGGTTGCCTTACAGCATGCATGTGCAATTATATTTATGACCTTTCTATTAACCTGGACATATGTTTTATTTTGGTAACCAACAACACTGAACTCCTGAAGAGGAAACCATGCAGAAACAAAGTGCATTTAGAAAAGATTGTGTGTTCTGTGTCTGTGGGCCACAATGGCAAACATGTTGCATCTGTCTAAACTGTTGATGGGTACAATTGTAGTAGATTTGCATGTCATTGTTTGGCTGCCATTTTAGAAGTGACATAACCTATAGTATGTTCATCCCCACAGCATACTAATTTGGTATATGATCCCTGAGAGTAGTGTGTGTGCAACCCAACAAAAGGCTGTGGGTTGCACCAGACACCCCTCAGGATGTTTGTGCAATCCCATAGTATTATTCACATAAATCTCCTATGTAGGTAAGTGTGGATGACTCTCTGCACGCAACAGTCGCAATCCAGATATGTAGCACTATGGACAAGATGTAGGAAGAAGCACAGACATGCTGAAGTGGCCTTCAGGTTATCCTCCTCTGTAGTAATCCCTGATGTATGCAAGACATTTGTATTTGATTAAAAAAAGGGCAAAAGAGCATTAAAAAGTCAGTAGACTTAGTAGTAGAGTACACCCCCCAGTGATAAACATACACACACACACACACACACACACACACACACACACACACACACACACACACACACACACACACACACACACACACACACACACACACACACACACACACACACACACACACACACACACACACACACACACACACACACACACACACTATTCCACACAACTGTAGTCTGTAATAGGAGGTTGTTGTGAAAGGATACGTAGACACACCAGTCATGCAGGCTCAGGTGGCAACACCCTAAACCCTCTCCTTACACTGGAACAAGTACAGCAATTCAGTCAAGATCCTCTCAACAGACAAATATAGATCAAAAAGGGCTCATACAGAGTGCTGTCCACTTGACAGATGTAACCCTCCCTTGCAGAGCACCATAGCATATTGACTTACATATCATCAGTGACTGGGACACACACACAGACATCAGCTTAAACCAGGGTCTACATCTCCTACATTGTACAACACACATCAAACTTTACTGTTTGTCAGTTAAACTACTGCATACATTCACCTGCAGGTGTCACGCATGGGATAAACCCCAAAACCTCTTCACATAACCCACTTGTTGTCAGCTACACCTGGTATGTCAGTCCTAAGTCCTATCACAGTTTCAGGTAGTTCAACAAGCAATCAACAACTGTAGTATATGTAAGAGACAAAATAAAAAGCATTTCCTGTGTCCTTCAGCATGTTCCCTTGCCTGCTTCTCTGAATTTCTATCTTTCTTATACTCACTTTTCTCACCTATTTCAATGAATAAACTTTACTAGTACCATTGCTGTTTGCCTGTTATTGTGGTCCATAGCAATTCTGGTAGAACTGTGACATTGTACATTGAGCTGCACATAAATGAGTGGTTGCAACATACATGCTACAGCTGCTCAGACTCTTGTAATTCACCTGCAAAATGCCTCTGTCTCTCTTCAACAATACTGTAATTTATTATTTTTATTTATTTTACATTTGTTGACCAGGCTAGTCCAGCTGGATATATGTCCATTTTCAGTAGAGGCCCGGGGAGAAAAGCTCCACAAATTACAACAACATAAAAGGTCAAGACAAAGACAATAACAGTATAATTTGGTACATAAGTTTTAACAATTATAGTACAAGCCTAAGATTATATATTTTATATTTCAGTAGGAAAAAGGAAAAATTTATCTAAGAATAGATGAATAAGACTAATACATTTGTATTAGAAATGGTGTAGTACAAATCTTTATAACATATTACAAAATGAGATACACCTAGTAATTTATGATAAGAGATACTAAGGTCTCACAAAAACCTAAGAAAGAAAAACACTAGAGATCAATAGATAGAGTATAGAAGAACAGCAAACAAGGATGGATTTCTAGTGTTATTTAACACATAGGTTGTGATACTATATGAAGGTGTTTGATCATTCCACAGTATATACTTATTTACATGAGAAAAAATCCTAAGGAAGGTTAAGCTCACTAAAAATTAGTGAGACAACACAAGATCATGATCATGGGAGGCTAGGAATTGTGGGAGTCTAGTTAATAGTTAGGTACTTGGTCTGGGTTAACACAGGGGCATAGCCAGTGTGATTTGAGGTAGGGTTTAAGCTTGCTTTTAAATAAGCTGACAGTGGATATTGAGGTTAGCTGGCTTGGGAGGATGTTCCAGGCTTTACCTACTGTATTGGAGAATAAGGTGTCACCAGCTAAGTTGTTGGATTTTGATATTTGTACAAGTAGGTTATTAGCTGAGCATAAGGTCTTGAGGTTATTATAGGGGATGACTAGAGATGTAAGTATGGGTGAATTTTGAGGTAAATACAGGATCTTATGGGCTACTATTAATTGATTGAAAAGTATTAAATTTGGCAGCTCTAACCATCCTAACTGATTCAGATTGATACAGTGATGAGTTCTATAGGAGGACCCAGCTGCAAATCTGGCAATATTGTTGTAGGAGGATGTAAGTTTACTCAGATTACTTCTACATATTTTGGTATAGATAGGGGAGGCATAGAGCAAGGTAGAGATGAGGTGGGTACGAGCAATAGTAACCCTGGCTGGAGGTGTAAGAAAGGGTTTTATTCTATAGAGGGAACCTAGTTTCTATTTTTATGGTGTTATTAATGTGAGGTTCAAAAGACAAGTTGTTATCTATTAGTACCCCGAGTAGTTTGGTGGTTGGTTCAGGAGATATTATAGTTCTATCATTTTTCTAGGAAGGGTTTTCTAACTTAGTTAATATTCGACTGGCTAAATGCCTCCTTCTTAACTGATAGTGCTTTAAGCCATGTTTCACAACATCTTATCTCCACAGGGCAATTTAAGGCTGTGGAAGACATGTTTCTGAATCCCAGGGCTGACTGAGAAGCTCACAAGGCCATAACAGAGGGTTTTATGAAATTAAAGCAGTGAACACAGAATTGCAGATGATGTAGTAGGTGATTGCAATGTATAAAATGATAGACTGTTTTGATGCTTATACAGATTACTAAAAAGAATAGAGACAGAATAAATAAAAAGGATTAAAGAATGAATAGAGAAATACAAAAATGACCACAAAAAAAAAAAAAAAACAATAATCCAAAAATGAGTAACATAAACTGATGGAATATCTGGGGAAGGACTTCTAGGGTGCCACATATGGGACTGGATTTCTGGGATGAAACATCCATGGTGGGACTTCCACATCAGAAATTCAGAGATGGGATTTTCAGACTGAAAGATATTATGGTAAGAAATTTCTGGGGAGGGACGTCTAGCTAAACTGCATCAGGGGTATGACCTCTGACCTTCAAACGTTTTGAAATTTTGTATGCACAGACCATCAGCTACAAAAAAAGATTTGTGCTCAGTGAAAAAAGAGCTAATGACTCTTTTGTGACTTCTTAAAGTATAGCAAATGATTTGAGACTGACTGCTTGTACAAGAAGTAAGAGGTTATACTGTAAGTGACATGGCATTATTCAGGCTATTTATTTATTTTTGTTATCATTTATTAACTAGGTAAGTAACTGGTCCAAGGAACCTTTTCAGCCATGATCTGGGCTGCTTTGACAAAGACAGTACAGATGCACATATATATATATATATATATATATATATATATATATATATATATATATATATATATATATATATTGTTGCAGTCATACACAGACATACATCTACTTAACAAGAAGAGCTAAACAAGTATATGAGTAATTCTACTGAAAAGTATTTGCAACATTCTGAGGCAAGCTCTTTTAATGGTTTGTGGTTCACAAAGTGTTCTGATATATGCAATACTGCAAAATAATCATATAATCATGCATCAAATTTTGCTAAGCCAGGTTAATAGTTTAAAAAACAGGTTAATGTAATGAAGATTAATAATAAACAGTAATAACCATATGCGTATGCGACTTTGAGACACAGCATACTGACAAGTAGCTACTAAAATACTGTGTAAAGTTACAAATGCCCTAAGAGACAGCAATTAAGCTGTAGGCCTTTTCAAACATGAGTTGTCATTTTTGAAATAGTGGTTTGAGGCTACTGTTCACAGACACGGCCTTCTTGTCCTTCTCCACTGTCATCTCCCAGTCATTACATCCATTCAGGTTTGAAGTGTAGTATTAGGCCAGAGAAGGCCAAGTGTTACGGTTAGTGCATTTAAGCACTAGTTGGTCTCCCTGAAGCACTTCTTCTTCTTTCGGCTTTTAAATTTGTTAATTTAAAATGCTCCTATCTTGTGGGTTTTCTTCAAAGCTCATGAATTATTAAGCGTAATCGTGCATTCCTGGATGCCCTCCCACATAACTAGAAGAATTTTAGAGAATGCTTTTTCACAGGTGATATGTGTGAATGAAGGTTAAATTAGCTGCAGACAGTCATGGTTTCTGAAGGCATAGGTCTGGTTTCTTGCATGCAGGTTATTGCTTAGTATGGGGAAGCATCATTCATGTTGAATTTTAAAGGTCAGTATTTTAAACAGTAATGCTGTTTCTGCTACAGGAAGTCAAACTTTTAATTTAGATTAGTGCAGTAATGCTCCTTATTGTTACACAGAATAAAAAGTCTTTAGATTTTATTCTCAGATAATTGAATGATTAAAGCTTTCTGAGTGGAAAGCTGTGCAATAGATTGAGGGGCAGCAATCAAATCTAGGGTACAATACATTAATAACTATAGCATGCTTAGCTGTAGCACTAATCAACTTAAAGAGTTTGTAAGAGGCTTTTAGTTGTGTTAACACTTTGTTAATTAGTAATTCAGAATGATTACAAAGTGAGAAATCTGGTCTGTACGGAGGCCCAGGTTCTTTTTCTGTGAAGTAATGAGTGGAGGTAAACCAGATGGGTTAATAAGAGAAAGTTTACCAAGCTGGCTGCCTACCAGTCACACTAAGTGATCATGCCCCTACATTTCCAGTAAGAGAAAGAATTCAAACCCAAACTTACCTACCCTTCAAATACACATGTAGCAAGAAAAACTTCTTCCCTGATATAATTAATCTACTTCTTCAACATTGTGATTGGTCTTCTCTAAAAAACCTGCAAATAGATCTTGCAGTGGAATACTTCAACAAAAACCTCCTTGACATCTTAAATAATCTTGCCCCCACCAGGAAAATATACTCCAAAGCCAGACAATTACCACAGCTATCTAATGACACTAAACTTCTAATTAAAGAATGGAATAGAGCCTGGTCACTCTATCATACCACCAAAATGAAAACTGAGTTCACCTTATATCAGTAATTAAGAAACCAAGTTAAGAAACAAATCACCAATGATAAAAAAGAACTTACCTTCAAACCTCACAACACAAGTACCTGAACAACCCACAAACGTTCTGTCAAAATATTAACTACCTCCTTAACACTGGAAAAAACCTCCACCCTTGCTCCCTCCACATCCAGTACCTCTGATCCCTTAGCCTCACTGTTCACCTCTCACTTTATCAAGTCTATCACCTCCATCCTAGACAACAAACAAAACTTACCACTCACAGTCCCCTCCCCTACCACTGAAAACACAAAGTCTTTCTCATTTAAACCCATTCAAACTACATACATAAAAAAACTCCTAAGTAAGCTAAAACCCTGCTGTCTTGCTGCAGACCAACTACTCAACAAATTCCTAAAAGTAGCTGCTCCTTCCATCACCTACCCCTTATCCATCCTAATCAATTGCTTTACCTCTGAACAGTATGTGCCTTGACTCTGGAAAATTTCCCACATCATTCCCCTTCACAAGGGTAGCCCTTCTAGAGATATCTCAAATTACCGCCCAATTGCCATCCACTCTCAAATAGCAAAAATCCTAGAAAAATGTATCTTTCAGCAGCTTCTTAATCACATCACCACTAACAACCTACTATCTAGCTGACAGCATGGCTTCAGACCTAAACATAGTACAAACACTGCACTAATAACCTTTACTGATATTATTCATCACCTCAAAAATGAAGGACAACTAGTCTCAGCAATTTTCCTGGTCATGTCAAAAGCCTTTGACACTGTATTCCACCAACTGCTACTCCACAAACTTGCAGCATACAATCTCAATTCATCATCCCTAATATGGTTTCACAGCTATCTGTCAAACTGTCAACAGGCTACAAAATGGGAGAACAAACTCTCTCCACTATTACCAGTATCCACTGATGTACCCCATGGTTCCATACTTGGTCCCTTCCTCTTTGTCATATTTACCAGTAACATAAATTCCCCCACCCAACTCACAACTATCATCCATTACACAGACAACTCCTCTATTATCAGCTTAGCATCTTACCCCCAAGAACTTCAACAGAAAATACAAACATCTTTCCAGGACATTGAAAAATACCTGTCCAACCACCAACTCATTCTAAACCCTAATAAGACTAAGTAAATGATTTTCACAAACAAATCTTCCAAGTTCAGCTCACTACCTCTCTCTATCTACTCCTCTATTGGAACAAAAATTGAACCAACCAATCAGACCAAACTCCTAAAAGTTACTACAGATGAATAACTAAAGTTTGATAAACATATCTCCCTAACAATCAAAAAAGTCCACACCAAACGTGACACTCTCTACAGGGCCAAACCTTACCTCACTCACCAAGCCAGACTAACAACAGCAAGATCTCACTTACAATCTAGCCTCCTCTATTGCTCACATATTTTTACCAACCTATGCAAGGCTGACCTTTATAATCTAGAATTCTGCTATAACAAAATAGCTATGTTTGCAGCCAATCATCCCCACAAAACACATCATTTGTCCACTCTTCAGCAACTCAACTGGCTGGAACTTCCCAAACTGAACTCTAAATCAACTCACCTTTGCCCACAAAGTCATACACAGCCCCAGTAACTGCCCTGCATTTTCAAACCTGGTCCAACATAACTTTAACTGCATGTCCCTTAGATCTTCCAACAGATGTATGTTAAAAGTTACCCAGTCTCACAGCTATCATGGTGACTCCCTCTGTTCCAATAAAATAGCTAAGGTCTGGAGTGGTCTTCCTCACCTCATTTAAAAAAATCCTAAAAGAATACCTAAGTAGCAACTGGCTCTGCCCCTGTATTTCACCTGGTTAATTCTATTTCCACTTTTCTTCACAACCCTCTTCTCGAGTACCTCTCTCTTGCACCTTAAGCACCTAGTGCCTATATCCCATGTCTACATCTGATTTGTTTATTTTTCTGTTAGAATTTTATTATTCCAGTTACTATATCTCTGTAATACCTTATACTGCATGTTTTTACAACTATTGGTTTCTTTAGTAACTATGTTAATTGCATTGTTATTAACTACCATTTATTAATACTCATTTTATTACTACTTGTTCTGTACTAAATTGTTAATGTACTGGAGCTTTTCTCCGTTGATCACAACTGAAAATGGGCCACTTGCCCAGTCGGACACTACCCAGTTAACAAATGTAAATAAATAAATAATGTTTTGAGGATTGTTTAACTTTTTGGTAGTGCCAAACAACATCACAGTTGTGTTTTGTGTGTTTCTGTTTGTTGTTGCTCAACCAATTTCATACAGATTTAATGTCTTCCTGAGTGTTCAGTGTGGTTTGATTTGTATTAGATCTGGTCATCTGGTCATGACAATGTTGTTAGCATAGAGGATGAGATTTATTTGGGTGGATCCCAGGAAAGGTCACTGATACAAGGAAAAATAGCAGTGGCTTAGAAGTGAGCCTCATGGGACCCCTAACTTAAGGTTTCCTGTATGAGTGAAGTTGTTTGATTCCATTGTTTGGTATGCTCTATTATCTAGGTAGTTTTCAGACCACTGTATGACTTCTGAAGTGACTACTGTGCCAGCCAATTTCTGAAAGTGAGTTACATGATTTATAGTACTGAATGTCCATTTATAGTCTAGAAATACAGTACAGATGAGTTTCCCTTGCTCAGGTTTTACAAGTGTTTATTCGTTGTGTAGATAGCTGATAGGATGCTAAAATTTGATCAGAAACCATGCTGCCAGTTTGTCAGGGTGTCATATTTTATGATGCACTCTAATATCTTGTTATAGGTAAATTTCTCTAATGATTTTGTGATTGGGTAGATTATTAGTAGATGAAGATTGGCACTTCGATAATGGTATAACCAATGCATGTTTGAAACTGTATGGAATGTTTTAGTAAGTGTTTGATTGAAAATATGAGCTAGGAGTTGCTCAAAGCATAGCTGGTGAGCTGTAAAAGTTTTGAGTGTTTTGGGTGGAAATCGAGGTTGTAGTCGATCCCTAAACTTTCAATTAGTTTTTGTACTTGTTCTTTAGTGAGATTTAAAACAGAATGGGGGAGGTCAAGCACCTCATGCAGAGAAGATATAGAAGTAGATATAGTAGTTATTGAATGACAGGTTGTAAGGATATGAGGGAGTGCTGATAGTTTCTGTTATCTGTTTGATTAGGCTATCAGTAACACTGTTTCCATTTCCAGCCTTTGTAAATATTTGTGATTACAGAGATCTTTCACTAGCCCCAAGGACTATTTTGTTTGAGTTAAATGTGCAGTCTGCAATTTAGGGACATAATCTGCTTTGGCATGGGTGATATTAATTCCTCAGTTGTGCTTTTGCTGGCAATTTATATTATGTTTTTATGTACTGCGGGAATCCTTTTTGCATTTAATCGAAGCATCGTTTGTATTTTTATTAGCTGTTTATGATTTGGGGCAGAGCAGGATACAGCACTAGGCAATCTAGGCAGTTGCCTAAGGTGCACTGGCTGGGGGGTGGACCACTGGTTAGGGGACTGCCACAACATTTAATTATTAAATTAAAAAAAATTAAAATTACATGTTGCATTCTTTTTCATTAAGAATACATGCACATCTACATTCATAGGTTCATAGGTTCATAGGTTCATAGGTTCATACTAGGCTATCTGCCCAAGGGCATTTATAAGCCTAGCCCATAGTTATGTGGCTTTCGCCACCCCTTTAGTTTGAATAAAAACTATGCCTATCATTTTGCTGTGCCTCTGTCAAGCAGTGACGCTGAAGTAATCCCTGGGGTATATCTGCAATCTCCCATCCATTGGTCAAGATTCCTCTTGAACAAGACCAGAGAGGTGCTCTGCCTCACATGTACCGGGATTTTGTTCCACAGCATAGGGAGTCTCTGGGTGATGAATCTGTCCCTCCAGCACGTTCTATTTATAACCGTGTCAAGGTTTAAGTCTCCCGCCCTTGTGGTTCTGAGGGATCTAGATTTTTGAGGTGAAGCATATTCATCAAATCTGGGTTTGACATGGCCTTATATGTCAGGCACAGGTCACCTCTGAGCAAGCGGTATGAGACTGAATAGAGCTGGAGTTCTTTCAGTCGGGCAGCATAAGACATATTTTGAGACCCTTTATCCTTTTGGTGAGGAACTTTTGGGGCCTTTCAAGCTGCAGCAGGTGTCTGGTCAGATACATTCGAACGGGCATTGTACTCAATCATAGGTCTAATAAGTGATGAGTACAGGGGACCATGACCTCCCTTGATCTAGATGTGAATCCCTTCATGATCAGGTGGGTGATATAGAAGGTTTTCCTACCGACTTTAGCAACATGAGTGTCAAGCGAAGGCTACTGTCAACCTGGGTCCCCAGATCTCTGATGACTTTTTCTGTGCTCAGTGGATTCCCACCTATATGGTAGCTAGGGGTAGCCTTGTTTTTCCCAAAGGGTATGACTATGCATTTTTGGCGTTTAACTTCAGGCCATGGCTCTGGCACCAGTTATCCATTTCTGTGAGGCCCTTCTGGAGGATATCTGTGTCAGATGTGTTTTCGACTATGGCCCAGTTTGCAGTCATCTGCAAACTTTGTCAGCCATAACCCTCCTGTGTTTGCTTGTACTTCAGAAAAGTAGATGCCGAACAAGAGTGGACCCAGGACTGAGCCCTGTGGGACACCACTTGTGACAGGCTTTGAGTCTGACATGGCTCCAGCAACTCTGACCCTGTGGGTTCTGTCACTTAGCCAGTTTGCAACCCATCTTGTGATGTATGGGTTTACATTCAAGCTGATGAGTTTTTCGATGATACCTGAGTGGGGTATTGTGTCGAAGGCCTTTGCCAGGTCGAGGTAGGCTGTATGGACTGCCTTTCCCTCATCAATGGCCTTGGTGACTGTCTCGAAAAAGTCAACCAAGTTTAAGAGGCAGGATCTGCCTTTGACAAAGCCAAACTGAGTTGGATCCAAAGTCTGCAAGTTCCCTATGTCTTTATTTATGAGTTCCATTATGATCCTCTCCATGGCTTTGCAGATAAGGCTTGTCAAGCTAATGGGGCGGTAATTTCCAGGGTCTGTGGAGGCACCGCCCTTATGAAGTGGGACCACAGTCGCCGTGCGCCACTCCTTGGGTACGTATCCTGAGGTGAGGCTAAGATTAAACAGCTGTCCTAACTGTGGGTTTAATTCCTCATTGAGTTCATGAAGCACACAGCCGGGGACACCATCCGGTCCCATGGATGCTGTGTTTTTGCCTTAGTGAGGGCAGTTCTCACCTGGGCGTTGGAGATGTTTGGGGCTACAATCCTCTGGAATAGATATCTCTCCTTTTGGGGGGGAGAAGTTTGCACTGAACCTGTCAGCCAGTATGTTGGCAATGTGTGTAGGTTCAGTAATTTTCACATCATTTTGAACTAATTCTGAGCATATCTGGGAGTTTCCTCCTAGGTTTCTAACATAGCTAAAGAAGGCCTTATGATTCTCTTTAGAGTCCTTGGCGATTTTTCTCTCAAAATTTGCCTTGGATGATTTTATGAGAGCTCTTAGTTTTTACTTATAATGATCAAAGGTGTCTTACCTTTCAAGGATTTTGCTCTATCTTGTAGTAGCTTCCTCCTTTTGTTGTAGAGCTTGTTTATGGCTGGGGTCCACCAGACTGGACGCTTGCCTTTGGTACAGAGAGTCTTAGTTTTGTTTGGGATTGCCTGATCCATGCAGTCCTGTAGGTGCTGGTAGAAGGCATTTGTAAGTGATTCAGCGGTTTGAGTAATGTTTACCACTGGCTCAGGGGCCTTAAAGGAGACCACACTAGTTTTAGAAGTGTGAAATCGGCTTTTGAGAAGTTTTTCACTGTGGTCTTTTTGTTTCAGGTGGGGCGGGATGAGGACCTCCAGCGAGATTAGTTTATGATCTGATCTCACCAGTGAGGGGTATACTTCGGTGTTGAACATTTTGATCCCATGTTCGTGATGATGAGATCAAGTATGTTTTCTCCTCTTGTGGGGATGGTGACTAGTTGTTCCATGGCATTTGAGTTTATGAACTCCAGGAATCTTTGGGTTAGAGTGTTCGGGCTTGAGTAGTGTTCCCAGTCTATATTAGGGTAGTTAAAGTCACCTAGTATGATGGTGTTTGGAGATACATTTATCCCTCCAATGTTTTCAGGAAGGCCATGTGAGGTTCCTGAGTTTGAGAGGGTGGCCTGTAACATGCTACAAATTGCAGAGCAGTCTTGCCTATGGTTAATTGCACCTGGATGGTCTCCGATGCATCATGCGCTGCCACCAACCTTGAGGTGTGGGTGTCCTTTATGAATATGGACACCCCTCCTTTCTTGGTGTTGTCCGGATTTTGGGGCGGAACGCATGATATGAGGTGAAACCTGTTAGTGCTGGGGTGCTCTCAGGAGCCTTGAACCAGGTTTCTGTCACAGCACAGACATCGATGTTCTCCATATTGAGAAGGGCCTCGAGTGCGTGCATCTTGAGATTGAGACTTCTGGCATTGAGCAGCATTACCCTTAGTTTTTTCCTTTTGGTGTTCTAGGGTGGTAGGTTTAGAATTTGAGCCTTGCCTAAAAAGGCACTATGGGGTGGCAAGAGCCTTTGCCAATATCTGGAAGCCCAGGGTGACAGGTGCAAGCCGTCCCGCAGCGTGGCTTGTCCAGCATGTCATCCCAGGCAGACAGACATTGGATCCCCTTTGAATGACACCAGAATTTAAGCCAATTATTAAAGCTGATCATCTTATCACTGTATTGTGGCATCATTCTAGGTGAAGGTAGGATACTGCTCAAGGTCAGGGTCATACCTGCCTGGGCTACATAATCAGAGAGCTCCTCGATGTCCCTTTTCATGTAGTCCAAGGAGTGCGTCTCAGGTCGTTGACACCAGCGTGGACAATGACTGAGTCGTACTTGTACCTGCTGTTGAGAGACCTGAGTGCTTGCGTTATGTGGCGGATTCTAGCGCCTGACAGGCAGCTTACTGTGACCTTCTCTTTACTCAGTCTGGTGAGCGGACGTCAGTGTGTCTGACTATGGAATCACCAATGACAAGTGTGTCTGGCATTTTGTTTGGCCTTAAGGGCTGTGACTGTTTGACACTCTGACTGTGTGGTCTATGTGTTGCATGTGTTGGGTCGTGAGGTGGTAGTTGTTTGGGTGTCTGCTTTGGTGGCCTCTGCTGTTTTGGTAAATTTTTGATCAGAGCCTCCGAGTATGTCTTTGTGTGAGTATGTGTATGATTTGAAGTTGTGATGGTACCATGTGTGACTGGGTATGTATTGTGTGTGGTTACCTTCTCCTCCTGTCTGGTCTTGCCAGTCCTATGTTGAGAGAGCTCAGCCTCCAGTTTGGCCGTATAGTTGCATCTCTCGCATGTATTTGTGTTTTGTGGGAGAAGGAGAGGATTGTCTGTGTACATGAGGCAGTTGTAACATTGCCTCAATATTCCCAGGTTCACCAGTTGAGCTGGAGAGGACACTAGCAACTGATCCCTCGACATACTAGAAGTAGTAGATAAAGAGACTTTCAAAGGACTCGGGAAGTGGGTTTTAGGCTGGTGGGGTACTATCTATAATAAGAGTGCTTTATCAAGGTGCAAGTACTGTAGGAGTAAGTGCTAGGCTTTACAGATAGAGAATAGTCTACTTGGGAATCAAGTAGAGATGAACTTTTCAGTTATAGGATATGCTGGTTAGATCAGCAGTACAGCTCGAGGAAGGTAGTTTTAAGGGAAAATTGGAAGAGTGGAATTTAGATGGCCCAAATAGTTTAACCTTGTTTAACCCCTGCTGCTCTTGTGTGCAACAGTGGTAACTCATGTCGGCGCTTACGCATACGTTTAGCGTGTTTTATAACAGGGGCTGAAGGGAGCTAGGAATTGGCCCAAACGACCAATGGACTACTAGTTTCTGGCTGAAACTTCACCAAATCAGACAAAAGGCGCTCAGTGCTTCCCACTCCCACTGGTAAGCAAAGAAACTTCCTCCTTCCTAATAAGGCAATGGATCAGTAACAGGAACTAAAAACAAAGCCCAGGGATCAGCAACTCTGAAACTGGACTACTCTAGTTCAGTAAGGCGGAAAACAAGAGATTTTTTGTTTTATTACAGAGACAAGGAAAAAACAGACAGTAATTGCTGTAAATCGGCTAGCGCACTTTAGTGTGTAGCCTACAGAAACAATTTGCAACAATTAGTAACTTAAAGTGCAATAAACAGTGTAAAATGCAGAAATCACTTAAAGTAGCAATAAAACAGGCGAAATGCAGTTGCTAGCTTAAATAACAGTGGGAAAGCCACAAAAATACTTATATCTGGTAGAAAGTCACTCTTTTAGCTCTCTGCTGCTTGGATCACCCTGCAGGCCACCACGAGGATCTGTGCTGAGTTGGTACAAGCTGGAAAACGCGTGTTTAGCGTGTTTTATAGCAGGGGCTGAAAGGAGCTAGGAATTGGCCCAAAACAACCAATGGACTACTAGTTTCTGGCTGAAACTTCACCAAATCGGACAGAAAGGCTGCTCAGTGCTTCCCACTCCCACTGGTAAGCAAAGAAACTTCCCTCCTCCCTAATAAGGCAATGAATCAGTAACAGGAACTAAAAACAAAGCCCAGGGATCAGCAACTCTGAAACTGGACTACTCTAGTTCAGTAAGGCAGGAAAACAAGAGATTTTTTTTTGTTTTATTACAGAGACAAGGAAAAAACAGACAGTAAATGCTATAAATGCTGTAAATCGGCTAGCGACTTTAGTGTGTAGCCTACAGAAACAATTTGCAACAATTAGTAACTTAAAGTGCAATAAACAGTGTAAAATGCAGAAATCACTTAAAGTAGCAGTAAAACAGGCGAAATGCAGTCGCTAGCTTAAATAACAGTGGGAAAGCCACAAAAATACTTATATCTGGTAGAAAGTCACTCTTTAGCTCTCTGCTGCTTGGATCACTCTGCAGGCCACCACGAGGATCTGTGCTGAGTTGGTACAAGCTGGAAAAACGCGTGTTTAGCGTGTTTTATAGCAGGGGCTGAAAGGAGCTAGGAATTGGCCCAAACGACCAATGGACTACTAGTTTCTGGCTGAAACTTCACCAAATCGGACAGAAAGGCTGCTCAGTGCTTCCCACTCCCACTGGTAAGCAAAGAAACTTCCTCCTCCCTAATAAGGCAATGGATCAGTAACAGGAACTAAAACAAAGCCCAGGGATCAGCAACTCTGAAACTGGACTACTCTAGTTCAGTAAGGCGGAAAACAAGAGATTTTTTGTTTTATTACAGAGACAAGGAAAAAAAACAGACAGTAAATGCTATAAATGCTGTAAATCGGCTAGCGACTTTAGTGTGTAGCCTACAGAAACAATTTGCAACAATTAGTAACTTAAAGTGCAATAAAAGTGTAAAATGCAGAAATCACTTAAAGTAGCAGTAAAACAGGCGAAATGCAGTCGCTAGCTTAATAACAGTGGGAAAGCCACAAAATACTTATATCTGGTAGAAAGTCACTCTTTTAGCTCTCTGCTGCTTGGATCACTCTGCAGGCCACCACGAGGATCTGTGCTGAGTTGGTACAAGCTGGAAAACGCGTGTTTAGCGTGTTTTATAGCAGGGGCTGAAAGGAGCTAGGAATTGGCCCAAAATGACCAATGGACTACTAGTTTCCGGCTGAAACTTCACCAAATCGGACAGAAAGGCCGCTCAGTGCTTCCCACTCCCACTGGTAAGCAAAGAAACTTCCTCCTCCCTAATAAGGCAATGGATCAGTGACAGGAACTAAAACAAAGCCCAGGGATCAGCAACTCTGAAACTGGACTACTCTAGTTCAGTAAGGCAGGAAAACAAGAGATTTTTTGTTTTTTTACAGAGACAAGGAAAAAAACAGACAGTAAATGCTATAAATGCTGTAAATCGGCTAGTGCACTTTAGTGTGTAGCCTACAGAAACAATTTGCAACAATTAGTAACTTAAAGTGCAATAAACAGTGTAAAATGCAGAAATCACTTAAAGTAGCAGTAAAACAGGCGAGAAATGCAGTCGCTAGCTTAATAACAGTGGGAAAGCCACAAAAAGTACTTATATCTGGTAGAAAGTCACTCTTTTAGCTCTCTGCTGCTTGGATCACTCTGCAGGCCACCACGAGGATCTGTGCTGAGTTGGTACAAGCTGGAAAACGCGTGTTTAGCGTGTTTTATAGCAGGGGCTGAAAGGAGCTAGAACTGGCCCAAAACGACCAATGGACTACTAGTTTCTGGCTGAAACTTCACCAAATCGGACAAAAAGGCTCAGTGCTTCCCACTCCCACTGGTAAGCAAAGAAACTTCCCTCCTTCCTAATAAGGCAATGGATCAGTAACAGGAACTAAAACAAAGCCCAGGGATCAGCAACTCTGAAACTGGACTACTCTAGTTCAGTAAGGCAGGAAAACAAGAGATTTTTTACAGCGACAAGGAAAAAACAGACAGTAAATGCTGTAAAACAATTCACATGCAGTGCAAGCTGGCACACTTGAGTATGTAGCAATATTAGTCCACACACAGTATGAAAAAATGTAATTAAATTAAAAGGACTAAAAGCAAGTGCAGAAAGGGTTTATTAGAGAGAATGCGGTAAAGAGAAGGACTGGGGAGTGTCCTAGATCAAATCTACAGTGGGCTGGCACTGCAAAAGCCACCAAATTTATACTACATCCATGAACAGGGAGCTGTGTTGGGGAAGACAGTTTCAACAGAGCTAGATCTGAGAAATCAGTCCCCAAGTTATAACAACCACAATAAAATGAAGGAAATATACTTAAATCAGCTTATGTCCAGTTGATGTATGCAGACAAATCTCAGTAGCAGCAACTCTACTTAAAATGATTACCAGAGATGTAACCAACACAGGTTTTAAAGTTATCAGAAAACCCCCCAAGCTAATTAACACTTAAAGGAATTTCAGTGCAGTTTAACAACTAGTGCAGAGCTTCAGACACACACACAAGACAGTTTCAACAGAGCTAGATCTGAGAAATCAGTCCCCAAGTTATAACAACCACAATAAAATGAAGGAAATATACTTAAATCAGCTTATGTCCAGTTGATGTATGCAGACAAATCTCAGTAGCAGCAACTCTACTTAAAATGATTCCTGCTGCTTCTCTGCATGTGTTGACATGCATATTTTAAATTGCTCTGCTTTTCCACACAGATTTAAACTTGCTTGGTAGACTTTTGTTCCAGAAATGTATTTGCATATCTACACTCCTCCTGCTGCATGTTTTTTCCATTCCTATTTCTCTAGACATTTACATTTGTGTGTGTGCATGTGTGTGCATGTGTGTGTGTGTGTGTGTGTGTGTGTGTGTGTGTGTGTGTGTGTGTGTGTGTGTGTGTGTGAAATGCCCTAGTTAGGGATAGCAGGTTGGTTAATTAACCTGCTCAGGCTCAAATCCCATACTTTGACAATAGGAGACATGAACCTTAATCTTCTACACCAACTAACAGACTTATTAAAAGTTTCAGTGCATTTTTAAGGAATTGTGAGTTTTACTGCTTTTTCAGGGAATTGTGAGTTTGAGTTTTAAGGGAAGAGAAGTTTACTGTTGCTCATGCTAAATCTGTTTTCAATGTGCAATTCTTTTCTTTAGCAAATAGCCATCAGTGTTTGTGCTATGGAATTTGAAAGTAGTGTTAGTATCACAAAAGGTAGTATGCTTGTCTTGGGCCTAGAAGGTTATGTGTTCTACTCCAATAACATGTAGATGGATTGCTGGTACAGCTGTGTACTTTAAGAGATGGGAGAAAGGTACTGCACTCCTGAGAGTGTCTTCCTTTGAATGAGATGCCGAGTATGTATGAACCTGTTGTCTGTTTGCCAGTCATTCCCTTTTGCAATCGCACCAGCTTACATAGGTAATTTATTCTTCAAGGACAGCAGGTACTGAATTTGTAGGTGAAACTTTGAAATGTAAAGTTGTTTGCCAGCAGCATTCTCTTCATTAGTTACAGATCTCTTTTATGTGAAATCATTTAGATGACTTGACTTTTACTTCTGCAGAAACTGTGCATATTGACTGTTGTAATGAGGTTTGAGTGGCCTTTTATACCTTCTCTGACTCCCTTAAGCTCACTAACTGGAACCCACTAAAAACCTGCCTCTAGACGAAGCCGTAGACTTCTTCAACTCTACATTGCTTTCTGTCCTAATCTCCCTAGCTCCAACATGAACCAAAAGAGTTAAAGCCAAAACAGCCCCTTGGCTTACAAAAGCTACCAAGAAAATTATGCAACAAAGAGACAAATCTTGGAAAAGCTATCTCCATCATAAACAGCCTGAACTGTTACTAAAATACAAACAGCTGCGAAACTTAGCCAAAAAACAAGTCATTAAAGATAAAAAAAATCCTACTACAAACAAAGAACCCCAAACAATTCTGGAACTCTATAAACACCCTTCTCAAGCCTGGTACCACAAATAACCCTTGTCCTGACATTAACAAATCTGACCAAGAAATTGCCAAACTATTTAATACCTTCTTCACCTCTTCCATTGCTGAGTTGACCAAAACTTTCCCCAATATCATCCCCCTACCCACCTCCTCCCAAGCTTCCACCCCATCTCCTCCCACTCCCCCTATTTTTGATCGTAAACCTGTATCCACCAACCTCATAAAGAAATTTCTCTATAAACTTAAACCTTGCACCAATGCTCCTGACAACATTCCCTCCTCCTTCTTAAAAATTGCCTCTGACAGTATTGCTCTCCCTATCAGCATCCTGATCAATAGCTCACTACTCGAGTCATATGTACCAAAACTATGGCGTTCTGCTTTTATTCTTCCACTCCCCAGGGGTGGCAAAAACTGTAACTTCTCCAACTTCCGCCCCATAGCCATCCTCTCTCCCATCTCTAAACTTCTAGAAAAAAAAAATGCATTCACATACAGCTCATGCCATTCCTAACCGAACATCAACTGCTCTCTCCTACCCAACATGGCTTCCGCCCTGGACACAATACCAACACAGCCCTTCTCTCCTTTTTATACTCTATCAATTCAGCGCAAGATTCTGGTAACTTAGTTTCATCTGTTCTATTAGATTTATCTAAAGCTTTTGATACCATCTCTCAGACCCATTTACTAAACCATCTATCTAACCTTAACATCTCCACAAAAACTCTTTCCTGGTTCTCCAGCGATCTTTCTGACAGGTCCCAAGCAGTAAAATGGGGCCAATCCTCTTCCACCTTCCTTCCAACACCCACAGGAGTTCCCCAAGGTTCCATTCTTGGCCCTCTGCTATTTAACATCATCATTAATGATTTCCACAAAGCCGTTCCAAACACCAAAATTTTCCAGTATGCAGACGACTCTACTCTGATCTGCTTTGCCACCAACCAAACTGAACTCAAGTCTCTAACTCAATCTGCCTTCTCAACCACTGAAAAATGGATGCTCCAAAACCACCTCTCACTTAATGCTAACAAAACTAAAATCCTCCTATTCACTCCCTCCAAATCCACTCCCATTGACAAAAACTCATTTCAAATTACCAGCCTCAACAACCCTATCACTGATATTGTTCCCTCCACCAAACTCTTGGGGGTCACCATTGATGAACACCTAAAATTCAATACCCATATCCAACTTAACATCAAGAAAACCCACATAAAACTCGGCCTACTCTACAGGAATAATCACTTCCTCTCTCCCTCTACTAGACTGACCCTGGCCACTACATATCTTCTCCCATCTCTTCTATATGGCACTCCTCTGCTTACTAATCTATCTTCCACCCTTACCTCCAAACTAGAAGTACACTACAACAAAATATCCAGGTTTGCCACAAAAGCAAAAGCCTCTTCTCACCACTGCTCCTCCCTATTAACTTTAAACTGGCTTGAACTCCCCAATCAACTAGACTTCCAAATTGTCTCAGCCCACAAGTTACTATTTCAACCCACCAGCTGCCCTGCTTTATCGAATATCCTCCTACCTTATAGCCCCCCAAGACCCCTTAGATCCACTCACCAAAACCTCATTAGCATCCACAAACCTAAGCACCCTGCTGGTCAACTTTTACTCTCCTTCACCCTAGCTAAAAAATGGAATGCCCTGCCCTCCACTTTGAGGTCCTGTGACAACCTAAACACCTTCAAAAGACTACTTCACTCCTACCTGTTTCTTCACAGAAAATGTAACTGCGCTCTTCACCCCTTTGCCTCCCAACCTCTCCTCTTCCTTCTCTCCTGACTAACCCCCTTCCCTTCAAACCTCTCACTTATACCCAGACTATAAATTATAAACAATCTCCACCCAGCCTCTTGCTCTATGCCTCTCATCCTTCCCTTCATAACTACTTTTTAACATATTAGCTACTAAGTATTGGATATCTTTTCTTTCTACTACCCGACCTGGTATATAATTGTACGACTATATATTGAATGCAGTGTAAATTAATCTTTTTTCCTTTTGTTATTTCAATTTGTTATGTAACTTAGCAATGTGAAAATTCTATATGTTATGTAACTTGTTATGCGGAGCTTCGCAGCTTAGCAATGTGAAAATTATATATTCTATGTAATTTATGTGGAGCTTTTCTCCCTGGGCCTCCACTGAAAATGGGCTCTCGAGCCCAGTGGACCTCCCCGGTCACCAAACTGGAATAAATAAATAATATAAATATAAATGTTCTGAAATTGGTTCATAGGTGTATACTAGGCTAACAACCACTAGGGCTCTTAAAAGCCTAGTTGTGCAACCTGAATATGACCCATACATTTGATTTATATTTGATTTATAGGGTGTAATTTGTTGACTGCCTTTGTCCATCAGAGATGTAGGAGATAGACCAGAGGTGAATTTCAGAATACCTAACCACTGGTCCAAGTTGCATTTAAATAGGTATAAGGAGGAACTCTGCTTCACAGGATGGGGAGCCTGTTTCAGAGAATGGGAATTCTCTGAGAAATGTATCTACCTCTCCAACATGTTCTATTTATGTTACAACCAAAATTTAGGTATTTTAATCTAGAAATTCTGATGCTGTTTGTTTTGCGGTTGTGCAAAAGATTAATCAAAACAAGGTCCATGGATGTCTTGTATGCCAGGCAAAGATCACCTCTCAGAAGTCTGTATGACATCAAGTAAAGAGACAGGGTTTTGAGACTACCAAGCTAGGGCATTTTGTTTATTCCCTGTATTCCTTTTCTAAGGAACCTTTGTGGACATTCCAGTTGCTGCATGTGTCTAATCAGGTACATACCGAAGCCAGTATTATACTCTATAATGGGCCTGGTGATGGGCAAGTACAGTGGCATGATGACTTCTCTGGACCTACATTCCACGCCCTTGCTTATAAGTTGAACAATATAGGGTTTTCTTACTACCTTGAACACATGTTGGTCGAAGGCTAGGTTACGTTCTACAGGAGTTCCCAGATCCCTGATTAGTGAGTTAATGTTTAAGGGAGTTTTATTGATGATGTAGTTACCTGGGGTGGCAGACTTTCCTGAAGGTACTATAATGCATTTCTTGGTACTGAATTTTAAAACATGGCTTTAGCGCCGAGTGTTTGACTGTATTAAACCTTCCTCTTGGGGAGGGGTACAATGACTGCTCGCAGTTTGCAATCATCTGAAAACTTGGTTAGTCAGAGGCCTTTGACATCTTAGAAGTAGATGCCAAAAAGGAGAGGGCCTAGCACAAAGCCCTGGGGAACTCCACTTGTGGCCAGCTTCTTTGTGGAGGTGGCCTCACTGAATCTAACCTCCATGTTCCTATCAGTGAGCCAGCTAGCTAACTAGTGTGTCATAAAGGGGTTTATACCTAGTTCTGTAAGTTTGTTGACAATATCAGAGTGGGTTAGTGTATCAAATACCTTAGCCAGATCTAGGTAGGCAGTGTGCACAGTTTTCCCCTCATCTATTGCCTTAGTGACCTTTTCAAAGAAGTCTACAAGATTCAGTAAGCATGACCTTCCTTTGACAAATCTACCAAACTGGGATGGATAAGTGTATAGAAGTCTCTTTTGTTAACAGTGGCATGATGACTTCTCTGGACCTAAATTCCATGCCCTTGCTTATAAGTTATTGCTAATAATTTCTATGATAATTCTTATCCTGGCTTTGCAAATAAGACTAGTCAGACTAATGGGTCTGTAGTTTCCATGGTCTGTTGAAGGTCCTCCTTTATGAAGTGGTATGACAGTTGCAGTCCTCCATTCACAAGGCACAAAGCCTCTTTTAAGGCTATAGTTAAATAATGACTTCAGGGGTCCTGATAAGTCATATTTTAGACTATTCAGGAGATATCCTTAGTTGATATTGGGACCCATTGAGGCCACATTCATGGCTTTAGTGAGTGCAGCCAGTACATGCTCCCTAGTTATAATTGGAGGGGTTATTTTTGAGGGTATTATTAAGAATGGGGGGATAAAGTTGGAACTGAATTTGTCTGCTAACAGGTTCGCTGTATTGCCAAGCTTTGTGAATGTGGCACCATTAAACAACAGTTCAGCACATTGCTGTGTACTACCCTTAAGCTTTCTGACATAGCTGTAGAAGGCTGTATGGTTATCTTTCACCTGAGAAGATATCTTAACCTCAAGGTTGGCTTTGTTTGACCTAATTAGCCCTCTTAGTTGCCTATTTACTTTGATGAGGGAGTTTTTATCTTTGTGGGAATCGCCCTTCCAGATTTTTGACATAATTTGTTTCCTTTTGTTATATATCCTATTTAATTTGGGATGCCACCAGGGCAGTTTGTTTCTGGGGCTAGTTCTGGGCTTACTTCTGGTTGGTAAAGCAGCTTCTATACAGCCATTGATGTGGTTGTACAGAGTTTCTGACAGCAATTCAGCATAGGCTGGTGTGTTCTCAGGGTTTGGAGGGGCATTGAAGTTTGACAAAACATCACTTAATAACAGGTAATTTGCCTTGGAATAGTTCCAAACTTTTACTGTTTTAATGGGATTATGGAGTTGATTTTGATTTCGAAAGTAACAGCTTTATGGCTAGACCTTACCAGGGAGGATGAAACATGGGAGGGGGGGGGATGCAGCATTCTCCCATATTTATGAGCACAAGGTCCAGTATATTGGGGTTTCTAGTGGGCAGATTCACTATTTATCAAGGATGTTTGTACTTACAAAGTCCAGGAAACTCTGTGCCTGCAAATTTGAGGCCATGTAGGATTCCTGATCTATGGAGGGGTAAATAAAGTCTCCCATGAGTAGGTTGTTAGGCTGGATGGTAACTATCGCTAGTAGGTCATTGTGAGCTTCTTGGGACATGGAAGGTGCTGTATAGCTTGCTAGGATATGGTACAGGATTTTGTCTATAGTGAGCTGCATGAGGAGGAACTCTAGCAGATCATCCAATCTGTCCACACTGGAGACATGTTTGTTATTCATGTATATTGAGACACATCCACCTTTAGTCCTTATCTGAGCAGCTACTGGTCTAAAAGTGTGGAAGGTACTGAAACCTTGCACTGCTGGGGTACTCTGTGCTGCTTTAAACCATGTCTCGGTAACTGCACAGATATCTATATTCTCAAGTGTGAGGAGGTTTTGGTGGGAGTGTAGGTTTTTATTTAGGCTCCTGGCATTGAGCAGTAACACCTTGAGACTTTTTGAGTTGATTTTGTTATGTCAGTAGTTTTTTCAACTTGGCATTACCTTAAAAAGGCACTATGGGGGCAGGAAAAGCCTTAGCCAATCTTAGAAATCCTAGAGGGAAAAGGTGCAGATCATCCTTGGTAAAGCAACCTTGTCTGTTGACTATGTAATCCCAAGCTGACAAATATTAGATTCCCCTAGAATGATACCAGAAAGACAACCAATTCTTGAAATCATATCATTTTTTGCTCATATTGTGGCATCATCCTCAGAGATGGTAATATGCTGCTCAAGGCTAGGCTCATACCAAACTGATACACATAGTCTGCAAACTCCATAATGTGTGTCATCATAGAGTTCAGAGAGGTACAGCTCAGGTCATTTGCACCTATATGGACTCAGATGGAATCATAGTGGTACCTGTGGCATAATGACTTGTGTGCATGTGTGATTTGGTGGATCCTGGCTCCAGATAAGCAGCTAGCAGTTCTCTTCTCCTTGTACAGCTTGGTTAGAGGGGCCTCAGTATATTTTGCAATGCAGTCCCCTATGATTAGAGTCTTGGTAAGTGTGTCTGGTTGCCTTAGGGGCTTAGCGGTTGGAGCTCCACTGAGAGTGACAGCATGTGTGGTGTTAGGTGTTGTCTTTTTCTGAGTGCCTTTGGGCTTGAAGAGGCATGGCTTTGGTAGCAGGTAGTCTAGGTGATCTGTGTTGTTTAGGAAGATCACTTTTAAGTGCCTCACCTTAGCTTATGTTATTCTGTGTGTTGTGTGCTGTGTGAGGTGGGTGTTTTGTGCATTTGGTTTCGACAACCTGTTGTGGTCTAGTATGGTATAGTTTAGTCTCTAGTGTCATTGTGTAATTACACCTGTTGCATACTGTGTCTGATTCTTTAAGGATTAAGTTGCCAGAAAACATGAGACAATTGATACATTGTCTCAAGATGCCCATATCAACCAGGATAGCTATAGAGAAGTTAGGAAATTGCATATTCATACTGTCCTGTCCTTTGATTGATGAGCAAAATGAGGATGAAGTATTGAGGTTAAATGGTTATTAAGGGTGCATTGTTTATGCAGACTAATAAGGGTGGTTTATTGGTACAGATTAATTAATTAATACCTATGTGGTGTGGAAAGTCACACCTTTAGCAGCCTACATACATCTTGCATTCCAGACAATTACCTGAAAAATAAACTTAAAAAGCATAAGATAAACATGTAAATATTTTGTGAAAAATAAAAGCTTTTACAACTGTAGCAGTGTTATCATTAAGAAGTATTCTTTACAGTGGTAATAGTCAGTGAATACACATTTTTTTATAAGTATCACTATATATTATAATGCAAACAAATCCCAAATTATATTTTTCCTAAACTTTCAGAAAAAAATTACCATATCTTCGAATATGTATAGCCTAGGCATATATTGTTAGAATATTTTTATAACCATATATAAGCTTTCACGTGATAACAAGAAATTAATCTATATGTGCAAATTTATTGAGATACGTGCAGAGATATGAAAACATATGCTCAAGTGTATAATTTGCAAAATAAATAACTGAATATATTTCAAGATGTGCAGCTTACAGTGCAGATGTCAAAAACAGATTTTTTCAATTGCATCTAAGGTTTCATTAAAAGTCATGCAACAAGTTTGTAAGCCACTTGATTTTTGAAGTATTACGTACATAGGGAAATATAATTTATTTTCATAATTACTAAAAACAAACTAACAATATCTCAGGTATAATGTAATATGAATGGATACTGACAAATATTCATGTCTCCCACCATAGCATATCACACCATACCCCTCAATAACATGTAGAGTCCTCAGTTATGAAAATATGAACACAAATATGAAAATATGAATAAAAAGTGACAAACAGTGACTAATTTCTCTTCTGCAGGACATCCTAGTAACAATCTTAATCTCATTGTGTTAGTAACTCCTTGCACTTTCTAATACTGCTTACTATGAGCTAGGTAGTCAGTTAGTTAAAGAAGTCAGACTCAAAAAAGCCATAAGGAGATATGGGTGTGAACTGGAAGGATGCAAAGAAAGGTATAAACAGTGCTAAACAGTACTAAATTCTGCTAACTTTACTGGGTATGCAATATTGAATTCTACTAAATCTGTAGGTATTGCCACTCAAGGCCCAACAAGCTTCCCTTACACACAAGGTATTTGCACTATATTGCTGCTTTCCAGGTCACAGTTTTATGGATAGTTCTACAGAGAAAATTTTCTTTCTAGGTCTCTGTTACTGTACAGAGCATTGCTAACCTACGAAAACATGCAAAATGTATAGCAGCACAGAAAACTAAATAATGAGCCCTCTGGCCAATCAAATGACTTCACTATGGATAATTTTGTATATTTCCCAACTCAGATAGACCAGGCAAACACCTCCTGCCACAAGATGAATAAACCAAGTCCTTCTGATGTAAAAACACAGTAGAAGAGACCCACAAGTGCAATGCTAACACAAACCACATGAACAACTAACTGGGAATCCATTCCTGAAGATAATTTCAAGACAGTAGCAGTGAGAGGAAGAACAATTTTTTTTTTACAAAAAATGTATTAAAATGCACACATAAAATCAGGAAACAAAAGTGATCACTCACAATAACGTAAGTGTGTTTAACAACCAAAGGTATTTAATTGGATACAAGTAAAACACCTCTGTTCTGGAATGCAAAGTAGTTTTGTTACTATTGGTTCATATGTTTTGTTTCATTGCTTATTGGAAAAAATGTTAAAAAACTAGTTGTTAAACAAAACACTTTAACAAGTGGTGCTGTATTATACAAAAAATGCAATTTAATACAGTTAGGAAGGTGAATCAAAGAACACATGCATGTATGCATGGTCCTAAAAATCTGTGCAAGGGGTCTGTTGTTTGAAAACAGCCCAAAGGTAAACTTATTCTACCACTGGCCAGATGCATTTTCTTTGAATGTGAGTTTCAATGCCATTTCAAGGGCAGAGAAGTTTACTGTTCATGCTAAGTCTGTTTTGATTCTGAGACTGTATTGTTTTGTTTAGCAAATAACTATAAGTGTTTGTGCTATACAATTCAAAATAATAGTTTTAAATTAAACCCCAATATCTGTAATCATTGTAGAGGTGAAAAAGGAAATAGAATGTATACTCACAGGTTTGAACAGTGTTTATGGTAACTGGGGAGAAATAGCCAAGTAGCGGGACAATGCCATGGAATGGTTGTGGGAGGATGCTGTAGATAAGCCCGAAACATTACTCTGCCCACAACCCTATTTAACCATGATCCAGCTCTAATTAGGGGTGATAAATGCAAATTGTTTGCCATTACTGTCAGCTCTTAAAGGGGTACACATTTCCCAAATGGGTGAAAGTAGATCATGAAAGCTGGGGAAACCTGGGGTAATTGTCCTGATATATAGGAGCCCAGTCAATTATTGCAAGCTCAGAAGACAACAAGTTAGTTGAAAAATCAGGTATAGACCTGGTTAGCAGAATTTGGGATTATGCTTTTTTGTATTTGAAAGACCATGTGGAAATTATTCTGAAAGCACATGTACCATTTGCAGTTTACCTGCATATTCATTACAACTACATAGATTAAAGTATTATTTCTGGCACAGTGATTTGGCATAGTACTTTCAGATATTACTTAAGATAGTCTGTGAGTAGTGACTAATGAACTTAATATGTTTTTTTGTGGCCTACCAAAGTGAAGTTACCCATTATAAGTAGTTTATGATGCATGTTTATCTCAAGACTCTTTGGTATAGTAGATTCAATCAATGTGTTAGATGAGGATGGTGGGATGCAAATGACTGCTACATTAATTTTGGTATATCCACCTAATGTTATTAATACTGGGGAAAGATCTGTGTCATTGTCAGACATTACTAAAGCCCAAAGTTCTTGGCTACTACCAGGTCTGTTGTCACTCAGTACCATATATCTATGAAAGAATGACTTTCTTCAAAAGGTAGAATCTTTCATCGATAATTCAGTGATAGTAATTTCCTTAGGACCATACATCTTGGATCAGATTTCAAGCTTGGGCCTTTTATTGTTTATGCTTTTGATATTCATCTAACCTGGGCATTTTTTTAAGTGGCAGACTGGAAGGGGTGATATCAGATGGTCCTGGAATGGGTTGAATATCACTGGTTTGTAGTAGAAGAAAAGTGACAAATAAGACCAGGTGTTTCTGAAATCTTTTTATTGAGATGTTAAAACCACTAGAATGTAATAGCTTTATATTAATAGGTAAGTTATGTTGTTTAAATGTGTGTCTAGATTTATGTAGCTAGTCCATAAAGTATGCATGTTGACTGTACGAAATGTAACTAATAATGAACAGTTGGTAATAGAGTCTACTGAGGGCCATCAAAGTAAGATGGGAACTCAAGAATTATGAGCAGTAGAAATTAAATTAGTGTTATGTTGATGCTTGGAATTCCTACAATTAGTAAATAAAAGTAATGGTGTTTTGAAAACTAATAATATGAAGGGCAGGATACATGTTTGCATTATGATCTATGCTGATGTTGACAGTTGATTAGTTGATGATCTGAGATAGGAAGTGAACTTTATTGACAGGATATGTACTACAGGGGTGTATTTAGCTTTAATGTTAGAAATAACTGGACTGTACTAACAGAGGAGGGGATATAACTCTATAAAGGTAGATGTGGTATGGGTGGGTGGGAATGGGGTAGAACAGAAAACTAAAATGGTGCTGAGCTCACTGAGATGGATCAGATTAGGTCAGCACTGCATTCCCAGTGAAGGTAATCTATGAAAATCAGTAAAACAGAGGATAGGTAAACCCAACTATTGTGATAGTAATGCCCTAAAGAGAGACCTGGGACATAAAGAGGTTACACATGAAGAGTGATAATCAAGAAACAGCAAATATAGATAATTGGAGGAAAGATATAATAGTGAGCAATAAAATATTAAGAGATATCCTTAAGGCAGACTCTGAATACCAGGACCAAGTAAAGTGAGTAAAAATTGTAGGAGAAGTAAGTTAGACTTAGAATGACAGGATAGAGTAATGTGAATAAAAATTGTAAGGTAGAGGACAACTGAGAGATAACCTAAACATGGGAAATCGATTAAGGAGACAGAATGTGAGACAGAAAGAGGGAGACAAGCACAATAAGATAAGAGGTGGCAACTAGGAATGTTATGACAGTTGAGGGGGTATTTAAACAAGTGTAAGACAGGAGAAGGTAGGGTTGCATCAGTACCAGGAAGATGCATTCTAGTTAACAGAACTATATCACAGTAGGAGGGGCTTAGGCAAGTGTAAAAAAGAGAGGGGCAGGGTCGCAGCAGTGCCATTATTACAGCGCACAGTATACTGCACCAAACAAAGTCCAGTTTACTGTACTGGTAATAGCAATACGTAATTGTTAAGCAGGTAAAACCAATGAACAACAATCTCTCTTTAGGTGGTAACTCATAAGAAACATCTGGTTAAATGAATTCGTCAAGGTCACACAGCAAACAAATGAGGGAATCAAACCCTGTACTACAGGAAATACAGCTCACAGCTTTAATCCTCTGCACTAAATGATGTCATCTCTTGTGACATCTGTTTATGGAGGTATGTGTGAAAGTTCCTTACATGGGGTTTGCTAGTTTACTGTTAGCCACCCCAATCAATTTATTGGGAAAAGTAAAGCAGAAGCCAGATTCCTAAGATTGTAGTTCTGCATACCTAAAGACTACAGACTTTACTGAAGAAATTTGTTTCTAAACTGGTTCTGTGTACTTCTGAAGGATACCTGTCAAAAGAGACAGTCGGTAATTTTGTTCCAGCTTTATGTACTATTATTTTTACTAGTAAATATCTGTGTATGAAATATATCACTTCTTTGCCATCCCTCTTTTATAACTCTGTATGCCATCATTTTAAACACTATGAGCATCTGCAGGCAAATAATAATAATAAAAAAAACACATGATATTGTCTTCATCTACTTCAGTGACATCAGAAGTCCAGATGTGAATACTTAAAAAGGCTTACATTCAGTAGGAGAAACTATATCAAGGAATTTCAATGTACAGCAGTTCTGTTTTAAAGTCTTAAGACCCAAATCTTCATTTGCTTTCTCTTATTGTAGTTTTCCAGTCCGAGTGCTCAGTCAATGTACTTCCTCTTCTCTTTTAAATGATAGGCTCTTAGTTACAGACACTTCTTTTATAAAGGTAGCTGTTAAGGACATCATTTAATAATGTTTCTCTTTGTTGCTATGGTTCCAAAGAAAATGCTTCTCAGAAGGATCATAAATGTAGTTTTAATGCCAGTGTGTAGTATTTTAAATTACATAACCTAATCAATCTATAAATGCCTACTTGCAAACAGCTTCCTGGTTCCCTCTGCTTTAACCCGTCCGTACTTAAAACTCATGTCATTAATGAACTGCTAAAGTATGGCAAACTCTGTAACCAATCTCAGTGATCTATATATCTATCTTCTGTAAAAAGATATATTCATTTTTGTAAAACTGCATGTAATGATGAAATGTGTGTTTTATAAACCTTCTCATCAGTCTATGACTCTACAAAAACTGAATATATAATTCCTGTATATTCTCAACAACTGAATAATTATATACTTTATCTCTTGGACTATATGTCTGTAATTATCAAAATGCAATGCTTTTGTGGGCTGAGATGTACAATGGTCATTTGTGATCAGAGCTCTACCCTGGGTAGCAAAGATAAATAAATGTATAATTACACTATGCAAGACAGACTGATGAATGTAATTTCATGAAGCTGCCTTACACGGGTGTCTTCAGAGGTAATCCTGGATGACAGATGGAAATTAATTTCAGTTATAAAGAGATAATCACTACTTTCCATTATTTTCCTTGCTGAATTGTAGACCTAGGACTGTGAAATGAAGACTTTTTGTTCATTATTAATGGATGAACAAAAAAGATGCAAAGTCCAGTGATCAAAATGTGATGTGTTGAATAGTCAGCCCCAGGCCCCCCCACAGTTTTTCCCAGTTCTACTACACAGACTTCCAGAAAGTCAAAGTGCAAAAGGATGCAAAAAATGCCTGAAATTTAAGAGTGAAAACATTTTTAGTTGTTTTTCCACCACACCTCAAAGTTATATATACCAGCTCCATGGTTGCACTAACTTCAGGAATGAAAAAAATCTCCCAAAACAAGTGCATCATCGCTCATGCATGCTTGGAGACCACACTGGCAATATATACCTAAAGGAAACGACATTTGTTAATATGCCTTTCATCTATTTGTTTCTGCATGCTACCTTTGCTTGAGCAATTTCATCTCAAACCATTCTTCCTAACATAAATCCTTAAAAACAATTCCAAAGTATACAAATAAACAGGCAACAATCTGATGGGCTTCTCTACAAAATTGCTGAAGAAGTGAGTGTCAAAATGAAAATTATTAATTTTAAAAAGTCACGAGATGTGAGTAAGATCAATAACAGTTGTTAGAAAGCATAAGTTTATTATACTTTGCCTGACTGGGGATAACTCAGAGGGTGTGTAGTTAAAACATTCAAGAATGACTTTAAAATGACAGAATCACTGCTGTTGCTTGATTTTCAAACTATTAAGACAGACGAACAACTGAGTGAGTGGAGTAATCTTAATATTATGTGTGATGAAAGAAGGTACTGCCAGTACAGTTAGCTGGAATTTTGTAAACAATTATATGCCATTTGTGAATATCAACTTGATTTATACAAGAAGCTTGTGTTACAAATGTATTAGAACTGTGGGTCATACAAGAAGCTGGTGTTACAAGTGTATTAGAACTATATGTCATTTATATATCAATCTGATTTGTACAGATGTATGTGTTGAAAAGGTATTTGTAAAATGCTTGGGTTTGAAATTGATCCACAATGTGCCTTACTGGCGAGAACAGAAATGTGCATGCACTATTGTAACTATTTAAATGTATATGTTTTAACAGAGGAGACTGGAGGGTTAACCTCAGTCTAGAAAAGTTTAGAAAATATATATGAAATTAAATCACTTTATAGGCTAGGTTTCATGGCAGCCAAAGACACAAAGTCTCTACTAGGAAGCTTTCTGTATTATCTTTTGAGTGAACTAATTACTCACTGGAATTGTGGTGTATGCAATTGTTTTATGACTTCCAGTACCTGCCAAAGATCTGAACAAAAGCTCTTGTGTGTGTATTGCTACAGGGAGATGCTAATTCATGCCACCTTCCAGCAATGGGGGTTTTGCATGGAAACTAGAGATCAGCTGACCAGAAATGATATCATCCTGCAAGCTATCTCAGAAGTATATTTTAGATATTATTTTGAGAAGTCTCTTAGAGAGACTGAGCATTCTACATTCTGTCGTGGGCCTGATAACAACAAGACAGCTCACAGACAACATTATCTGCCTTGCTTTATTAAATAAGTAGGGAATAGTATCTTTCTTAGGTACAGTCATGAATAGAGTGAAACTTAGTTTAGATATTGTTTTTCTTGTTTGTGTGAGCTTGTCCTAGAATGATATTTTACATATTTCCTGTGATTTTGAATTCTGATGTCACTGTGAATATATACTTAGTATTTTCTTGTTCTTTTATTATTTATTATTAAATATATTTAAACATTTTATTGTTGCTGATCTTTATAGAGATATTTAAGTTTTGAGAGTACCTGCGTATTTATTTGGTGACACTGTGGGCCACTCCAAATAGCCTTGCTCTTGGTCAAACTGCCATGTGTATTAGTATTAATATTACACAGTAGAATTTGGACACCCTTTGTTAAGGGCCTTAAAGTAGCTGACAAGAGGGTCTGGTAGCAGTGGTAACTACCTTATATTCTGGGCAGAAGGGGGCATAGCTAATAAACCTGTGCCAGCCTTTCCCAGGTGTGTGTGAGTATGTGTGTGTAAAACAAATCTCAGTGTGTGTGTATGTGTGTGTGTGTGTGTGTGTGTGTGTGTGTGTGTGTGTGTGTGTGTGTGTGTGTGTGTGTGTGTGTGTGTGTGTCAGCTACTTGGGCAGGGACAGGAAGCACTGGTTGGACAGAGAGAGTGTTGGAGGACTTGGCTTGGAACCCTGGCTAGATACTCAACTCTATAGCTGTGCCAGTGGGGAGTCTTATTGGGGAACTGGAGAAAGAGAGCGGAACCAGCCATGGGCTGACTGCAGTCTCTGTGTGCTGTTAAGGGAAATTGCACTTGATGCAGAGAGCTGCATCTGGAAATACCAGTGGTGAGGATTGAGGCTCCTTGATTAGTAGTCCAGTGGTGGGTCATCACATCATACTAATATAATTCACTGTCTAAACTGCAACTGTAGAGGACCAAAGAGAGATCTGGATGAAACTTACTTAGACCTCAGCAACTATCCATCATATTATTACTCAAAATATTGATCAGCAAATTAGATACCTTTATGGTGCTTTTCTGGTTTGAAACAGGCGATTTATCATTGGTTAGCCCATTAGACAGATAGCAACAGTAGATGCTATTCACTGAGGAGATGTGGCAACCAATAGCTAAGAAAAAAGTGGAAATGGTTAAATGCAGTCTTTCTGAAAACCATTTCATATGACACTATAGCAGGGCAAAGCAGGAACTATGAATTTCTACAGATTTTATATGGGCAATCACATAGACAGTATGCAAGAACAAGAAGGAATATAAGAGATTCCTTAAACTTTTAGAAATAGAAAAACATACCAGCTGCAAACAATGTTCCATATAATGCTTCTGAAAAATGGAAAGCAGTGATAACAGTACACAGACAGGTGATAATAACTAGAGACAATTATTGTAAACCTGCAGAAACATTAGACAGCCACATGGAAGTCAGTAGCAGGAACTGTTAATCCCTAGTAAAAGTACAGACATAAATGGAAATCAGTAGTAAAAATGACTGCAGTCCCATAGAAATATTACATATCTAGGTGGTAATCAGTAGTGACAATGACTGTGAACCCTTGGCAATAGTGCACACCTACATAGTAATAAGCTGTAAAAATGATTGTAAGCTAAGGGAATATCAGATCACTAGATGGCAACCACTAACAATGATGACTGTAAAACCAAAAGTACACAACTACATGGAAATCAGTAGTAACAGTGACTGCAATCCCATGGGAACAATACATATATAGGTTTCAAGCAACAGTAGCAATGAGTGCACACTTAAGTGGCAGTCAGTAGTAACAGTGACTGTAAACTCATGGCAAGCGGATACTTATCCTTTCTGAGTTCACCCATGTCAGATGACTCCACTGACATATTCTTTCCCATGTTCTTTTCTTCCTGTGAACTTACTGTTAACAGAACATAATATAACTCTTATAACTCTTTACTGTGGTTAGCCATTGTTGATTTTTTTACGTCTGATTCTCTTAAATAGCCTTTGCTGTTCACTATGATTTGCTGTACACCACTTTCCAAACCTTACCATGAACAAACTGCTCAGTCTGTATACAGCCACCAGTGATAACTAAAAACGGATGGTCTTTTGCTTCAGTAATTGTTTTCTTGTTTTGTGTGTGCATGCGTGCGTGTCTGTGTGCGCACATACGTATTTCTATGCACATTCTAAGTAAATCTATGATATTAATGATATTACCTTTCTGTTGCAGAATTTCTATTAATAGCCACTAGTTTATATGTGCAGCTCACTGTTTTCTATATGAGCTGTAAGGCTTCGGATTGCTGAACGTAATGAGTAATATGGACACTTAAAGGTAGATTTACACTGCCCATGTTAAAGGCAATCACATACACCCAACCTACGTTAGGAAAGTAGCAAGAGAAAAAATACTATTAAGGGATATTTTTTTCATATCTATATACTTTCATTGCATCACCTGTTCATAGTATATTACTGTAATTATAAGATGAGTTCTACATCATAAACTTAAAGGATTACAGAAGCATTGCTTCCATGTCAGCAATAAAAACAGCCATGATCAAAATAGCTCCTTGAAAACATGCAAATCTATTTCTAATAAACTGTAACAAAAAATAAGATGAGCAACAGAAAGATAATTTGCCCAGGAACCCCAGCAATATGTTGCTTCCCCCCCCCCCCTTCTGCTTGGCTTAGCAGTGACAGTTAAAACTGTATTTTATTCATTTTTCTGAGTCAGTCACTAGATGAAGCAATGAGGTACTAATCTATGTAGCCTGCTACAGGACTGATGATTCAGGTAATGGAAATCACATTTATGAATCACAAAAGGCCAATAAGTGAACAGCAGTACTGCATATGCCTGTCATTATGAGACTATTTCTTAACAAATTGTGTATTTGCATTTCAGTAATCATTTGCATTTTCCATTGCTTTCTGTTTGAAGGCTGTAAGCATTTATGGTAATTTTCTGCCCTGCAGTACTTAAGATGAACAATGTATATACCATGGCTCTGCTTCAGAAGATTAAGTCTGACATTTGAAATGATTCTAATACAGATTGACATATGTACTCTAAAATATATACTTTGGATCTTGAATGGACTTAAGGCTAAAGGGGAAAAAAACATGGTAGTCATGGCAGCAATCTAAATACTTTCTTCTTTAGTACAATTGTCTGCACAGTCTTTATCCTGCAATACCTACATTTCAAAAGTCAATCCTTACTTACATGTCCCTCCTTAAAGTCATGCGCTACAGTTGTACAACATTCTCTTACTAAACAAAACATGATACACTCTGCAAAATTTTATGACTGGGTAGGTTCCAAACCAAGTTAACTTATTGTTTTGGAAGGTTAGTATATTTTGAAGCAGTTTCATTTAAAAACAATTTGCTAATATCTAAGGCAGCATGAAATAAGGCAGGATGCCCATAAATATTTCCCACAAGGGACTACAGAGAGGAAATGTAAATTTTATTGTCTAAGTAGTCCTCCGTATAAATGCTAGTTAACTGATAACAGATTAAATACGAATATTTTATGATCTTATATTTGCACTAGTTAATTCAAAAATGTCAATGCTGTTATTTCATGCAATTAGCAATTAATGTAAATGTTTAAATCTCATCTAGTGCAAGTATATTAAATAGTATAGCAATAACCCACGCTTGGGTGTGGGTAATGCTAAATTTACCCACGGTTGGCGTGGTTTGGTCCCGAGGGCGAAGCCCGAGGGACCAAACAAAGCCAACCGTGGGTAAATTTAGCATTACCCACACCCAGAAGTGGTTATTGCAATTATATGACATTATTTAAGAAAAGAAACTATTACTTTTCTTAAATAATGGCATAGTATAATGCCTGTTTGCTGCCCTTCCGCAGATGTCTGGCATCCGCGGCAGTTCTGATGTACTGCACGCCTGCGCAGTACATCAGAGTTGAGCAAAAGCAATGGAGAAAGCAAGATCTCCGTTGCTTTTTTAGTGTTTCGCTATGTTAAATGAGTTTAACATAGCGAGACAGTTTTAAAATAAGCAACGGAGATGTCCGTTGCTTATTTTAAAACTGTCTCGCTATGTTAAACTCATTTAACATAGCGAAACACTAAAAAAAAGCAACGGAGATCTTGCTTTCTCCATTGCTTTTTTAAAACACTGTCTCGCTATGTTAAATGCGTTTAACATAGCGAGACAGCTTTAAAATAAGCAACGGAGATCTCCGTTGCTTTTTTTAAAGCTGTCTCGCTATGTTAAACCCATTTAACATAGCGAGACAGTGTTTTAAAAAAACGAGTTATACTAATGGAAAAAAGTCCGGGCAACCGGACCTTTTTCCATTAGTATAACTCGATTTACAATGGGCACGCTGGCCAATCAGCATGCACGTTTTGGGGGGGTCATGGTATAATAGCTATTATTAACTATTTCCTCATTTTACAATTAATACCAATATCTTATTAAATCATATCAGAGAATTTTAATTTTTTAATGTGGAATAGAACACACATATACACACACACTATTAATGTATTTCTTTGCTTGTCAGTTGAATGGGTAAGTAGACTGAAGCAAAGGCTATTTTCAGGCATGTGCAAGAAAGTTAGAACCAACAGATAAAGGTCAGGCTTCACCAAACAATTCAAAAATACTAAACGGGGAAACAAACCAACCAAACATGGCTGAACTTGAATAAAATAATATTTAATGACAAAATAAAAAACAGGATAGCACTTTCACACCACAAGGAGCTTCTTCAGACCATAAACAAGAAACATTCACAGTTTGAATACAAGTCACATGCAATGCTATTGATACAGAGTGCAAGATTTCAATACTGTTTTTTAAGAGACAGTGTCATTGAGACTAGAACCTTTATCTGCTTGCAGCTGCAAAATCCATTTCAGTTCAACTTATTCTGATCTATTCACAAAATCACCTCCCATCAAGTCCACAGGTAAAAGTTCTAACACAAGAAATCTAAAAGAGTGTGCTGGACTTGACTCCTGAACATGTTTTACTAAAGCATTAGACAACTTCAATTTGTTTATATCATAAATGTGCTCCACAATATGTTCCTTTAATGTGCGATTAGTTGTTCCTACGTAAACTGTAACATATACAGCATTGTGCTACATAAATTAAGTTTATGCTTTTACAATCTGCATAGAATTTAAAGTCAAAAATGTGTCCGGAATCTGGGTGCACAAATCTAGAAGGAGAAGCAATAAACTTGCATGCACTACAGTAACAACAAGGAAAAGTGCCTATGTGATCAGTGTGTAAATTGTTTACTTTCTCATGCTGTTTATAACATAGCTGCTGTTTCAGAGATTTGTTGTTCTTAAAAAAATAAAACTTTGGTGATGTCCATAAGGCTTTCTGAAGAGCCTCATCAGCCATTAAAATAGGCCAGTTTTTCCTAGTGATGTCACAAACTACATTGATGTCACTAGAATATGTTAAAATAACTCTGGTATCTCTCTATTTAACCAATTCTACATAATCTACACTTCTAACAACTATCTCTGAGAAAAATGGTTATGCAACAGTGTCCCTGCAAGCAAAAACTTCACTGTCATCTTAATTTCATTAAAGGAATATCCTCTTCTCAAAAAAATCATCTGACAACTCTTCCTCTGCCTCCACAGATAGTGTCATTCTCATCATTCAGTCTAGAATCACTGAGGACCTGGCCTTTCAGGACATTCCTAAAAATGTGTCTGGGATTCATACTCCGTCTATGCAAGATGGTGTTCTTCTTGCATAATTTCTTAAATATAGTAGTGTTAATTGTCCCAGCTAAATCTCTATTCACTAACACATCCAGGCATTCAATAGAAGTATCTGAGCATTTGTGAGTGAATTTTAGAAAAGAAGCCGTGGTATGTAGAAATTATATAAACTTATCGAAATGTTTTATCAAGCCTGTCCATATAAGAAAAATCCATCTATCCATCCTCAACCCCTTTTTCCATAACTTTGCACATGGGGTCGGGGTGTCACTTCAACAGTGACAATCATCTTGAGCTAAGGTTTACACCACCAGGTGGCTAGCCTGCCACAGTAGTTCATCGATACCACTCACTCACACCCACACCCACAACTAGGGTTAGTTTAGAGTATCCAGTTCACCTACCGCATGTCTTTGGAATATGGGAGGAAACTGGAGCACCTGGTGGAAACCCATGCAATCACAGGGAGGACATGCAAACTGTGCACAGAAGGCACCCCAGCAGAGAATTCAACCGGTGAACCTCTTGCTGTGAGGCAACAATGATAACCATTGCACCACCATGGCCACCCAGTGCAATACTAGCCACTGCACCATCACGACTGCCCAAAATATTATCAACAAAACATCTGTAAAAACTAATGAAATCACTGGATAATCAAGGGATTACTAGGTAATATTTGTTGTAACTCCCAGTGTGCCAAAACTACATTTGTGTAGCTATTTGCAAATACTGTGTCCATAGTGACACCAACTTATTGCAGATAAAATTCCTGTCCAAATAGAAAAATGTTGTTCTCTAGAATTAATTCAGAGTGTATAAATCAAATCTATTTTCCCATTAGAAGAGGTAATATAGTTTAATAAAAAACATCCTGCCATGATAAATACCCATTTCATTCAGAATAACTGTAAATAGGTTCATGGGTTCATAGGTGTGTACTAGGCTAACAGCCCTGAACCCTATATAATCCTAGCCCAAGAAGATTCCCTGGCATCATGCCAGGCATTGTTAGTTTCCAGTGCCCCTGTCAACCAAGACCACTGAAGTGATCCCTGGGGTGAACTTCCTATTGCCCATACACTCGTCAAGATTTCTCTTAAAGAGGGCCAGTGAGGTGTTCTGCTTGACGTGAATGGAAAGTTTGTTCCAGCGTATGGGAAGTCTCTGGGTTAGAAACCTGTCCCTCCAGCATGTTCTGTTTATTGTGGTAATGAGGTTTAGGTCCCTGGAGTGTGTGCACGGAGGTATTGGGTTTATTTAGGTGTAGCTTATCTAGCAGCTCTGGGTCAGACATGGCTTTGTAGGTCAAGCAGGGATTACCTCTAAGTAGGCGATAAGAGACAGAGTATAGCTGGAGTTTTTTGAGTCTGTCCGTATAGGGTATGTGTCTAAGGCCTAAGATCCTCTTAGTGAGGTATTTTTGTGGCCTTTCCAGTTGTTGTAGGTGTCTATTGAGGTACATACCAAATGGGGCAATGCATTCTATAACAGGTCTAATGAGGGACAACTAGAGATGGATTATGACCAATTTCTTCTTGAATGAGAAACCTTTTGTAATGAGATGTGCCACATAGAAGGACTTTATGACTACAGTGGCAATGTGATTATCAAATGAGAGGTTGCTGTCAACCTGTGTCCCCAGGTCTTTTATCACACTTTCGGTGTTTAATGGACTACCGCCTATGTGGTAGTTCATGGGCACCAAATTTTTCTCAAAGGGAATGACAATGCACTTTTTGGCATTGAACTTAAGGCCATGGTTCTGGCACCAGTCAGTGGTGTCAGAGAGGCCTTTTTGTAGAATGTCTACATCAGTTAGAGAATCAATAATGGCTTCCAGTTTGCAATCATCTGTGAACCTGGTCAGCCAGAGTTCCTTTGTGTTGGCTTGAACTTCAGAGAAGTAGATGCCAAACAGAAGACGATCTAGGACCGGGACCTGTGGGATACCATTTGTAACTGGTTGTCAGATTTGGAGTCCGCTACTTTCACAGTGTAAAAACAAAATTAGCGTGCACGAGTCAGGATCACCACCAAGTTGATAGATTTAATGCACTTTATTGAGATTAAGCGTTTTCGCCTCCGCCACTGCAGAAGCTTCTTCAGAAAACCAAAACTCACAGTGTAGGTTCTATCAGAGAGCCAGTTGGCAACCCATCTTATGACATAGGGGTTTATGTTTAGTTTAGTGAGTCTATCTATGATTCTTGAGTGAGGGTAGGCTGTGTGAACTACCTTGCCCTCATCCACAGCTCTGGTGACAGACTCGAAGAAATCTATCAGGTTGAGCAGGCATGATCTACCTTTCAAAAACTCAAACTGTGTGGGGTCCAGAGTATGGAGATTCCCTATGTCCTTATTTATAAGGTCCATGATGATACATTCCATAGCCTTACATATCAGACTCGTCAGACAAATGGGGTGGCAGTTCCCAGTGTCTGTAGTCACTCCCCCTTTGTGAAGTGGGATGATCGTAGCAGTGCACCATTCAGTAGGAACAAAGGCTGAAATGAGGCTGTGATTGAACAGGGTACTCAGGTGTGGTGCCAGTTCACTTTGTAATTCATGTAGAACACAGCCAGGGGTATTATCAGGTCCTATGGAAGCTGTATTCTTGGCTTTGGACAGTGAGGTTTTTACCTGTGTAGCTTATTTAATAGGGACTTGGCATCCCTCAGGTATTGTGATAGGCCCTTTAGGGGGTGAATGGGGGGGTAAAGTTCAGACTAAACCTGTCAGCCAATAAGTTAATTTTGTATATGTATTGCTATTGTACTGTAACTCAGAGCATATCTGAGTATTGCCATGTAGATTCTTAACATAACTATAGAATGCCTTGTGATTGTCTTTAGAATCTGTAACCATTTTGTTTTCATAGCTAGCTTTAGAGGATTTGATAATGGATCTCAGTTTTTTGCTGAGGCTAACAAGGGAGTTTTTCCAGTCTTGGGAAGTCACCATTTTCTGCAACAGTTTTTTCCTTCTGTTGTAGAGTTTGTTTATCGGGGGGGGGGGGGGGCACCAGATTGGCTTCCCTTTTTATAACAAATAAACAAGGAACTAAATAAATAATAAATAAATAAATAATAATTACTAAATAAGGAATTAACATCAAATGTGATGAAGTAATAATTCTTAGTATCGCTGTGTGCATTATACCAGCTATATAAATCATATCAAAATGTTGGTATCCCCCGAGACTGTATGAACTGTGTTTAGTAATGGACACAGAGTTTTCTCCACATATATGGACAGAGTTCAGTGAGCCATCCTTGACCAGAGACTATAGTGCCCATAGGTGGTATGTGAATGACTTTGTGTACCTCATCCCACATAGGGCTACCCCACTATCTGTCTTATCTTTATTCATCTTTGTTCCTTCAGATGACTTAACTTATAAAACTACATGACCGATTTTGGTCTTTCAGAAGTGACTCACCTTGTAAACAAAAGTATTCCTGCATGCCAGAAGCATGCATGTTTATATTGTATTCTATTATATTTTGCTATAGTATTTTTGTTAAGCCCATTTACATATTGTTAACAATGTTCGACTTAAACTAAGTTTACTACTTGTACCTTAATAATGTCCTTTTTGTTGTTGAGCTTTTCTCTCCAGGTCTCTGCTGAAAATGTTTTTTTTCAACCCAGTCAGACACTACTCAGTTAACAAATGTAAATAAATAAATAAAAATAAATAAAATCTCAGGCAACCCATATAGGATGGGGACCAGTGGATGTTTAACACAAAAGAACTTACATAAATCCTGTCATACCAAACTATTCATATGTAAATCATAAATAATGCAATTTAATTTCTTAATCAAAACATTAACTTGATATTTATGTATATTGACATAAGTATTATTATCACATAACATATGATTCATTTGTTCTAAATAAAAGTCCCTATCCATAACTACAATGCCATAACCTTTATTAGCTGGACAAATCTTTATTGTGGATGTTTCATGTAATTCCTGTAGGGCTTTGTGTTCATTTTCACTTAAATTAAAAATTTTACCTAGTGTCTGTTGTTTAAAACATCCCTTATGACATGTTCACATGAACTAACAAAGGCATCCATAAAAGGATGCATGCTAGGCACAAAGGTACTAGGTTTCCTAAATACTGAAGCATGTGCTTCCTGAGAAAACATGGTGTGTAAAGTTGCATTTCTACCAAACATCTTAAGGTGCAGCACATCGGTAACATTAGAATGGGTAGCTGGAATAAAGGAGATGCCCTTATTTAAAACAGCAATCTGGTCAGATGACAAAACATGCTATGAGATATTAAAAATTAAGTTGCTAGAGTCCTGTTCAGTGTCATGGCTTGTACTGGCTTCTGCGCTGGCAGTTGAGGGCATCTTCGGCCTTTCCTTCCTTGATTTGGGATTGCCACTTCATGAAGCCTTCCCCTGTTTGTATTGATCTGGTTGGGGGAAAAAACAAAGGGCAGAGTATATAAACAGAGGAAGATTAAGCAGTTGAGTGTCTGTAGAGTTAACAGTAGGCATAATATTGAGTCACCATACCAGCTCTATCTTCCCACTTGATTGATGTGACATTCCATCCATCCAAGTCTACTAAAAGTAGCCCTTTTTACAGCATTGTTCATGGGCCATGAAAAAATCTTCCCTTTACTTAAATCCAACATCTTACATTGTAGTTTCTTCAACTAACCACTCTGTAGTCTAGCTTCATATGCCGCTACATTGTTATATGTTTCATCAATGCTCAACTTGTAGGTTTCAGAGTAGTATTTAGTCATAAGTGTATTTTGTAAACTGTTAATCTCAGTATGCTATGAGGCTTCTGTAGGTTTAAAAAAGCTCTATTAAAAGTCTCATATAGTCAAGACTTAATTGTATATTCATAGATTTCCATAATTTCAAGAGTTCCAGAAACATATTGCCATAAGTAGGTATTTTTAATATACAAAGTCCTCAAGGAACTACTTTAAAGTGCAAGGATGCTTCAAAGTGCAAGCACTGCCACTGCGACCTCTTAAATTTAAACATTTTGTTTTCAAGGTCTTTCAACATAGTGAGAAAACTTTCAAGAAGTACCAGATCAGTTTTTGGTTCTTTAACTCCTGTGTTGAAAATATGGGAGTATAGCAATGGGTTACCATCAATGGTCAGGACCCAATTTAAATGATCCAAACTCATAGTAGAATTTCCTCCAGGTTTGTAGTCTAGCTCAGGTTCACCTCCTTCAGCCATGTACAACTAGTTCACAGCCAAAAAGATAAAACAAATGTAAGAAAGGCAAAACCAACAGATAAATTTTGGGCTTCACCAAACAATTGAAAAATAGTAGAAGAAAAACAAACTGACCAAACACAGCTGAACTTGAATAAAATAACATTTAATGACAAAATAAAAACAGGTTAGTGCTTTCACTCCACAAGGTGCTTCTTCAGACTATAAAAACAATAGGCATTCACAGTTTAAATACAAGTTGCAGCTGATATTAATGATAATGATAGTGTTTGGTCGATTTGTTTCTCTTTTACTTTTTTCACGCATGACCAAGGCCCAAGACAAATAACCTGCAATGCAGGAATAATAAATATATATTAATGTTAGTGAATGAATATACATTTGAAATATAACTACAAATAAATTATGTATTAAGGACAAATGCTGGGTTGTTAAAGCTCAAGACAATAGAATAATTTTATGAAGCTGCATCCTGAGATTATGGTTTGCGGGTCTATATTAGAACATTGAAGTTTCAAAGCTTTGAATGTTCTAATATCAACCCCATATTCAGCGAATGCTGAAAATAGACAGGAAAACAAATTTTTTCCTAGGGAAAGAATTCGGTTGTCCGTTTATGTCGCTTCACTATTTTCAGTGCTGTGGTGGAAAGTTACTGGTCGGGTTCAGGTAAGTGTGCGATATGGCACAGGTTAGGTGAGTTAGGATTAGGGCGTGGGTTAGGTATGTGGTGCAATTGTGTGGACATGAGGGTTAGGGTGGGTTAGGTGAGTTAGGGTTAGGGCGGGGGTCAGGTATGTGTGCGATTGTGTGGACATGAGGGTTAGGGTGGTTTAGGTGAGTTACAGTTAGGGCATGGGTCAGGCAAGTGTCTGATTGTGTGGATGTGGGGGTTAGGGCAGGGTAGGTGAGTTAGGGTTAGGGCGTGGGGTGAGTATGCGATAGTGACGGACCTTAGGATTAGGGTTTGGGTTAAGGTAAGTGGAAAGTTAGTGGTGTATGTACAGTTTAGTGTAGGGTTAGATGTAAGATTTTAGGTATATGTGTGTGGATTGCTGTGTGTTTGGTGTGCTTGTGTTGTGTATATGTGTTTTGGAACATCAAATTTTTTCACTAGGAAAACATTTGCTGTTCTGCATGTTTGAGGTTGTCAGCGTTTGCTAAATAGGGGTCGATATTAGAACATTCGAAGTTTTGAAACTTTGATGTTCTAATATGGACCCTGGTTTGCTTATGACTATGCTAATGACAGCTACTGTTATAAGGGGGTCTATAACAGATGATCGAAAGCTTACAAGTCCGAAGCTCACAGCTTTGAACTGCAAACCTCGAAAGCTGACAACATTGAACATACAAAAAAAAATACTAAATATCCCCCAAAAAACAAAATGCTCTATGCAGGGGTGCAAGCCCCTCTGCACCTCCCACACCCCCCGCTACTTAAATATACCAACTCCGAGATCATAGTATATTGCAGAAAAGGGTAATGTTCCCTTCCGGTACTCTATGGTGATCTCCGTTCTGTGGTTCGATGTTGTCAGCTTTCGGGGTTTGAAGTTTGAAGTTGCGAGCTTCGGACTTATCAGCCTTTGATATTCCGATATAAACCCGTTATAAGGTGGTCAGGTATTTTAAAAGTTCATCTTTGAACATTACTTACTTTAGCTCATTTATGATATGAGTGGATAAGGTTACAGGTCATAGGTTCAATTTTCTAGAAGGTCATCTCAAATAACTGACAATCAAAAGCAGGCCCAATCAATTATATATACTTGGTCCTCTTCTCTTAGAGGGTACAAGAAAATGAAATATAAAAATCTGCATATCAGGTTTGAAAGTGTAAATCGAGACCTCAGTATAATAAGAAGCCAGCCTTCCTTCTTCAGGGATAGAGTTGCATTTAAAATAAACGACCATAGATCCAGCACCAAAAAGTTTTATTGCACACAAGTCCCTAGCGCCTCGGCCTTCGCCTTCAAGGAGAATAACTTCAAAAGATTAGCAAACCTTTTTATACACATCATTAATAGAATAATTAAAACATTCAATCATCAATTAAACAATTAACTATTAAAAATTCTCCAATTACACTCTAAATTCATGCCTCTTGGCTCCAAAGTGTCATACTTTAATATAAAAACAGTCTCCTTATACAACAATCTTTTGTTTTTTTTCTTCACTTTCTTAAGTACTTAAACTCTCTAAAACTGTGGCTAATAAGCCCTTAGCATCACCATTATGAAACTTTTTAAAATGTGTGGCAACTGGGCTTTCTACTTTACTATGCTTTATGTCCCTCAGATGTTCCTGTAATCATATTTTGAAAGCCCGTTTACTTTCCCCCACATAAAACATATTGCAAGGGCACTTCAATGCATATATTACTCTCTCTGTATTACATGAGTAGAGTTTTTTGGTCGTTTTATAGAGTTGCATTTAGACTGAAATGAATGTACAGATTTTATTAAATATGGTTTGCATTAGCTTTGTTTTGCATGTGGAGCTCAGACCTAGGAAATGGCAGTGAATATTCCATGTTGAGTGTCAAAGTATTCATATTTATTACTCTTTTGGGTGCTAGGATGAGAAATCTTGAGCATGCATGACCCTGTTTTGGAGGAACATTTCTATTTTCAGACCTGATTTTGGATGTCCCTATTTTTGGAGGTGTGTCCCTATTTTCAGGCATGATTTACCCCTTTACACAGTTTTCTGAATCTCCCTTATTAAATGTGATTTTTAAAGCTGTCTAGTACTCACACACACACACACACACACACACACACACACACACACACACACACACACACACACACACACACACACACACACACACACACACACAAAACATACTACATGGCCAACATACTAGTGGGAACACTAATTAAAAGAAGAGGATGCACATATTACAACTCTCTTTTTCTGAATCAAAAATAAATTACCTTTTTTGGTAGAATTTTGCTATATAGTTCACTAAAATCTATAGATTTTGTACTGTGTCTTTGATAATGTGATTATATTTTTCTATCATTTTTGCCTCTCTCTGTTTTAAAACAAGTGTTTCAGAGTTTTATCCCGCATTCCTACTAGAAGTGGGAAGATATATGCACTATTTGGTATTCAAATTTTATGATAATTAAGACATTCAGATTTTTAGCTAGATGTTTCTATTTTCCAAGGGCATTTTTCCTATTTCAATGTCTGCAGGTTGTGAAGTATGTCAATGGCATGAATTAAGCTGATTTATAACTTTATCCACTACTATTTCAGAGTGCTCCTTAAATACCAGCAGCAAAAGTATTCAGGTGTATTTACCTGTTTGAAATTGAACAATTGGATTATTAAGTCAGAGAAATAATTGCATTTTAGTGTATTAATGCAGTCTCTTATACAAAATATCACTGAAATAGTTTTATCACTGCTGATTTGTTTGATTTTTACTTATTTTCCATTAACAAGAGTCTATTGATAATTTGACTGAATTCCATTCTAAATAAGTGCACATTTCAGTAGCTGTAAAAAGTATTATATACAAGGTCAAGGAGCAGACTGTTAATAAAAAGTGAGAATAGTATGCATCTAATTATAGAGCCCTGGGAAATTCCTGTCTGGAAAGTGTGGTTTTTTGAGATCATGCTGTTATATACAACTTGAAAGGTTTTGTCTGAAATATAGTTTTGCATCCAACAAACGGGCAATTCTGTAAATCACATTTTCTTAAATATAGTTAAAAGTATGGACTCAATGCATTGTTTAGACCAATAAACATTTCTTGAACTAGCAGTCCATTTTTCATGTCTTCGAAGATTGTGTTAGTGACTTATTAAATAGAAGCAAGGGTGATCTACTGTCTGCTGAAGCCATGCCAAGACTGAATCAACAGGCCACATTTATAAAAGTTCTCCAGACGTTGCATGAAAATGATTCTCTCCTCAGTCTTTGCTTATAGCTTGATATTGGAGATAATCTGGGAATATTGTGGCATGACAGGATTATTCACCTTAGGAAATAATGACAGTTGTACTACAGATGCTAAAGATATATTCCCTAGAGGCTGAGAATTTGAATATCTGGAATCTCAGGACCCTTCCATTTTACCTGCGGTGTCATCTCTGAGCTCTTCCAAGAAAGGAAGAAAGAAAGTATGTGTTCACCTAAACCTGGCAGAAAAGCTGACATTTAAGATTATTATGTCTTGTAGCTTATAATTGTTAGTTTTTAGCCAGGACTGCCAACAGCCATGCCCTCCTCTGTAGTCAGTGGTCCAATTTCAAATTACGCCCATCCACTTTCCTATCCTGCTATCCTATAATTTGCATCACCTAAGTTTTGTTGTCTATACCCTGCTCCTGCTATCCTATACATTTCTTTAAAACATTCTGCTGCCCATACCTTGCCCCATCCTTTCTTCATATATATTTTGCTCTTCTGTAATCACCTCTTTCCTTCTCCGAACAGTACTACTTCACTTTATTATTCTCTACTCACCTGCACTTTTCTCTTACCTGAGCAGTCTGCAATCCACTGATTGTTCATCCTGAGCTGTTCTACTCTTTTGTCTCTACCCGCTCCATTCGCCCTGCGGGCTCACTCCGCTCCCCTACCCTACCCCCAAATCCCACCCACCCCCACTCCACCTACATTTATTACTCCAGTTAACCCCTCCCCTCTCTATCCACACCAATCACTAGCCTTCCCGCCATTCTCCTCTCCTCCCATCAATCATAGGCCACTCCCTTTAAATACATCCTCCTATCCTCCCACTTAGTAAAACCACTCCCTACACAAATTACACAACAGTTACTTCCCTGCTCTCTGTCTCTTTCTCTCACCCTACTTTTCCCTCCATTCTTCCTTATCTTTCTTACTCTACCTACTTACATTATGTACTCTCCACTCCTTCTCACTCTTCGAATCCCCTTTATCGCGCTTTTAATTCTAATTCCACTGCACCTTACCTCCTCCTATACCTCCTCTTCTCTTCCCCATTCTTTTTGGTCTCACCTCTCAACTTCCATTCCAAATTCTAACCACTCCACAAGTCACTTCCATACCATATCATCCTCTCTGTTACAACATAATCCTCTCCACTACTTCAAACCAAAGATCCTACCCATCTCTACAATGCGTTACTCTCCCAAGGCTCTAATCTGCTGCACACAAGAGTCAAAAGGCAAACTAAATATCCTACTATTTTCCTTTTTCTTCCACCTACTCCAATCAGGCAATTTCCACCCAAACCCTGGACCTAGCACTACTAACAATCTCTCCTTCCCAAAATGCACTACTAACAATCTCTCCCTCCCAAAATGTAGCAAAACCACCAATCTCAAAAGCCTAAAAATAGTTACTCTCAATGCCCAAAGTCTAAGAAATAAATCTACTCTATTCCACGCCTGGCTTCACCATAACCTTCCTGACATTGTAGCCATCTCTGAGACTTGGCTAAAACATACCATCTCTGACTCTGAAATCCTTCCCCCTGGTTTTCAAGCCCTTCGATCTGATCGCTTAAATAGAAAAGGTGGAGGAGTAGCCTTGATATTCTCCAATTTACTAACAAAATGAAAAACAACAGTTATCGACCACTGTGTAGGTAGAAATGGCAATAATGCACAGACCAGGAACTTGAAACAGAAAGAATTTAATACGAAGCACACCGACTGAGCGCTTTCACCAGTAAAACTGGCTTCTTCAGAGTCGTATAAACACACCCAGCATTACATCTCTTTAATATTCCTGCCAAAAATCAATTATTCAATTATCCAATAGTTCTTGTTGTTAAAATCTAATGGATTAATCACATTTAATACTTAAATATATCTACCATAGATTTTAAATGCATACTTAATTTAGTTAATGCATCCTTTCAAGATTTTTCTTGTTGTTTTTAATCTAAAATTTGATAATTAGCAGCACCAAAAAGGAATGTATATGTAAATGTACCATATAACCTCAATTTAGTTAATTCTAATACAATGTTCACAACTAACCATATGTGAAAAAAAAATGTATATATAGTACACTAATCCCACAACATGAACCACTTGTACAAAACAAATAAATAATAAAAAATGTATGCAAATGTTATATGTGTATATGAATATGTTTATAAAATTGCTAAAAAATTGTGTACATAAAACACTATCAATCCATAATTTGTGTTGCACGTAAAATAGTACATCAAATGTCTTATATAGTACAAATGTTGTAATTACTGTATAGTGTGACACTTAAATTAAATCAAATCAAATATGCCCTGTGTTTCAACTGGGGTTTTAAAGAAATACATTCATTAAGCCCAGGAAACTTCGTGGCATTCAATCTAATCTGCCACTCCATTTCACGTAATGCAACACTGTTATTAATATCACAATTCATGTTTGGTTTTACTCTATCAACTATAAAAAATAAAAACTTCTTAAATTCATTGCAGTCTTTTGTGTGTAAATAGAGAGCATTGTGTTCATCCTTTCTTCTGATAGAACTACAATGCTCTCCTTTTCTTTCTTTCAGGCTTCTCGTAGTCATGCCTACATAAAATGCTTCGCATGACATATAGGAAGCAATATAAACACAATTCCTAGTACTGCAATTGCATAACCCAGGACAGTCAATAGTACGTTTGAATCCAGCTACACTCAGGTATGATCCCTCAGCAATGTATTTACATCCTTTGCAACACCCACATTTACCCATACGTGATCTCACATACCCATTTTTAGTCTTCTCTAATGTATCCTTTAAGTTGTAACCCCTACCATAAACTATAACTGGGGCCTTACCCAAAATCGCTTTTGTGTCCCTTCTCAGGAAATAATCCCATAGGCTCCTAAGACTTGCACATAATTCAGGTGCCTTGTCATTATATTTAAGTATAAACCTTGGAGTACCCTCTCCTATGTTGTTACTTTTACTTTTGTTTTTAGTATCCAGGGTCAATGGTGTATCACCCCTAACTTTTAAAATTGGTGTATATTTACTTTTTCTCTTCCTGTGAACCTCTCTTTTGATGTTAATTAACAAAGCCAAAGGGTAACCCCTTTCAAGGAACATTCCTATAAGTATGTACATTTCCTTTCTAAATATTTCGTCATCACTAATTAGTCTAGATAAACGGACCATTTGGCCCTTTACTAAACCCTTCCTTTGATGCAATGGATGACAGCTTGAAAAATGTAACATAGAGTTTGAATAACTTGGTTTCCTATATATAGTACTTATTAGCTCCACTTCACTTTTCGAAATTTTAATGACCAAATAATTGGCAAAATCCATACTCCAATTGTATGTAAATTTGAGGAAATCAGAACTGTCGTTTAAATATGCAACAAATTCCTCAACACTTTCTTCATCCCCCTTCCACAATATTAACAAGTCGTCAAGGAACCTATTGTACAATATGATATTGTCACAGAATCTAGATTCAAGAATGTTCTCTTTTTCCCATGCCAAAAGAACTAAATTCGCATAAACTGGGGCGCAACGAGCCCCCATTGCTACCCCAGTTAGCTGTTGATACATTTCACCTTCAAATAATATATAATTATTATTTAATATAAGCTCCATCAAATCATGGCACAACTCTAATTTCCCTAAATCGAAGCTAGGGCTAGCTAATAAACTATTTTAAAACAATTCAAGACCCTGTTCATGTGGAATTACAGAGAATAGATTTATAACATCAATTGTCAGGAATCCAAAAGTATTTGTGTCCAAATATTCCACTTCTCTTAACCTCTCAAGACAATGCCATGAGTCTTTGAGAATGTGCCCTGCATCTAATAATGCTTTTTTACAATGTAGATCAACATATGCAGCCAGCGGTTCAGTCTTTGACCCTTTAGCTGAAACGATGGGCCGGAATTGTAGATGTTCCGTCCCCTTATGTACCTTGGGTATCCCAAATAGTCTTGACATTTTGGGAAATTTAACTGAAAGATAATCAAATTCTGTCTCATTAATCACCCCTTGATATAATGCATCAAGTAGGTACATATCGATTTTTTGATGTGCTCTGCTGACCTCGTTAGTTGATACTCTATTATATGTATTTTCATCACAAAGTATTTTCATCATTTGACAACTATAATCTAAATTGTGCATGATGACCATCCCCCCACCCTTGTCCGGTCTCATGCACCTATATTGTTTAGATGAAATTAACTCGTTCAAAACCGTTCTTTCTTCCTAAGTCAGATTGTCTATATTCCTTAATTTCTGTGAGCATATTTTCCTAAAATCATATTCAACTAACTGTTCAAAAGCATTAATTTCTACATTGGGAGGTGGTATGAATGCACTTTTCCTTTTAAATACCATAGATTCATGTTTATTATTGTATATAATTTCCCCTGGTCGAGCCAAAGAGAAATATAATCGAAGGCTTAACTTTCTCATGTACAGTTTCAAACTGATTAAAACCTGTGCTATGTCCAATTTGTAGCTTGGCACAAAATTATTGCCTTTACTGAACAATTCAAAATACACTTCATTGATATTTAAATCAGTGTAATTATAAATTATAAACCCTTTCTCCTTTATAACCTCATGCTTCATGTCCATAGCTGTATCCACAATGTTGTAAATAAGTGTATCTGACCCCACATTGTCTCCACAACTATTGATGTCACTAAATCTAACAACATCTTAGATAAAATTATCATAACTGTTTGCATAATCCAAGTTGGTAACAACAGATGTCCCAGGCACTGCGTAACTACAAGGTTCTACATCAGAAAATTCACCATTTAAATGTGATAAAACATTCAGTGTCCCACTTGCATCAATATTGTCAACAACGTTAGCTTCACAATGTGATATTTGTGTTTTTGCTGTTATCACAGGTACAGCTTCACTATTATCTGTCATATCAATACTGTCATTCAAACCAAAATTGTTACTATCTAAAACAAACAATGCATCAATGTTATTGCATAATTCAAAGTCAACCACAAAGTCATTGTTCACATGTCCTCCTGATAATTTCTCCCCCTCCTCCTGGGGCTTGGGTGTTGAATTTTCCCATATTGCAGCCCCTTGCTTTGTAGTCTCTCCGACCTGCGTGGTAACACTGGTTGATCCAAAAAACTTCCTCCTCATGACAAACATCCAAGCGGTCCCCTGATACACTGGATGAATTGACCCTAAAGTTTGTTCTAGTCACAGAACTGTTCCTATTACGCCCCCGGGGGGTATGCAACCCTATTCTTGTAATCCACAGAATCTCTGACCAGTTTTTTGTTTTTTAAGGCTATGTTTTTGTTAACAAAAACTTCAACATTTTTTACCACTCTGTCATAATGGTTTTTATGTTGAAAAAATAATAAATCCGATGAAATGCTTGAATCAAGTTTAACAATCTCCTCACGTAACATTTTGAGCTTAGTATCATTGTTGCGTAAAATAACATCAAGTAATTCCATACCTGTTTTTTGGTAAAGGTCTATCAATTCCTGGTAAGCCTCCGACTCAAGGTCTATACCCGTCGGTAGCTTCCAGATACGAAGTCCCTTGGGTATCTGCTTTAATTCCTTGGATTTACTCAGGAACAAACTGTCAAGCTGTATTGCCCTGTACTTCGTGCAGAGCTTTTCATATTTGAAAATCTGCTCCCTGAGTGATAGTGCAGGATGGTAAGTGTCTCCTCCCTGGCCCCTAATGAACACATCAGGTCCTGCATCAAACACCGGAGCCTCGAACCAGGAAGCCAGATCACCTCGCTGGGTCATGTTTACTGTAGAATTAGACGGAACAGGTTCAGTGGTAACAGAAACTCCTACTTTGGGTCTTAAACTCCCCACCGCTCCACTATATGAAACAGCATTGTTAGTCCTTTGCCCAGGAGTGATGTCATTGGGCGAATGCATGGTATACAGTTCCATTTGGGAATCGGTGGGACTGTTCCCCAAAGTGTCTCCATTTCCACACCTCTCCTCATTGTAAACCTTAACAAGTTTACCCAAAACTGCTGTAAGTTCTTTAAGAATACCTTCCATTAACTGGTCTAACCACGCCAACACCACCAATCACTGGGTCGAACCACGGCAAAACAAAATGAAGTACACAGCTCCAATACAGGAACCAACTTAAAAACAAAATGAAAAACAACAGTCATTGACCACTGTGTAGGTAGAAATGGCAATAATGCACAGACCAGGAACTTGAAGCAGAAAGAATTTAATACAAAGCACACCGACTGTGCGCTTTCACCAGTAAAACTGGCTTCTTCAGAGTCATATAAACACACCCAGCATTACATCTCTTTAATATTCCTGCCAAAAATCAATTATTCAATTATCCAATAGTTCTTGTTGTTAAAATCTAATGGATTAATCACATTTAATACTTAAATATATCTACCATAGATTTTAAATGCATACTTAATTTAGTTAATGCATCCTTTCAAGATTTTTGTTGTTGTTTTTAATCTAAAATTTGATAATTAGCAGCACCAAAAAGGAATGTATATGTAAATGTACCATATAACCTCAATTTAGTTAATTCTAATACAATGTTCACAACTAACCATATTGTGAAAAAAAATGTATATATAGTACACTAATCCCACAACATGAACCACTTGTACAAAACAAATAAATAATAAAAAATGTATGCAAATGTTATATGTGTATATGAATATGTTTATAAAATTGCTAAAAAATTGTGTACATAAAACGCTATCAATCCATAATTTGTGTTGCATAATTTGTGTTTTCATTTTGTTTTTAAGTTGGTTCCTGTATTGGAGCTGTGTACTTCATTTTATTCTCCAATTTACTCCCCATTACTCCTTACCCAAACCCTATTCCACAGTTTTACAATGCAGAACTAGTTATAGGTTTACTACAAATGAATACTCACAAAAGTGTCTGCTTCATCTCCCTCTATATTCCCCCAGGTAACAATGCTATCACCCTTGAAGAAATCCTCCAGTGGGTCTCAACTAACATTAACCTAGAGACCTATATTTTAGGGGATGTTAATATCGATTTGAACAAAGTTAATAACCCATATTCAGCCATAACTGTCAATCTTTACAACTTTACTCAATTAACCAATTCTATTACCAGACCCAACAAAAGCAATCCTCCAGGATCTACACTTGACTGGATCTTAGCTACCCACCCTAATAATATCTTGGACTCAGGAATCCTTCCCGACTCTTTCAGTGACAACCTGCCAGCCTTCATCCACCGAGAAACCCAGTCCCCCCCCCATCCAGCATCAATACCTACATACACACAACCTTACTCACTTTAATCCTGTAACTTTCTCTAATACCCTCAAACAAACTAACTGGAATAATCTAAAGGCTTTACCCCTTGACAGTGCCATCAAAACTTTTAACTCTACCTTCCTAAATATACTTAACCCCCAAGCACCTCCTCGAACCATAAGAATCAAATCTAAATTTACACCATGGTTAACTAGGGAAACCAAAAAACTCATGCGACAGAGAGACAAATGCTGGAAACTATCTCAGCATAATAAACATCCTGAGACCCTACTTCAATATAAACAACTTTGCAACCTTACTAAAAGTCTTATATACAAAGACAAACAATCCTACTATATGATTCTCCAAGCCAACCATTCTAATAACCCCAAACAATTTTGGAAGTCCATTCATTCTCTTCTCAACCCAGGCACCAAAAATAATCCTTGCCCTGATACTACCATATCTGACACAGAAATTGTTACTCTTTTCAACTCCTTCTTTATTAATTCTATAGCTGAACTAAATATGTCCTTCCCTATTAACCCATCCTCACAGTTCAGTCACTCTACCCCAGCCTCTAAACCCAATCCTCCCACCACTTTTCAACTCAAACCAGTCTCTACCTCATATATAAAACAACTTCTCAGCAAACTGAAACCTTGCTCAAATGCCCCAGATAATATTCCATCTAAATTCTTACAAATTGCTGCAGATGGAATCGCTCTCCCCATTAGCATCCTAATCAATCGATCCATACAGGAATCATATGTCCCTAAGCTGTGGTGTACTGCCTTTATACACCCCCTTCATAAGGGTGGTATAAACAATAATACCTCAAACTTTCGTCCCATAGCCATCCTCTCCCCTATATCAAAAATACTGGAAAAATGTGTTCATGTTCAGCTAATGCTTTTCCTTACTAAAAACCACCTCCTCTCTCACACCCAACATGGTTTCTGTCCTGGCCATAGCACTATAACTGCTCTACTTTCATTCCTTGATATGGTCAATCATGCTCGTGACTCTGGCAAAATAGTTTCAACAGTCCTACTTGATCTCTCTAAGGCTTTTGACACTGTCTCCCATACTCATCTCCTTAGTCACCTCTCTAACCTTAACCTCTCCGACAATACACTATCCTGGTTCTCAAGTTACCTTTCCAACAGATCCCAAGCTGTAAAATGGAGAAAAGGCACCTCTAACTTCCTTCCTACCCCCACTGGAGTTCCCCAAGGTTCCATTCTTGGCCCCATGCTTTTCAATATCTTCATCAATGACTTCCACTCTGCCATCCCAAATACTAAAATCGTACAATACGCCGACGACTCCACCTTAATCTGCTGTGCCACCAATCTCCCTGAACTTCTAGCACACACACAAAATGCCTTCTCTGCCACTGAGAACTGGATGCTCCATAATCACTTATCTCTAAATGCTAACAAATCTAAAATACTACTCTTCCCCCCTACAAAATCCTTCCCTCTTGACAAAAAGACCTTCAAAATTAGAAGCCTTAAAAATTCTACCATAGAAATTGTCCCCCATGCCAAACTTCTTGGGGTCACTATCGATGAAAACCTAAAATTTGACATCCATGTTCAACTCAACATTATGAAAACACATCAAAAACTTGGCCTGTTATACAGAAACTTCCACTATCTCTCTCCTTCTTCTAGACAAACGCTTGCCACTACCTATCTTCTTCCCTCACTAATGTATGGTGCCCCTCTATTAACTAACTTATCTGCCTCCACCTCCTCAAAAATGGAAATTTGTTATAACAAAATTTCTAAATTCACCACCAAAGCCAAACACTCCTCCCATCATTGCTCTGCCCTCCAGTCACTAAACTGGCTAGAACTCCCCAACCTTCTAGACTACCTCCAACTTACCACTGCCCATAGGCTATTATTTAACCCCTCTAAATGTCCTGCACTATCCAACATCCTTCAACCATATACTCCTAATAGGCCACTTCGATCGGCCCACCTAAACCTACTCAATGTCCACAAACCAAAATGACCTGTCGGGCAGCACCTCCTTTCTTTTTCCTTAGCCAAAAAGTGGAACTCTCTCTCTCCTACTTTAAGATTGACAGAAAATCCTAATAATTTCAAAACACTACTCCATTCCTACCTGTTTTCTAAGTGGAAGTGCAACTGCACTTTCCCCACCTAGCCTCCTCACTGTACATATTAACAGCAATGCTTTTCAATTTCTTACTACTATCAACCTTGTTCATATCTACTTATTGTTACTGTTGCCCTGTGTATATATGTACATACTGTAAATAGTTTGCTCTCCCTTTATTCCCCTCCCTAACATTTATGCTTGTTCTACCACTCTGCCATTACTAGACTCAGACTCTTTGTAATCTTTTAATCATCCATTTCAATATATGACTGATATGTTATGTAAACACCATTCCTTTTATTGTCTATTACCAGCATTCATACCATGTAGACTGACAGCTGCATCCTTATGTATCTGTACCTTGAATCTTATGTTAATTTTTATCTTTTGTATTTTGTTTTTATCTTTGTTTTTTGTAATGTGGAGCTTTTCTCCCCGGGCCTCCACTGAAAATGGGCTCCTGAGCCCAGTGGACCTCCCCGGTCATCAAACTGAAATAAATAAATAATAAATAAATAAATTGTGATGTGCAGTAAGGGCATTTAAATGAATGAAGCTGCCAGGTTCAGAAAGGAAGGATACAGTTCACTTGGTACCCTAGCTTTATGAGGCATCTTCTTTAAGAGCTTATCTGCCCTTTTGACAGAAGCTATCCTAAAGTGGAATATGAGTCTGAGGAATGATGTCATTGCAACTACCACTGAAGGGACTGATATTTTAAGTATCCATGCTGACTGCTGAGGGATCAGTGAAGTACATCGGAAATTTTAGCACACTAATCTGCTTCTTACTAGTTGTAAGAATATTATTTATTTTAGTGAAATAAAAAGATGTTTTCAGTTGGGATCAGCCATAAGTTCTTTAATCATTCCAGAACAGCCTGTCCAGTTTAGAGTGCCTGCTTAATTCCTATAATAGCTGAAGTCAAACGGTTTGGTAGTTATCTTACAACTCTTTCCAAGAATATGGGAGTCTACATATCTCTCATGGTCCCAAGTTTCTTTCAATTTACTTTTAAATGTGTCTCTGTTTTTAAGTTGTGAGAATTTCTAAACCAGGGAAGTTTGTTTCAACTTAACAGGGTAGTATTCAACAAACCCTTCCTTGTTCTGATCCAATTTAAATTAAAATTATCTAACAGGGTATTGTTAGTTCACAGAATTTCTGGTGCAATTTATTCAGTACATCTTTCACTAATTGGTAGATGAGGAAAGTAAGATATAAGCAACACCAACAGGTTTCCTAATTTGTCTGCTAGTTGTTAATTCTGTTCCTGCTCTTTTGGAAACTTGGTCATGTAATGATATGTTTCTTAATTTCACTTCTTTTTCTTTCAGCTTTTCCCGGTTAGGGGTCGCCAGAGCAGATCAACTGTCTGCTCATGATTGGCAGTGGAGTTTTACGGTGTCGAGTTGCCAACCCAGTGTCCAAACTCCCACAGAAGGCACACACATGCACACACTCACACCTAGGGCCAATTTACAGTGTCCAATCCACCTACAGCATGTCTTTGGGATGTGGGAGGAAACCGGAGCACCCGGAGGAAACCAGAGAGAGGACATGCAGACTCCACACAGAAGGCACCCCAGTCAAGGATCGAACCGGAGAACCTCTTGCTGTGAAGCGGCAGTGCTAACTGCTGCACCAACATGGCTGCCCATGTATTTAATTCCACTGTTACTTGTATATTATTTCTAACAATAAGATATCCTCACCTACCTTCTACCCAGGTCATTTTCAGAAGTCATTTCATGATTACCAGCTATGAACACTGAGTGGTAGAAATATCTACAAGCAATGATTTAAGTTCTCTTGATGTGACCTTCATTAAGTAGTTCCCACTTAATGTTCAAACTATTGGCACTTAATCATGATGGCTTTAAACCCCTGCAAATCAGAACTGTTAAAGTACAACTGATGTCATGAGAAGTATAATTCAGGGGTTTGAAGGAATTTGGTTACACTATGTAGGACAATTGTATTAGTGTAAGAGACCACATTTGGCACATTCAGCAGGGCTTGTATGTTTGCAGACTGAGAGTTATATTCAGAGCTTGGGCAAGGAGATGTTTTTATATCCTCTGTCCAGATAAGCTTCTATTTGGCAAGAACCTGCATGCAAAGCTCCTTTTGAATAGTTTAGTAAAAATTTTAAATTGATATAAATGACATATGGCTCACCTGTAATGCTTGGTACTGAGCCAGAACAGGTCCTTGAGTGGTCATGCCACCAGCTTTTGGTATAATGTAGATACAGCTATGATCTTTGTAGTAGCTGAAAAACTTTTAGCAGCATGAACTTCAAGACCACTGAGAGAATCAAACTGGTGCATCATAGTGGAAGTGTTAGTCCAGGGATAAGAATAAGGCTATATTAGAGCAATTCCGTATGCTTTTTATTTTTTGCACTAGGTTTGTGACACCCCGTAACTAACCATCAGCTACTACCATGTCCTTTCCTTATTCACATGTCCACTGGACCAGCCATAGTCTCCCAGGCATAACCCTCACCCATGCACAAGCACAGTGAGCAAGCATCACTCTGCTGCTGAGTGTTTTTCCTAATTCCTTGTTTACCTCATATGTGCCTAATAACACCCAAGGACAGAACATACAATGGGCATCAGAGCTAAACCACCCCATACTCCACATGTAGATGAAATGAGCAATGACCTCCCAACCAGTAGGCTGCAGGAAATCAGACCATGTGGATGAGTTCCAAGAGTATGCATCCCCCCAATGGGTATGCCTATCCTCATGTCCATGTTGCTCCATCAAGCATCCATGCTATTGCTTGAACTTGGATCTTTTGACCAGAGTCAAGGCTTTACCCTTGTATGTCACTGACACAGGCATCCACATCCTTTTATTTTCAAAACAACCTAATCTAATAGTTTCAAAAGCCAGAAAAAGTGCATTTTCCTTAGTAGGCGAGGTAGTTCTCCCAGAAACAAGACATAACTTAGTAACTTCTTTGCTTGAGCTAGGCAGAATAATTTCTGAGAATATTGAGAAGGATTTTATGGGATAAGTATTGTATCCCCATATTAAAATATTTTCATATCATTAAATCTTGGCCTAGAGTTTAAACTATCTGGGTAAACTGTGTATGAACAGATATGAGTTTAAGACTGTTGAATAAAATTCTGCCTTTAATTGTTCAACACTGTTATGTCTCTGCAGAAGAGGCCATAGAGAAAGGTGTCACATCCAAATAAAAGTGCTAATGTACAAGGATACCACTAGCTTCAGTAGTGGAATGAATAAGAGGTGAAGTTATTTCTCCACAAAATATGTATTATAATTAGTGCAACATACTGACTACCTATGTAGACTGATGACGTTTCTGTATTGTCTGCTGATGCTAATATCAAACAGCTTAGTGAAGGTTCAGAAATATCACTAGATTCCTATTAGTATTAATGTTTGCAGGTCACACTAGGAAGATCAGCTCATGCAAACTTTTATCCTGACTAGATGTACTTTGTATACAAATCTATCTAACTATGTGTGTATGAGTATTATATGTATTATCACTGCATACATTTGTTGTGTGCTGAAACTGTGGTTTTATTCACACTGGCATAGTTTATTGAATTATGCATTATGTTACAGCCAAAACTGCAGTTGATGGGATATGGCCAAGATAGCAAACTGCTAACAGCACAAAGTCTTAGCCCTGCTTTATTTTCTTTTTTCTGACAGGATTTTATTCTACAAACTTAACAAAAACTTATTTTCTTATACATTTTAGTCTTTAAACCAATCTTGGACAACTATCTGAAAGAAAAATCTAAATTTTTTATGTTTCTTCTTTGATTTTTTTCCTGTCAGAAGTTTTATTGACTGATGTAACAGAATGAGCCACTCAAAACTGAAATCTCAATACAACTCAGTGAAAAAAGAACTACAGTCTATACTGGGCAGTATCCAGGACTTTCTGTTAAATTTGATAAACTTGAAATCAAAATAGAAGATATAAAAGAAGATTCCAAGAAACAAGCAGAAATGTTAAAAGAGATCATAAAACAACCATCTGTTCATATCTCAGCATTAGAAGACACATTAAATGACGAGGATAGTAGAATGGCAGAGCTTGTGAATCACACAGAATTCCTGTTAAAATAAAATACTTTATTTATGGAAATACCAGAGGACTTATAAAGTAGATCTAGAATAAATAATATTAGGATATATGGAATACCAGAAAAGGAAGAAGGAGACAATATGTTGCAGTTTTTAACTAACTGGATGCCTACAATTCTAAATCTACCAGAATCTCTCTCTCTCTCTCTCTCTCTCTGTGTGTTTTGGTATTGAGAAAGCCCATAGATCTCTTTTGACTTCTTCTTTGAAGAAAAAATCTTCTGGTCCCCAGATCTATTATTGTAAAATTTCTCTCCAGCCAAGACAAGGACTTGCTACTGAAGACTGCTTGGGCTAATTCTCAGATAAAAATAAATAACAACACTATCAGGTTTGACAATGACAATACTGCATCTGGTATGACCAAAAGGAAAGCATGTATTCCATTCATAAAAAAAGTATAAAAAGCTAAACATTAAAGCTCAGCTGATTTTTTTCCAGCCAGAATTAGGATCTTTTTACCAGAAGGTCTGAAAATGTTTAATTCTCTAGAAGATGCAGTGGACTTTTCTCAGAAAAAGAAACTTTTTGATCAATCAGAAAATATGGATTGGACTCTTGTCATCTTAAAGAGATAAGCAACAAGAAATGTATGGTCTTTGAAGGACAAATTAGTAAAAAAATTAAAGAAAAGTAATGTTGTTCTCATTTTCTATTTTGCCTAATAGTTTTCTCACAGGTACTCAATTTTGTCATCTATTACAGGTAATCATCCAATACAAAGTAAAGCAAACAAAAAAATGTTATACTTTATCAAAATACCTTTTCTATAGTATCTGAAATAATGTATATATGTTATAATTACTATTGCTTATAAGTTCCTTTATTACTTTATTTTAATTCTCTCTAACATTATTTTTAAATATAGAAAATAGAGTGTATGTGGTGGGGGTGTATTGACAGTAACTGAGAATGTGTGTGTGTGTGTGTGTGTGTGTGTGTGTGTGTGTGTATGTGTGTGTGTGTGTGTGTGTGTGTGTGTGTGTGTGTGTGTGTGTGTGTGTGTGTGTGTGTGTGTGATTGTATATATATATATATATATATATATATATATATATATATATATATATATATGGGGTCTATATGACTGGTCGACAGTTCAAGTTCATATGATCGACTTTTTATTTGTTTTCATTTGATCATTTCGCATTTTTTATGGGCTCACCCCCCCACCCCTCCAATGTCAATGTGGGGGTGTGCCCCCCCACTACTATATATATCAACCCAGGGTCACATATATATATATATATATATATATATATATATATATATATATTATTCTGACAGCTGAAAGACTGACAACGAGCGGCTTTGAGCGTGATGAGTAAGTGTGTGCAAAGTGAAAGATTTAGGATTGGGGAGGACAGGTAATTTTAGGTTAGGTGTGGAAAGGTGAGTGTGGTAAGTGTGTAGTGAAGTAGTGTAGTGTAGGTGTAGGGGTTAAGTGTGTGGGTTTTAGAATGATGGGTGGAGTGAGTGTGTGATAGTGACGGGCTGAATGTTTTATGGTGGGTTAAGTGAGTTAGGGTTAGGGTGCAGGTAGGGTAAGTGTCGCGATAGTGACGGTGTTGAGGTTTAGGGGTGGGTTATGAGGTGCAGGTAGAGTGGTAGGTCTGTGATAGTGTGTTGAGGGCGTTTTAGGGTGGGTTAAGTGAGTTTAGGGTTAAGTGCGGGTTGGGTAAGTAGTGTCGGACGTTAGGGTTAGGGTTTAGGTTAAGGTTAGTGGATATGTTATTGTGTGCAATGTGTAGTTGACGTTTTTTGTGTCGGTGTAGTGGTGTTTGGTTTTTTGAGTTGTTGGTGTTTGTCGGTGTTGTGTGTTTTTGGTTGTTTGGGGTTAGTAACTTGTGTGAATCGGAAGTTCGGTGATAGAAAGTAGACCCATATATATATATATATATATATATATATATATATATATATATATATATATATATAGTACTATTATTTATGTCTCTTTATTGTTTTATTTAAATCCTCTCAAACATTATTTTCCAACATAGAGACTAGTGTGCATGGGGATGCATGTTGATATGTTTAATTAATTCTATATATAATTTCAAGTAATCTGTTTTTATTTTTTGGTTGTTCTGTCTGGTGAATGTGGGTGCATGTAATAAGCTTTATCTGTGTGCAGTGGGTGTTGCGTTGAGTGGTTTTGGCTGCATAAAAATCATTTATATACATTACTTCACTTTCTTTTAATAGGTTTAACTTGTCTGGTGGTTGTTCATTACTTGGGCTCTTATTCAAAGAAATAGAGATGATATTAGCTGTTTTTCATAGTAACTGCTTCTTTTCAGTCCATTTTCTCACCTACTGTTAGTTAAATTTCTTTAGAATGTCTTTTGTTCACATAACTCGAGCATTTTTTCAACTTATAACAGTCTAGACTCCATGTTCAAGATACCCATGCTGCAGGAAATGCATTTTGAACTTTAACCCACATTTACAGGAAGTGAACTTTTAGAATGTTAAAATGAGCAACAGAAATACAAAAGTAGAACATTTAAAATTAATCTAGTTTATTTTAAAACATATCCATGTAGTTTTTATGCTCATTATCTTTTAAAAAGTGAAATAATGAAAAGAAGAAAAGGAAAGAAGAATGCATTGGGAAGAAAAACAAGACATCTGCAGACTTAAAGACACCTTATACTAATCTCTGTTTAGTGACATCTTGGAGTCATCCTAATTATAGTTCAGTGAAAGTTGTATCCTTTATAAAAGTACAGTGTAAATGTAATATACTCATGCAGCAGATCATCAGAGTACAAAGGAATATGCCATTTATAGTGATTAAATGCTTGTTTAAAACAATATTACTGGTTTTAATGTGTCATGAAAGAAGATGAAAAAACTAATATAACTGCTATGCAGAATACTTCTGATAAAGAAGTACCTAATACAGTAATGGAATTTCCTCAAAGGTTTCTCTGGTTCTGTAGCATGCTACCTGCTATACACAAATATTTACACACTGTCAGACTGTTTTTTTGATTATTCAGTCTAAACATTTCAGGGCTTAGCATTGTGAGTCCTGGTATTTTAAAAGTTTACTTTCCTTAACTGATCCATTATTGTCATTGACTTAATATATTGTTTCATATCCACATTTCATTTATGCAAGTATAAACCATGAACTTCTTTGCTAGCTATGTCTTATCTTCTTCTTCTTTTGGCTTTTTCCCCGGTTAGGGGTCACCACAGCGGATCACCTTGTCCGCACATTGAATGGCAGTGGAGTTTTACAACCTTCCACAGAAGGCACACTCACATGCACACCTAGGGCCAATTTAGAGTGTCCAATCCACCTGCAGCATGTCTTTGGGATGTGGGAGGAACCACAGGGAGGACATGCAGACTCCACACAGAAGGCACCCCGGAAAACCTCTTGCTGTGAGGCGGCAATGCTAACCACTGCACCACCGTGGCCACCCGCTAGCTATGTCTTATATTTCTGACATTTTTTAACTTTTGCAATGTTCAAGGGCTATCTGATATTTTCTACCTGGGCTCCCCCGAATACAGATTCTTCACAAGACTAGATAGTTCCATTAAATAAGGGGGGGAATTCAGTAAAACCTACATGATTTTTTTTGCGTACACATTGCGCCACAATGTGTACACAATCGTCATGCAAACAAGGAAAGTTCTGTGTAATGCCAGTTGCCTAATAAGCAGATGAATCTTATGCAGATGACCTGGGTGGCATGATCCAACAAGCAGAAAGGCATCCATGTAGACCCCATGTCTGTGTCTGTAGTGTACATGGAACCTTTCCACGTACAGGAGTCTACACAGGCAAAATAGGATGTAAAACATCAGAAGTATGGGCAAAACTCCCCAATAAATGTTAGAGCACGTACATTTATGTTCAAAATGTACATTATGGATGTCTGAAAAAGGAGAAATATGTAAAAATATTTTTTAACTAATTTTAGCATGTTTGAGCTATTTGCTGCAGTGCACAAACATGCTTAATTGAAAAGAAAAGAAAATTGAAAAAAAAAGCATTTTATGGTATTTGTCAGAAATGTATTATAGGATGTTGCATTGTGTCTGTACAATGGTGCTGTTTCCCAGGTCATACTGCTATGAACCATGTAGTTTCCAGGCTGTCAGCACAGATATGTATGCAAATGAGGTGAATGTCTTGAATAGCAAAATGCAGTTAGTGTGTCTGCATATCCACTACATGTAGGCTCCCACACCATATTGTTATTTCCACTTGATGTGGATGGCAGCAGAGGGGTTTGTCCAGTCACTTTTAGGATTGTCTAATTCCTGCTTCTCATGTTTGCTCTGCACACCACATAGCTGAGCATGTTCCCATGGAAAGACCACTCAGGTCACAGTGATGATGTACACAGCAAGTAATTAAAACTGGATATATTCAATTATTGATTGTTTTACTTTTATATATATTATATGTATATATGTGTGTGTGTGTGTGCGTGTGTGTGTGTGTGTGTGTGTGTGTGTGTGTGTGTGTGTGTGTGTGTGTGTGTGTGTGTGTGTTTGTGTATATATATATATATATATATATATATATATATATATATATATATATAAGCACAGCACATAGCTTAATGTATTTGCATGGCACACTACCCACGTAACAGTGATGATGTAGGCAGCAATAAATGGAGAACAGATATATGCAATACATATTTACTACTGTGTATAAGGTATGCTGAGTGGCAGAGCGCATAGTGCCACATTGTGCAATAAAGTAGGGCCATTAAATGATATTAATTACAATCTAGGCAGGAGAAATGCACAATAATTAGCCAAACACACATGGTGGACCTACAGCAGACCTGTATAAAGTATGGATATACCCTGCATTCTGATTTTTTCCCCTATACTCTGGACCATTAGAGTACAGACTTGGGAATTTAACTGAGATAATGCTAGGGGCTGTTGCAGGTCTGATGCTACATCTGTATGTGCTAGGTGCTGAAGTCAATGCTGCTGGTGCTGCTGACAATAGGCCTAGGCTGAGAAGGAGAAGAGTGTTCAGGCCCAGGCTATCCTTCTATGAGCTACATGACTTGGAGATTGAAGAACGCTACAGGGTGGATAGGGATATATTACAAGAACTCATTGAGGTCTGCCTCTCTCAACTCAGAGCCAGAGCCAACCCAACCCAGTGGAAAAAAAAGGTATGCGCATCCCTTAGGATACTAGCTACAGGTACTTTTCAAAGACCAACTGGGGACATGATGGGGGTGTCACAAGCATCTGCATCCAGGATACTCCACGAGTTCATATGTGCCAGTAAGCACATATCTTTTCCTCTCTCCCCTGAGGTGTGGCCAGCAATACGCAGGACTTCTACTGTGTAGCACACTACCCTGAAGCACTGGGTGCCATAGATTGCACTCATGTACACATCAAGTTACCATTTAGTGAGCAGGGTAGAATCTATATTAACCACAAGGGGTACCACTCCAGCAACTGCCAAGTCATGTGCAATGCCCAGGGGATTATTCTGAATGTGTGTGCTGGAAGCCCTGGCAGTTATCATGACTCGATATCTGGCATACCTCACAGCTGTACCAGATGTTTGTTATAGGGAACATCCTACATGGCCATTTACTGGGGCATACTGGCTATGCCCTGTAACCACAAATGATGACATTCATCAGAAATGCACACACATCCACAGAAGAATGCCATAATGACACACACACATAAACTAGGAACATCACAGAGTATGTGTTTGGGCTTCTGAAGTCATGGTTCCAATGCCTAGATATATCTGGTAGAGCACTGCAGTATTCTCCAGCCACATGTGCACATATATTTCCAGTATGTGCTATACTACACAATATAATCCTGTGGAAACAGCTGCAGCAGGATCAGTAAAGGGAAGAGATACACAGCCCACCACCAGTGCCTAGGTCCCACAACCACTGTCACAGGAGTACTCAGAAGAGGAAACACCTGCTGATGTCTCTGTAGGCAGACATAGGCATGCTCAGTACACACAAATCCCAGACTGGAGTACAGATAGGTGTGGGCTGGAGTCAGGTTATAACTAGCAAAAATCCCACTGGGCATGCTCATACACAAGCAGAGCCCAGTTCAGTTGAGAGCCCAATTCAGTTGCTCCCCACTCAAAATGATTTCTTATATGTAGATATAACTACAGATACATACATATATGCATAAATATCTGTCTGTCACTATCTCTCTCTCACTATAGATATATTATTTATCTCTATATGTAAATATAAATTTATATACAGACACACACACATATCTATATATATATATATATATATATATATATATATATATATATATATATATATATATATATATATATATATATATATATATATATACGGGTTCCCTTCAGAATGTTGAATTTCTGAAATCTCTAACTTCATATGGTCAAGATCATATGAACGAGGTTTCAGAATTTCGAAATTCTGAATGGAGATCTGCATACAGCGCGGAATGGGAGATTTCCCTTTTCCTCGCTGTAGTGCAATATCAGAGTTGGTATATTTAAGTAGCAGGGGTGTGGGGGTGGTTTTTTTTGGATTTGTTTCAGAATTTTGAGCTTTTGAAGCCTCGATCATATGGTTTTGACCATTTGAAATTTCAAAATTTTAGAAGTTAGAGATTCTGAAGTGAATCCATATATACATAAATATGTAAACACATACATTCCTGTCTATGTCCATATATTTACATAACACATTCATATATATCTCTCTCTCTCACACACACACACACACACACACACACACACACACACACACACACACACACACACACACATGCACACCCACACTTCCACTTATATTCCTGTTATAGACATAAATATATATGTTTATATTTGTGTGTATTTCTGTATTGTCCCACATACCCTGATAATGGTGAGTAAGTCTTCACTATGACACATATATAATGTTGCTCAAAAAACAAATGTAAGGGCTCAACAGTAGATAATGCACTTTCATACAGCCCCCTGTGGCAGCTGGATGTCACCACACATATACCAACAGGTGAACAGGTGGTGTTATGTATCATGTTGTGTACGTATGCATTGATAGGACACAACAATTTTGCCCACAGGCTTCCCCATCCAAATGCAAACACCCATATATGGTCAAAATGGGTAATGCAGCCACATAGCTAGGATAAAAAACAGTTATCTGGCTGCTAGGCTACTAGATGCAGAGAACAAGAAGCAATGTCACTCTACAGGCCACACACGCTGTCCAACACACGCCTAGTTTATCTATTTTGCAAGTAGTCACCTGCAGTCATGTATGAAACAGATGTCAGCTGTGGCATGTGAGATAAATGCTGTGATCTGTAGTGTGTAAGACTAGATAAGGGTTCTAGTCTCACTCCTGTCCACTGGATGTGTTGGTGTGTGTGCATCTTCCTGCAAAACAAATGGGAATCCCACATCGACTACCAAATTGAATTGTTTGCTCTTTTTGGCCCTTGCAGGTCATGCCAACTTCCAAGCTTTTGTCTTCTACGAGGCATGCTGATGTCATGTACCTTAAGACTACCAACTGCCATTCTAATGCGAGAGTTCAACTGTGGTGTGTGCAGTAAATACTGTGATCTGTAGTATGTAAGACTAAATAAGTAGAGGTTCTAATTTCACTCCTGGCCTCTTGGTGTCTGTGTGTGTGTGTTTGTGTGTGTGTGTGTGTGTGTGTGTGTGTGTGTGTGTGTGTGTGTGTGTGTGTGTGTGTGTGTGTGTGTGAGTGCATCTCCCTGTAAAGCAAATGGGATTCCCTCATTGGCTACCAAACTGAAATGGTTTGCACATTTTGGCCCTTGCAGGTGATGCTGGCCTCCAAGCTCCTGTTTTCCACATGGACTGCTGATGTGTCATACACCTTAAGACTACCAACTGCCATTCTAATGTCAGACTTTAGCCACAACATGTGTAGTAAGCAAGACTAGATAAGCAGGGGTTCTGATCTCACACCAGGCCACTTTGTGTGTGTGTGTATCCCCCTATAAAATAATTATGATTACCACACTGACTTAGAAAGAGCTAGGACTTTTCAGTTTTTTGCTTGTAGCAAGAGACATGGGCATCCAAATTCCTGATCACAATAAGGCCTATAGATGTCATCTTGCATAACATTACCTAAAGACATGTTAACAGTAGACTTAAGCTGTGGCGCATGCATTAAATATTGTGATCTTTAATGTATACCATTAGATAAGTAAGGGTTCTAACCTAATTGCAGTGAATCTGGAGTGTGTGCTGTGCAGTGTTCTAAAAATGTTAACTGGTAGTGGTACTGTTCTCCCTGTAGCCAGGTTTGTGTGTGTGGATGTTAGACCATTTTACATCAGCATATGCGATCATGGGATCATTGGACTTTAGTACTCTAATGACCCTAGGTCCCTTAAAATCCTAATCAAGTTCTTTCCCTTATTTACATGATCAGTACATATTGCCACGGTCCTCAAGGTACAGAGGCAGAAGTCCTGTGGAGAAATGACAGTCATTCAGGCAATCATTCGATTGCATCTGAAGTGGGCCAAATAGGTGCACTGTTTGCCATTAGATCAGAGTCTGTTTCAAAGGTTTGTTAAAGTCTGGTAGACATATCTCTCACATCAGCATGTGATAGTAATGTCACATACCAGGTTAATGTCCTTACAGTGAGTACTCCAACTGCAATTCCACCTACAGATATGCTGCATTTCCAATACAGCATGGTCAGACATTTCCCTGTATGCAAGGCTGAGATCATATATGTGTTCTCTATATGACACAAGCTACAAGGACATTTATTTCAGATTATCCTCATAGGGCAGATACTGAGTACTTGAAGTTCACTTGTGAGGAACCTTTGTGCTGTGTGCAATTGCCACTGGTACTTGTAGAGGTACATGAGAAAATGGCCGTTGCACTCAAATATTGACATGCTGAGGGAAGAGTATATGGATATTATAACGACATCATTATCAGGTGACAGTACCCTCAGTAATGACATGAGCATGATATACTTCCCATCTTACCACTGGGGAGACATGGTGATCTATGTAAAGTAGGTGTAAAGATGTGTGACCAGGCCTGTGTGCCCAGGTCTATCACCCATGAGTATGTACATCAGGTGTTACTACTGATATGCCACTTAACAGGAACATTGGCATTACCAATGGAAATGATACTACATACACATTTGCATGGGGTTTATGGCCATGAGTATGTCAACAAGCATTTGTTCATGATGACCTTCTTATAGCAGATTGACATGACTGGGGGATTGTATGACTCCTCTCAATTTGCTGTGCCATGAGGAGCTTGTTTTCCTCTTGACATGTACAGACGAGTCTATGCAGTTGTACAGGTGCTTGCATTACCATTGGTGTAGAGCTCTGCATATTTCCCTGTTCCATCTCAGGGAGGAGGTGCAGTCAAGCTTTTTATACCATTCCATAGGAGATTATAATTTGCTTTGTTGGAGTTTATTACTGTGTTTGCTGCAGGGGGGGTGGGGTTCAGTTGTCTTACTATTAAGGTTACTGATTTGTGGTCAGATCTCACCAGGGAGGACCTCACAGTCACCCATATTGTTAAGCACCTGATGCAGTACATTGGTTCCCCATTTGGGCATGTCACTCAACTGGTTCAGGGCATTGTAGTTAAGAATGTGGACTAACCTTTTGGCAAGAGAATTTGAGCACAAGTAACCGATACAGTTGGTGGTTAGTGAAAGCCATCCACACTATGGTGCTGTGATGTATCTTGATAGACACAAGTAGATTCAAATAAGCACAGCAGATATCCTGATTCGTGGAGTTGCTCCTGTAACTGGCAATAGCTTAACTAGGTGCCCTACCAGCAGTTAATAGCACCTGTAGTGTCTCCAGGGAATCACCTTGTTTAAAGAATCTGGATGGGTATCTATCTTTAATGAATATGGATACACCACCTGCATTACCTGGCAAACATTCAGTTTGAGTTCTAAATATGTGGGAGGTCATGTAGCCTGGTATGTCCATGGTGCTGTCCACAGCCTTGAACCAGGTGTGGGTGATTGCACAAATGTCTGCATCTTCAAAGAAGCGGACACCTTCCAGTGAGTGGTGTGTAGTGTTGGCATTCCTAGCATGTAGCAGTTTAACTGCGATGTTGTTTGAAGATGGCATTTCCTCAATGGAAGGTTTTCCCTTGAGACAACACTTATAAGATGCACTATGTGGATGGTGACAGATGAAAACCATCTCTGGCAGATCATCAAGGTCTGTTGAGCAAGTCATCCCTGGCTAACATGCTGGATTCTCTTACAATGACACCACATGATAAATCAATTACTGACTTCAAGTCATTTTCTGTGTGTATTAAGCCATCATCCTAGGTGAAGTTCAAATGCATCTGAAGGCTATGAGCATATTCACCAGAAACACAGAGTGTGTAAATTCAGCCATGTGTCTGCATACAGTCTATTGAGGTATGTCTCAAGTTGTACACACCAACAGGACCTATGAAGTCATCATAACATTACCTGATGTTGGCAGACCTACATGCATGTTGGTATGGCATATCCTGGCACCTCACAGACAGCTAAATGTGACCTTTCCCATATATAGTCTGGTGAGAGGGATATCAGTGTGTCTCATGATGTAATCATCTATGAATAATAGGTTTGAGTTTGTGTTTTGCTCAGGTGTTTGTTGAGACAGTGGTGCATGAGCTGTTATGTGTGCTGTGTTCTGCAGATGCATGGTTATGTGTAGTGAGCTTCCATTTGGGTTTCTGAGGTGTCTGTTCTTTGCATATGTGTCTGGTAAGGAGCTCCATACATGCAGGTGTTTGTGATGTGGGTGTGGATGCAGTATGTGGTGAGGTATGTATGTTGACAAACTGCTCGTCATATGCACTGACTGGTGTGTGAGACAGCATGGAATCAAGGTTTGTACTATAGTCACATCTCTCTCATGTTGTGTTTGTGTGTCATAGGAGTATAGAGGTGGGGACACTTTCCACATCTCAAAAGCAGTCATTGATAATGCCACTAACAATAGAGTCTTGCTTGTGTGTACATCACAACAGGACATTGTTAGGCAGTGGCCTGACAGATGCTGAATTGTAACGTTATCACCTTTATGTAGTTCTCCTAAGGTAATACAGCACCTGACAGTGTGCCATAACATGGTTGAATGAGTACGATGCTTTGCCAGGCATGTGGCCCTTGGATTAACCATAATCCTGTTATTAGGCACGGTTACAATTGCATACCTACAAATGTGACAATGTATAGCTCCAGCTAAGTTAGGATCATGCTGCTGCATCCTTGGCATGGCAACCTCAGACACACTGTAGGGACTCCTTGCAGTGGAGATCTGGATATCTGTGCATACACTGAGACCTTGTTTAACTTTGCAGTCATTACTTTGGCCTTGCTAATCTACAGTACCTGTCAAGGAACTAGACAGCAAACTGTGTGTTGTGTGACATGATGTAGGAACACAGATATGTGTTTTGGTTACGTATATGTACAGTATGACATACCTAGGACATGTCCACACACTTTGGCCAATGTTGACCAGTCCTTTGCAGTAGGGTTCAGGTCCATGTCACGCAGATGTGCACCATGAAGCTGTTGATGGTCAGGCTACATGAACTGTTGTGAAATTGTAACCAACAAACATCACTACCACTGTGGTGCTTGTTTGAGCAACCTTGGACGTCTATGTCACCGGACATTGAACATCATATTGTGGTGATGCAGCTGTGCTCCAACTCACCATCTGGTCAGTACCCTAGTGAAATCCTAACAACCCTGAAATACAAGGCATAATACATGCCAAACTCAAATGAGTGCTCTGGTTGCTAATCAAGGCATCTACCTTGAAAAGGGTATGTCATGCTTACAGAACCTTGCATACCGTGAAACAATTATGTGGATGAACAAACAGGCTGTGGCCTGCTCCTCAAGTTGAGCTTGGTACTAACGTTTTGCATCTAGTGAGAGACAAAGTATCGGAGCATGGTATCCCAAGAGAGACTGGTTGTGGTGAGACCAGCAGTAGTAGTAGTCAGGCACCAGCATTTCAGGGGCCTACCCTCTTGTCAGCATTCCTCCCAAGGTAACAGTGTCATTTCAATACACACTGCTTGAGTAGTGTCCAGCTGCCGAATAACTGTGTAAGCATACCCTGCTTACCTTCACTGGGTGTACTTATGACTTTCCCCTCCATTGTTTGCCTGTGCTCTGTGCAGACACAGACATCATGGATGACTATCTCCTTGGCAACCATGATGGAATTAACTGCAATAATTAGTTGCACACAGGACAGCTAGCATGCAGTGAAAAACACTGTCCACAAATGTCTCAGTAGTCTTATATTTAAAGCCATGAAAAGAATTATCATGGAAATGATCAGTAACAATGTAAAACACCTGCAGCCAATGGCCCAAACCCAATTTGTTTTGTTCAGTGTCAGATCATTCCTACCCTAATCAATTGACCTCATTGAGTGTTAAATGACTCACTCCACCTACCATAGACTGAGAAGGAATTTGAAACATTTAGACCAACAGGCATTGTTGAAACACTGTACAGGTTATTTACAAAGTAGTATATCAGCCGGTGGGTAGCCAAGTGTCTGACGCTCATTATCTGGGAAGATAGCACTGGGTAGTCCACCGCTACAGTGAGGCCAATCACCACTGGACTTTCCTCAAAAAGTATTCCTGGGACTACCCCTCCTAGCCATACCCTTTTCTGCAGTCACGGCCACTGTCAGTGACCTCAAAATGAGTACATTTGCAGATGATTGCAAATAGGAGCTGTCACTGAATCCCACACAGAACCAACAGTTATCCGGGATGGGCTGACACACACATTCAGTTGTTATTAGAGCCATTGACAAATACTAAATGCCATGGACTGCACAATACTATAATTTTAGAAGTCATCCACCCCTGAAAAATATTGTATTGTCCACACACCTCCAACAGTTGACCTATTAGTAAGGGCCTTATGGACACAGAGAGTGATGTAGCCTTTGAATTTCAGTGGTTGGTAAGATGTGGGGATTCATTCAATGTTGCACAACCAATAGAGAAAGGTATGGAATGTAAGTCCTAGAATGTCATTGTTACACTGTATTTGACACTCATCACATCTATCATTGAGTGCAATACCACCTTTGGTATGCAACTACACAGGCATATCCAACAACTGTAACAGCTACAGAGGTTCCACAGTAAGCCAATACACAGTGAACATAACATGTCCTATGCAGACTGTGTCAAGGCCATAACTATGTATTCTGTCTCCTATATACTTTGGAGGAGTGATGTATGTCTGCCATATAGGCAGGTGTCAGATCCCAGTGTGTACCTCCTGCATATCCAAGAAAGGACTATCAAGAGAATTACCTGTTTTACACAGCTACACCTTGACTGTGGCATAAACAGGACATGCTGGAAAGACAGGTATGTAACCCACACACTACACCCTATATGTAACAGGCTCTCATCCATGTGAGGCACACTTCCACTGTGACACACATCATGTGCAAGTTACACAATGGGATGCGGAACAAGGCAATCATAGGTAGTTTAGGACAAATCCTGATTTTGGCCTAGCACTCAGGTGTGGGGTCATTTATTGCACTGTTGTGATTATTTTGCCGCTTGTGTATCTCTGCTACCTTTAAACTACAACAAAAAGAAAAAAAAAATCTTGCTTTTTTCCCACTTTCTGAAAGTTAAGAAAGTTCAGTTACAGATTTGCTGTTCTGAACTGTTTGGAAGTTTCTAGAAGGCCAGTGCTTACTTGGGCTAAAGGGATGTCTCTGTATTCACCAGTGGGAGTGGTTAACACTGAACAGCCTGCCTGTCCCTGGAGGAGTGGTTACTACCTAGAAGCTGTAGTTTTATTGGCCATTTTGGGTCAATTCTAAACTCCTTGATCTGTCTCTCTTAAAACCCGACTGCCTCGTGGTTTTGGCGTCTTTCCAGGCTTGCTAGTTGTTGCTGAAGCACCTACCAAGGGGAGAAAACGCTGAGAGAAGAAAAAGCGACACTTTTGTGATTTTAAGTATTTTATCCTGATTTTTTGTTAAGTTTTACTGCTTTGCCGCCTACATTTTGGCATTTTCTGGCTTGCTAAAGTTTATATCTGTAACAGTAACAGTACTTGGAACACATCTAGATCATGTTTACTGCATTTCCTGTGTTGCACTTAATTTAAAATCATTTTTTTTCTCTAAAAACGGCATTTTACCTGATTTTGGCCTAGCACTCAAGTGTGGGGTCATTTATTGCACTGTTGTGATTATTTTGCTGCTTGTGTATCTCAGCTACCTTTAAACTACAACAAAAAGAAAAAAAATCTTGCTTTTTTCCCACTTTCTGAAAGTTAAGAAAGTTCAGTTACAGATTTGCTGTTCTGAACTTTTTGGAAGTTTCTAGAAGGCCAGTGCTTACTTGGGCTAAAGGGAAGTCTCTGTGTTCACCAGTGGGAGTGGTTAACACTGAACAGCCTGCCTGTCCCTGGAGGAGTGGTTACTACCTAGAAGCTGTAGTTTTATTGGCCATTTTGGGTCAATTCTAAACTCCTTGATTTCTCTCTCTTAAAACCCTACAACTCTCTTTTTGTGCGGTTTTGCACACTGAGCAGCATCGGGCAGTGCCGCCTAAACAGGTTTAAACTATTCCAGGCTCCAGAAAGTCTGCTCTTCACTTTTTCCCTTAGAACTGTTCAAACTCTCAAAGTAATCACTCTATTCTCTTTCTAAAGCCCTGCACTTGCTCAGCTCTTATAAGGAAACACTAACTAACTAAAGCACTAAGCCCTCCTTGACTTCTCATAAGTATTAGGCTCCCGGTTGGTCCTTCCTGATCAAGTGAAAAATCAGTCCCCTTCCCTAATCTTATCAGTAAAAAAACAGTTCCCTATACTAATCTGGTATGTCCAAGGGTCAGTTTCAAGGTTACTCTCCAGTCCAGCTGGTGAATCTGGGAATTTTGAGGCAATGTTATAATTGTCTTATGTACACAGACAACCCTCTCCTCCTTCCAACAAACTCTAATACATGTGAGAGATGCAGTTACACAGGAAAACTGGAGGCAGAGCTCTCACAACCCAAGACTGGCACAGTCAGTCAGGAGGAAAAGGTAACCACCCACACCAGAAATCCAGTCTCACATAGACCTATTGCATCTGCATACCCAACACATAAACACACAAAAACATACTCGGAGGCTCTGAATAAAAATCTGCCTAAACAGCAAAGACCTCCTAAGCGGATATCCAAGCAACAGCCACCCCTCAACAATACCCATGAATCACATATCTCACAAAATCAGTGTGCCTCACAGTCACAGCCCTTAAGACCAAACAACACCCCAAATACACTTGTTATAGGGGACTCTATTGTCCGGCACACTGAAGTCCCGCTCACCAGACTGAACAAGGAGAAGGTCACTGTAAGCTGCCTGTCGGGTGCCAGGATCCGCCACATAATGCAAGCACTCAGGTCACTCCAAAGCAAGTACAAGTATGACTCCGTCATTGCCCATGCTGGTGTGAATGACCTGAGACGTACCTCCCTGGACTACATGAAAAGAGACATAGAGGAGCTCTCTGACCATGTAGCCCAGGCTGGTATGACCCTGACCTTGAGTAGCATCTTGCCCTCACCAAGAATGATGCCACAGTATAAAGACAAAATTATCAGTTTCAACAATTGGCTAAAGTATTGGTGTCATTCAAAGGGGATCCAGTGTCTGTCAGCCTGGGATGACATGCTCAGCAAGCCACGTTGCTTCACTAGGGATGGCTTGCACCTGTCACCCTTAGGCTTTTGTATACTGGCCAAGACTCTTGCCACCCCCATAGTGCCTTTTTTAGGCAAGGCTCAAAGGACAAACCCACCTCAATAGACAACCGAAGGATAAAAAAAACTAAAGGTAATGCTACTCAATGCCAGAAGTCTAAACCTCAAGATGCACGCACTCGAGGCTCTCCTCAGTATGGAGAAAATCGATGACTGTGCAGTAACAGAAACCTGGTTCAAGGCTCCTGAGAGCACCCCAGTGCTACCAGGTTATAACTCATACCATGCGTTTCGGCCCCAAAACTCGGACCGAAGCACAAAAGGAGGGGGAGTATCTATATTCTTCAAAGATATCTACACCTCCAGTTTAGTGGCACTGCACAAAGCATCGGAAACCATCCATGTGCAACTAACAGCAGGCAAAACTGCCTTTCAGTTTGTAGCCTGCTACAGAACACCCTCCCTATTATAGGAACCCCACTTGGCATTCCTGAGAACACTGGAGAATATGAAGCTCTCCAAACACTATGTTATTGGATGACTTCAACTACCCAAACATTGACTGGGAAAACTACTCAAGCCCAAACACCCTCACCCAACGGTTCCTTGAATTTATAAACTCTAATGCAATGGAACAACTGGTCACCACTCCCACAAGAGGGAACAACATATTGGACCTGGTCATCACCAACATGGGGACTCTATGTTCCACACCAGAGGTAAACCCCTCATTGGTAAGATCAGACCATAAACAAATTTCCCTGGACATCCATATCCCATCCCCACACCCAGCCAAGGAAATCACTGTAAAGAATTTCTCAAAAGCCAACTTTGCACTTCTCAAGACTGAGGTGGAATCCTTCAAAGCCCCTGGGCCAGAGGATAATACAGCCCAATCCGCAGAATCCTTTACAAATGCATTCCATGAGCACCTGCAGGAATGCATGGATCATGCTATCTCAAATAAAACCAAGACTCACTCCTCCAAAAACAGGAGACCAGTCTGGTGGACCCCAGCCATAAATAAGCTATACAACAGAAGGAGGAAGCTACTACACGACAGAGAAAAATCCCAAAAAGGGAAGGCATCTCTGATCAGTATTAGCAAGAAACGATCCCTCATAAAATCATCAAAGCCCAGTTTTGAAAGAAAAATTGCCCTAGACACTAAAGATAATCACAAGGCCTTCTTTAGTTATGTCAGGAGCATGGGCGGAAACTCCCAGATATGCTCTGAATTGTTGCATAATGGTACAAAATATACTGAACCTACAGACATAGCCAACACCCTGGCAGACAGATTCAGCGGAAACTTCTCCCCCCCTCACCCCCAAAGGAGCAAATGCCTATCCCAACTGAATGTAACCTCCCTGACATCACAGATGCACAGGTGAAAGCTGCCCTCTCCAAAGCAAAAAACAGCATCTATGGGACTGGACGGTGTCCCAGGCTGTGTCTTACACAAGCTCCAAGAAGAACTGAACCCTCACATTAAGTCACTGTAAAAACTTAGCCTTACTACAGGATATGTACCCAAAGAATGGTGTACAGCTACAGTGGTCCCACTTCACAAAGGTGGTGCCACAACGGACCCCGGAAACTATCACCCCATAAGCCTGACTAGTCTGGTCTGTAAAGCTATGGAGCGTATTATCATGGAACTCATAAACAAAGACATTGGGAGCCTCCAGACACTGGACCCTACACAATTTGGCTTTGTTAAGGGCAGATCTTGCCTCTTAAACCTAGTTGATTTCTTTCAAACAGTTACCAAAGCCATACATGAGAGCAAGGTAGTCCAAACAGCCTACCTGGACCTCGCAAAAGCCTTCGACACAATACCCCACTCGGGCATCATAAATAAGCTTACCAGCTTAAATATCAACCTCTATATCACAAGATGGGTTGCAAACTGGCTCAGAGATAGAACCCACATGGTCAGAATCACAGAAGCTATATACAAATCCAAACCAGTTACAAGTGGCATCCCACAGGGCTCAGTTCTGGGAACTCTCTTGTTCGGTATATACCTCTCTGAGGTTCAGGCTAACACAGGGGGATTATGGCTGACAAAGTTCGCAGATGGCTGCAAACTGGGGGCCATAATCGAATCTCCAGCTGACACAAGCATTCTCCAGAAGGGTCTCACAGAGACGGATGCTTGGTGCCAGAGCCACGGCCTCAAGCTAAATGCTAAAAAGTGCATAGTCATCCCCTTTGGAAAAACAAGGTGCCCACAAATTACCACATAGGTGGTAATCCATTAAGTACGGAAGAAGTAATTAGAGATTTGGGGACCAACATAGATAGTAATCTCTCCTTTGATAATCACATTGCCAAAGTTGTTAGAAAGACCTTCTATATACCCCACCTTATCACGAAAGGGTTCACATCTAGATCAAGAGAGGTCATTGAGCCCTTTAATTGTCACTCATCAGGCCCATAATTGAATACAATGCCCCTTTTGGGATGTACCTTACCCGACACCTGCAGCAACTGGAGGGACCCCAAAAGTACCTCACCAAGAGGATCATGGGCTACAAACAGATGTCCTATGCAGCAAGACTAAAGAAACTCCAGCTCTACTCAGTTGCCTACCACCTACTCAGAGGTGATCTATGCCTGATGTACAAAGCCATGTTAAACCCAGAATTAATGGACATGCTCCACCTCAAAAAATCCAAGTCCCTTAGAGCTACACGCTCCAGGGACCTAAACCTCAGCACAAAAATAAATAGGACATGCTGGAGGGACAGATTCATTTCCCAGAGGCTCCCCTCACTCTGGAATAGAATCCCAATTCATGTTAGACATAGCCCCTAGCTGACCCTCTTCAAGCGAAATCTTGACGCGTGGATGGGAAATCACAAATTCACCCCTGGGATCTCTTCTGTGTCCCTGCTAGACAGAGGCACAGTAAACTAATCTTAAAAGGGTACCTTCTGTGACCTACTTTTCAGAGGCACAGTAGGCTAATCTAATAGGGAGGTGGAAGCCAAATACACTCTGGCTAGGTTTATAAATGCCCTATGGCAGATAGCCTAGTATCTACCAATGAACCTAAATGTCTGTAATGGACACAGAAAAATTGTAGATGGTTCATCTTGTATGCCACAGTTTGTAGATTTGTTAGCTCCCAAAACCCTGCTTACACTTATCAAGGGTACCAGACCTTGTCAGAGATTAGGGATGCAAGACTAGGCTGAAAGAAGCCATTGTTATTGTCAGCCTGTTATGCACATATAAATCTATGGTGCTGTCCACCTATACTGCTTTACCTTTCTGAAGAATTTTTTTTCTGTGCTGACACTCCATCCATTGCTCTGATATTTATGGCTTTATGTACTTGTGTACACATAAGTGTGTTCTACACAGTCCTGAAACTGAAACATAAATAGATCTATGAGATACCTTTCATTGCGTAAGTATACAGCAATGACAGCATCATCCAACGTAATGTACACAAAATAATGTGGTTTACTCATTACAAATGGCAGCATACTATATCTGCCAGTGACTAGTTCAAGTGGCATGTCAAAAGCAACAATGGAGGAAACAAATACATATTAATTTAGATGGGAGCCCTGTGCATCAAACACATAGCTTCTTTTTCCTGCATTGATGACAAGGATGACAGAGATGTGGCACAGGTATCATCACTTGCACAGGGTGGTGTGTAGGGGTGCAGGAGGCCTAGGCTGTCCCAATAAGTTGGCACGCATTTGTGTGAGTCAGGAAGGGAAGCAGGCATGATGGACCATGGCAATATGCCATGTGTCTCTGTAGGTGACCTGATTGTGACACTGGCATGTGAGTGTCAGCGTGGACACAGTAAAGTTCAGTGCTAGCCCTACATATCACTATGCTGGACAGCTTTGAACTGTGCATGGTAGAGCTGACAGTTCACTATTTCCGCCCCTGAACATGGGAACTGGCTCTGCCAGGGGTTGCACTGACACCTCCATGCCCAAGATCAGGAGTGGGGCTACTACTTGAGGGTGGCTGATGTCTGCTCAAACAATCTCCTGCACAGGAACGTCCAGGACCATGAGCTCATGGCCTGCCAGTTTTTGGTGTGGACAGCACACTCCTCTCTGGAGTGCTGGATGCACTGCCACTATGGTAGCATGATTGTGCATGGCCACATGGAGTCTTTGGAAAGAATTGGTCTGAGACAGATCGCAGAATATCTGTCTTGGAGCGCACATTGTCTGTGATGTCCGTGAGTCCAATGCTCAACTCCAACCAGACATTCCATCCCAGACAATGTGCATTCCAAGACAGATATTCTGTGATCTGTCTCTGACCAACTTCTTTCTACTGGGTCAGTCAAATGATCTAGGGTAAAAGCAATTCAGTAGAGACAGTCACTGATGTCAGACTGTGCTGAATCCATAACTCTGAGTATTCATCTGGAGCTCCTTTTGGAACATGTCTATGCCTCCATGATGGCCCTAAATATGCACCAGGTGACACATGATGAGACAACTGCAACAGGTGGTAGAGGGACAGCAAGCCTCCTATGAGCACCCCTATCAATCCACCTGCGTGGAACCTCACCATCTCTTTGGCTATGGCCAGTATCAACACTCACTGAAGCCATAGTAGTCACACTTTCCTGTTCAATGTCTCCACCCAGTCTGACTGTCTAATATCTGTGGCCTCAGGGGACTGGGTATGCATAGGTGTACTGACTGAGTATGGTGATAATGAGGGCAAAAGAGAGGTGTCAACCTCTGTGACAGATTCAACCCCTACAACCCCCACCTGTGCCTTACTTTGGCCACCGTTATCAGCAGAGTCTGAAGTGACAGTGACATCAGGTTGTGAAGGGGACAGAGATTAGCCCCCCAGTCTACTGTGATAAAAAGGGAAAAGCATTACATTAATATCTGCACTACTATGCTCTGCAGTACTATGTTATGATATATGTTAAGATGTATACAATGCTGTCAGTATTACAGATTTTTTTAACCCCCAAACTCATATACTAGGACATGAGGACATAATTTTTTAATAAACATCTGTATTTACTTGTAAATAAAAAAAAACTCTTTAATAAAGACTCTCATGAGCAACAATGATGTAGACTGTTGACATTTAGCAAAACTCTGCACAGTTGATACATATGGCAATCTGTAATGTCCTGAAATTACTGACATATCTATCAGTGTGGTCACACCTACAAGGATTACATATGACTCTAATCTGTGTTCAGCTGAAAAATATCTGTGCAGTTGGCAATCATGCAGACAGTACGTCAATCTAGGTGGTAGACCTGGGATGGCACTTTAGTGAATACATTGCACTAAATCTACATCTCTAACAAAACAGTGTTGTGCTTATCAGGAGCAGGAACATGGCCATGTTCGATTCTTGATGGTCCTTTGACAAAATTTGAGGGAAAGGTAATGTACACAACACCACATGTTGCACTATAACAGACTATGTGCAAATATCTCACATTTACAGTAGCTACTATGTTAATTGGTATGTTGGTCACAATCTGAGCATGATATTCAAACTGCAACTTACTCCCCCCAAAATACCTGGCACCCATATAAAAATATGTACACACTGACACACTGAATGCTACAGTATTCCACTGTTGCTCCAGCTAAGCACACCTGGGCACTCCTCTTGTGTAGAAACAGTGGCATCCACATCCACAATATACCATGTGATGGATGTCTGGGAGCTGTCCTGTGTTCCTAGGTTCTCCATGTATTCCTCAGTGGCTGAGAGTGGTTGTTCCACTTCAGGCCCTCCACCAGTGACACCACAATCCCTGGCCACATCTGCTGCTCTTCTGCATGTAGCATTTATCATATCAGTGTCATGGTGTTGCAGCTACTCATATGTCCTGCTCTGGTGACCGATAGCATTCACATCACGAAGCAGATCAGCCCACAGTGCTGCCCACTCTTTCCTGTTTGGCCTCCCCCTGGACAGCAGGCATTGATGGTGTTGATGCAAGGCCTCCAGGATGATGCCATTTTCAGTGTCTGTTAAAGGGCTCTGCCATCAGGGATACATATTTCCTGAAAGACAACAAAATGGGAACACGTCAGGATCACATATGTGGAAGTACAGTATGTAGATCTACAGCAATAAGAGATAGCTACCAGTATTCACTGCTTGATTACGCAGCTCATATTCAACACTGTGCAAACATAATAAAGGTGTGGATGCAACTAGAATAGCAGGAATAGGCAGCTATTCCTGTTTGTGCCATGACAGATGCTGATGTATGATCACAAACCCAATACAAGAGTCCACTAATGTGTGGCCCCTAAGTGTAAACCTCCTTTATAATATATATACAAACAACAGTGCCAAACAAATAACAGTGTAGTATTCCAACTGCTATCAAGGGAAGTTTCCAAAAGACCAGTGTACCTAATTAACAAATAGCATTCTACCCTTACTGTACTGTAGTTCCTCTGTAGGTCTAACACATTTGGAGATCAATAACACATCATCATTACAGTTCTTGGAAAGCTTTAATGATCTAATCCCCATTTCCCATAAGTATACTGAAACATATGCATTATGTTGGAAGCAAAATGGTTACACACCTGATGGAGTACAATATTCCTCTGTTGAAAGGTACAGATATATAAATGTTGTGCTAACTAGTTCACTCTGTGAAGTAACTCTCATACACAATGGTTTCCCTACCTAACTGTTTGCCTTTTTAACATGGTTCTCATTAGCAAGGCTTTGCCTCTGAATCAATCTGTGTTTCTGAAATGATAATTGCAGCCAACACAGCTGATCTGCAGTATAATCTGCCAATGCCATGTAACCACTGAACAGGATATAAAGCCTCAGTGTAGATCACAACTCCTTTCTCATATGTTGGGCTGGAAATGACTGGGGTACAGATACTACGTCATGGCAGAGAGAATGTCTGTAGCAGCTACTTTTAATAAACAAATGTGTGTGCTACAGGCTGAAGCTGAAGGTGATGCTGCAGGCAATAGGCATAGGCAGAGCGGGTAAACACTTTGCAGGACAAAAAGCTTTAAGAGTAAGTGTGGGGTCTGTGGCAGCCTTGTTGCATAGGCAGAGCCAGATTGAGGGAACCTATCCCACTGGAAATTAGATTATGTGTTTAAGGTAAGTATGTTAGCCAAAGGTATCACTAACAGAATAAAAGGGAAAATGCTTGCTGTGTCCTAGAAGAAGGTAGGGGGTACATTAACCAATATGTTACACAGTTGGACAACTGCCAAGCCACATGTTATGTCACGGTAATCTCCTGTTCAGTGTATGCTGGTAACCCTTGTGTCTAGCTCAACCTCCATGTATGTATGCTACTTGTGCAGCTGACATTGTGTGTGATATCACCAGCAAATCATTATGTGCTGAAGTCTGATATTACTGGGCCATAATTTTAGTACACACTTCAACATCCTCTGGGAATTCAGGCTAATGCATGACCTGATATTCTCTGCACTTTACAGTGCTGTACTAGGATTAGTTAAGAGTGGTCCTATCTGTTGGCCTTTGACCTCTATCATTTAGATGCAGACATTCCAGCTGTGCTGCTCTGGGTGGATAAATAGGTGATGAGACAGGCATACATATCACAATTTATAATGCTGATGTCCACATACATGTATTTTCATTGCTAGATGCACTAATTGAACGCAGGACCATGTGTACCAGAAGGTAATGTTTTCAGTGGATTTTACAAACTGAGCTACAGAGTCACTGTTATAACAGCTGTATTTTTACATGTCATAGTTATCATTACACAGTTAAATGCTGTGATATACTGACTTTAGAGTACTGTATTTGTATACCAGAGTCCCACTTAAAAATCTACTTTTCATTAATATTTTAGCAAATGTATTCTTACATGTTGCACATATAATTGCAGGGTTACCTACTATTGGATACCTCACTTACATCTAAGCTTATGTGTGTGACCTTATAGTGATGTATTTCTCTACTGGAGTTCCAATTAAAGTACTATTTTTCTGTTAATCTCTTGGCTGATTTGCAGGTTGTGGCATGATGCGCAGCATCACTTCAACATGCTTAATGACTCTGTTTTGATTAAAATACTTGTGTTAATTAGCAGTTGTGTGGCTTGATGGGTTGATCCACTGACCTATAGGTGTGATGGTCCTGGGTTTGATATAGGGTGCAGGTGTACTATTTGAAAGTGATTAATATTGTTTCAAATGCATACATCAATGTAATGCTATTTAACATACCTAAGTGATATAGCGAGATGCGCTGTGTAATGCAAAAAAAACATTTAAAGAAAAGAAAACTGGGGAGATAGGACAGTGGTAAAATGAGGAGCAAGCATGGGGAAAAACATAGTGAAAGGCAGGTAGGGATGCACAGGACAGGTTTAGGACAGAACCATAATTATCCATTTCTTGAAAAGCAGCAGCTGTGCACTTTCACAGACTTTTTAGCTGAATTTAGTGTCACCCCCCCCAGAGAGGGGTGACAACAACATAAGTGGATTGTCAAGCCAATTGGACCAACTGAAATGTCTCCAGTGGACACGTGTGCAAAATGGAGATGTATATATGGGTCGAAAATTTCTTTTTTTGAGACACGTGCCCATTTTTTTTTTAAGGTGAAAGTGGAATGTTTGGGAAGGGACAGAGGTACATGTGGGGGATGTAAGTTGGGTAGGCGAGGAAGCTTTTGCAGACAGACAAGACAGCAAACAGGGTTAATGTGTGACACAAGAGGGGGTGAACACCTTGGATGGGGAGGGTGTTGTGGAATCCAAGTCCCATGAGGGCCACACACTGCAGCGGTGCAACTCACGTCTTCACCCATATGACTATCAGCATTACTCCTTCATGGTCCTTGTGGTGGCAGTGGTGGACGCTGGCATCTAGGATGAGGCTGCCCCACCAGAATGGGCAGCATGCTCTCCATCTGGCATAGGCATACACTGACAGTTCAGCACAGCTACCAATGCACCATACCTGGCAGTTCCTAACAGGTGACTAAATCACCGCCTCTAACTCCACTCCCAGAGGGGGGCCCAGCCACAGCCTGTGGGTCAGAAATACCCAACGCAACAAATAGTGCAAGGAGCAGCAGAGATGGCACCTCTAGCCTGTGGCCCAGACATGCTGGGCCCCAGTGCCATATATATATATATATATATATATATATATATATATATTTTTTTTTTTTTTGGACAGGAATAGTATGAAAAAGATGAGTCAGAAGAGAAGCAAAATGCAAACAGTATGAGATAGGAAGAGAGACCAAAGTGTGGAGGAGAGGCAGAGAAATAGTCTAAGGTAGGAGGAGTATGCAAAATCATAGTAGATTGGATTTAAGTGAAAGATTATAGTAGATAGGAATTAAGTGAATGACTGTTGAAAGGGAGATTGACAGGCAGAGATAACAGCAGATAGGAAGAGACACTTAAGGTAGGTTTGGAAGATAGGAATATAAGATTATGTTGGTTATTGCAGAGGCATAGCAATTCCTTCTGGTAGGCAACTTTTAGTGCAGTTTTAAAGGAGCTGGAGTTACTGATGGATCTGATGTGTGGTGGGAGTTTGTTCCAAGCTTTTGTGATGGAGTAGCTATATCGTAGTTTGCCAACATTTTTGTTGGGCATATAAATTTGTAGTAGGTTTTCTTGAGAGCTACGGAGAGCATGGTTGGGAGTGTACAGCTGGATGAGTGTGAAGAGAAAGGGGCAAAAAGATGGATTGTATAAGCCTGAAGGAGCTATGAGGAGCTGGGATAATAGAATTTAGTGGTGAAATTCTAACCACTGAAGATTTTTTAAGGATATACAGTGATGGGTGTGGTAGGGTAAGTTCAATGCAAATCTTGGAATTTTGTTATAAATAATTTACAATTTAGACAAAAGATTAGATTGGAGGTTTGTGAGCATAGGGCTCCATAGAGTAATATGAGGAGAAGGAAGGCTTGAGCAAGGGGAAGTCTGGAAGAACTTGTGAGGAATTTTTTATGTCTGTATAGGAGTCCAAGTTTTTGGTGAATCTTTTTCATGCATTGTTGTACGTGAAGATCAAACTTAAGGTAGTCATTGATAGTAATGCCAAGGAGTTTTATATGAGGCTCAGTAGAGATGGGTATGTTATTCAATGATGAGACAGAAAAGGTAGTTTTATGGTGTTGGAGAGTAGAAGGGAGAAATAGGAGAAGTTTAGTTTTCTTAGGGTTCAGTATCAGTTGGTTAGTAGTAAGCTACCTTTCAACAGCTTGGAGGGAATCTAGGGTGAGAGCTTGGAGCTGAGTAATATTGGTAGAAGAGGAGATTATAGTGGAATCATCAGCATATTGAATAATAGTAGAGAGTGGGCAAGATGAGTGAAGGTCATTAATAAAGATATTGAAAAGAAGGGGTCCAAAGATGGAGCCTTGGGGGAACCTAGTTTGAACAGGTAGAAAGGGAGATAAGCTTGATTGCCATCTAACTGCCTGAAATCAATTTGACAGGTAGCTGGAAAACCAA